>NC_081407.1:91986402-92343367 GCF_030272615.1 Cryptomeria japonica | reverse complement strand
GGAAAAGGAGAGGGGGAGAGGGAGAGAGAGGGGAGATTGGGAAAAGGAGAGGGGGAGAGGGAGAGAGGGAGAGAAGGAGAGGGGGAGGGAGAGAGGGAGATTGGGGAAAGGAGAGGGGGGAGAGGGAGAGAGGAGGGAGATTGGGAAAAGGAGAGGAGGGAGAGGGAGAGGGAGAGAGAGGGAGATTGGGAAAAGGAGAGATTGGGGAAAGGAGAGGGGGAGATGGAGAGAAAGTGAGATTGGGAAAAGGAGAGGGGGGGAGATGAATAGAGGGAGGGAGAGGGAGGGAGAGGGAGGGAGAGAAGGAGAGGGGGAGGGAGAGAGGAAGGGAGAGGGAGAGGGAGAGAGGGAGATTGGGAAAAGGAGAGGGAGAGAGGGAGAGAAGGAGAGGGGGAGGCAGAGAGGGAGATTGGGGAAAGGAGAGGGGGAGAGGGGAGAGAGAGGGAGATTGGGAAAAGGAGAGGGGGAGAGGGAGAGAGGGAGAGAGGGAGATGGAGAGAGTGAGATTGGGAAAAGGAGAGGGTGAGGGAGAGGGAGAGAGAGGGACATTGGGAAAAAGAGAGATTTGGGAAAGGAGAGGGGGAGAGGGAGAGAAGGAGAGGGAGAGAAGGAGAGGAAGGGAGAGGGGAGAGGGAGGAGAGAGGGAGATTGGGGAAAGAAGAGGGGGAGAGGGAGAGAGAGGGAGATTGGGAAAAGGAGAGGGGGAGAGTGAGAGAGGGAGAGAGGGAGAGAAGGAGAGGGGGAGGGAGAGAGGGAGATTGGGGAAAGGAGAGGGGGAGAGGGAGAGAGAGGGAGATTGAGTAAAGGAGAGGGGGAGAGGGAGAGTGGAGAGAGGGAGAGAAGGAGAGGGGGGAGGGAGAGAGGGAGAGAAGGAGAGGGGGAGGGAGAGAGGGAGAGGGAGAGAGCAAGATTGAGAAAAGGAGAGGGGGGAGGGAGAGGGAGAGAGAGGGTCATTGGGAAAAAGAGAGATTTGGGAAAGGAGAGGGGGAGAGGGAGAGAAGGAGAGAAGGAGAGGGGGAGGGAGAGAGAGAGAGAGGGAGAGAGAGGGAGATTGGGAAAAGGAGAGGGAGAGAGGGAGAGAAGGAGAGGGGGAGGGAGAGAGGGAGATTGGGGAAAGGAGAGGGGTAGAGGGAGAGAGAGGGAGATTCGAAAAAGTTGAGGGGGAGAGAGAGAGAGGGAGAGAGAGAGAGAAGGAGAGGGGGAGGGAGAGAAGGAGAGGGAGAGAGCGAGATTGGGAAAAGGAGAGGGGGAGGGAGAGGGAGAGAGAGGGACATTGGGAAAAAGAGAGATTTGGGGAAAGCAGAGGGGGAGAGGGAGAGAAGGAGAGGGGGAGGGAGAGAGGAAGGGAGAGGGAGAGGGAGAGAGAGGGAGATTGGGGAAAGGAGAGGGGGAGAGGGGAGAGAGAAGGAGATTGGGAAAAGGAGAGGGGGAGAGGGAGAGAGGGAGAGAGGGAGAGAAGGAGAGGGGGGAGGGGAGAGAGGGAGATTGGGGAAAGGAGAGGGGGAGAGGGAGAGAAAGGGAGATTGGGAAAAGGAGAGGGGGAGAGGGAGAGAGGGAGAGAGTGAGAGAGGGAGAGAAGGAGAGGGGGAGGGAGAGAGGGAGAGGGAGAGGGGAGAGGGAGAGGGGAGAGAGAAAGATTGGGAAAAGGAGAGGGGGAGGGGGAGGGAGGGAGAGAGAGGGACATTGGGAAAAGGAGAGATTTGGGAAAGGAGAGGGGGGAGAGGGAGAGAAGGAGAGAAGGAGAGGGGGAGGGAGAGAGAGAGAGGGAGAGAGAGAGGGGAGAGGAGAGGGAGATTGGGAAAAGGAGAGGGAGAGAGGGAGAGAAGGAGAGGGGAAGGGAGAGAGGGAGATTGGGGAGGGATGGGAGGGAGAGGGGAGAGGGAGAGAGAGGGAGATTGGGAAAAGGGAGATAGGGAGAGGGAGTGAGGGGAGGGAGGGGTGAGAGGGAGGGAGGGGAGAGAGATGGAGATTGGGAAAAGGAGAGGGGGAGAGTGAGAGGGAGAGAGAGGGAGATTGGGAAAAGGAGAGGGGAGAGAAGGAGAGGGGAGGGAGAGAGGGAGATTGGGGAAAGGAGAGGGGGAGAGTTATAGAGAGGGAGATTGGGAAAAGGAGAGGGGGAGAGGGGAGAGAGGAAGGGAGAGGGAGGGCAGAGATGGGAAGAATAGGATAAAGAGAGGGAGAGGAGAGAGAGGGAGAGGAAAGAGATATTTAAGATAACGAAAGGAGAGGAGGAGAGGGGGGAGAGGGAGAGGAGGGGAGAGAAAGAGAGAGAGAAGGAGGAGAGGGTGGAGAATAGGATAGGATAATGTGTGTGTGTGTGTGTGTGTGTGTGAGTGAGAGAGAGAGAGAGAGAGAGAGAGAGAGAGAGTGAAGAGAGAGAGAGAGAGAGAGATGAGAGGAGAGAGATGGAGTGAGAGAGAGAGGAGAGAGAGAGAGAGAGAGAGAGAGAGAGAGATAGAGAAGTGTGAGGAGGAGAGAGATGAGATAGAACTCAAGGAAGATAATTAGGGCTTAGAATCAGACAAAGACAATGATGGGGGAAGTAAGACGAGAGAGAGAGAGAGGGAAAAGAAGAGGTACATGCATGTATACAAACATATATACATATATCTATATAAATATATGTATATATAACTATAAACATGCATATATACATACATAAACACATATTATCTAGGTATGTCTAAAACATGTGTAGTAAATGCTAAGTTTACAAGCATACATTATTATGTCTTCATAACCTATACGGGTTTTGTGAAACCAAAAAAAAATTTCTAGTTCTTCATAACCTGTATGGGTTATGAAGAACTGCGAATATTAATTTTGGTTCTTCATAACCCGTGCGGGTTTTGCCTTGGTAAGAGGGTTGGAAAACGACCCTAAGGCTTGCAAGCCCATTTTCCCCCCTTTTTTGTTCCTTTACACGTTTTTTCATCCTCCACCATGATTTATTGACTTTATCGTCATCAGGTTTACAAATGATGAAGTGGGTATCTCTAAAATTACCACCATAATCTCACACATCTTCTTAGTTTTCTGACCATATAATTTTTTTAATTTTTGGACAACATTAGCATAGTAAACTTTAATTTTCTTTATCAGTGCCTTGACAGTCCTCACAAACATATGTCTACCATGTTTTTAATAACTTTTGATATACTTGACCAAATTCAAAATAAATTATATATTATTGTTCTACACTAGATTCTATACACTTTTAAAAAAAAAAATTGCATTTTTGATTATTTTGATGCAAGTTATGCCCAGCGCACGAACAGGTACCAAATTTTCAGGATGCAGTCACTTCCAAAAATCATAAAAAATAAAATACTTGATGAAAAATTACAAAAAAATACACAACTTCTAGATCTCACTCTTACCTATCATCCTACCAAAGGGTTTTGCAAAATACTAAATATAACCATATATTTTGTGCAGTACACAAAAACAGCTATGTTATATTTTTCTAAAAAAATCAGGAATAGTTTTTCGTGCGTGAAAGGTTTGACCCTCTTAATATTGTCCAATTTTAAAAAAAATTAGTAGTTTAGAAACTATATGTAGAGTAATACAATTATTATTCTTTTTTCAACTCCTAGTTTTGAGTGCATGATCTTGAAATAGCTCTTTGAAGTTCAGGTTTACCTATTTTTAGAAAAAAAGTGGCCACTTATACCCCCCTTTTTGTTCACCATCTTGGTGCACTTACCCCTATCACCCTTCCTGTTGAAGTCCATACTCAATCCATGGATGTTGACTTTTTTATCATACCTTCTTCTAAGCAATTCCGTGTGAAGTTGGGATATCCTTGGGTATCTTCTATTAAGGCTATTTCTTCCCCAATACACAAGTGTTTGAAATTTCCTCACAATGGAGAAATCATAACCGTGAACCATAGCTTATTTCATCCATATGAAAGAAGCCTCAATGTTCCTATTAATTTCTTTTGGCCTAAACAATTTCAATCTCTTCCATCAATGAGTGATGCTCTTTTTCAATCTTATCAAAAAGGGAAGAACGATATGCTTTTATCCTTAAGTCAGCCTAGATCCCCAACACTTGGCATTCCTATTATTTTTCAAGATGAGGTTCTTCCCCTCTCAGATAGAACTAATCTCCCTCCTAAGGAAAATTGTCCACCTACTCCTATGGATGTGACTTTACCTTCTCTTAAGGAGAACAACAATATTTTTAGACCTATACCTCCTCCTCATGATTGACCTTGTCTCCTTCCTACACCTAATATTCCTGCTTTCTATGGCACAATTCCACCTCCTTCCTCTTATCGAGAGAAGAGGCCTTCTTCTCCTCTTGTTCAACCAAAAAGACCTCAACCTAAACCTTCCACTATCAAGGAGAGAAGCATTCCTACTTGTTCAAGTGTTCCTCCTTCTCAACCTTCCACCAAGACTCGACATAATCATTGTGCGAGAGAACACCGACGAAGACGTTGTGTTCGATCTCGTGAAGCTATCCCTCAAAATACACAATCTCGTCAGACTCTGATAGTTGACATAATTCCATTTTCTCCTAAGAAAGATATTCAACCAACATCTCCAAACCATAAGTTGCATTAAACATGTGATGGTTTTACTCCTATTCATGTTCTTGCTCCTCTTTCTTTAAAATTTGATGAAGAAATGGGTGAAAATGTTATTTATAATGGCAATACAACTCCTAATGCTTGTGATAGTGAGTATGAGTATGTTGACATGGATAAACATTTATCAGATGAGTTTTCACAAACCCTAATCCTAGATACTAGAATCGAACAAAGTGACTCACAACATGACCATAGTCCTTGTTTGGATCTTGTGATAGCTCCATTTGCTGTGCTCGATATCGCTCCTCTGGCGTGTTTCTCGCCTTCCCAAAATAGTGATCTACAAGATCGGGATACAGATGTCATGCTAGACTAGCAATATTAGCATTGTGGATCTTTCTCTCTCTCTTTTCTTTCTCTTGTTGTGACCATTCTTCTATGTGTATCCTTGTTCTTCTATAGTTCCCTTAATGTCTACTTGAGGATGATGCAAAGCATTGAGATCTTTTCTTGGTCTCCTTCATTTTGACTCAAAGGGCATCCTCTCTTCCCTTTCTTCTAAGGTAGTGTCCTTCTTTGGGGAATGAAGATTATTATATGCATATACATACATGATATACATGAGTTATCATACAACATACTGATCCTGAGGAAAGCGACAATACCTCATGTTTTGTATTCATTATCCTTGGGTTTACTCCTTGATTTGGGGCTAAATCCTTGAGATAACATGCTCCCTTCTTTCTCTTTCTCTTGGGTGTATCATACCTTAAAGAAATTGCTCCCGATACGCGTGCGATTGCTTTAACATGGGGGCATACACTCTACTCATTTTTTCGTTCTTGTGATACTTATAATTACTTAGCAAACTTTGTTTTTCTTTGTAATCTTTTTATCCTTGCTTTCATGACTCATAGTGAAGGGAACTTTGCTACTTGCAGTCATGGTTCTCCCCTTCTCGATATTCCCTTTTACTTTGTTAATCGAAGCTATAAGATCCTAAGTCCACTAGGGGTTTGGCACATCTTGCCTCCTTGACATGGTAAAAGTATTTCAATCTTGTTTCCTTATACTTTACCGACAGTATTGGCATATCCTTATACTCTCGCTAAATTGGGGGCTAAATGTACTGTCATAAAATTGCGACCCTAGAAATTTTTGACTGTATTAGGGTCCTCACGCACGTAAAATCAAATCCTCTAGCCTAATTGAAGACTGAAGATTGCTCGGCTTGCGAAGACAACTTCTTCCATGGCTTTTGCATCACCCTGACTGCATTCTACCCTAGATAAATGGGTAGGATAGGGGCATGGCGCCACTATCCCTCCTTGGATAGGAGCATGACACCCTTTTCCTCCTAGGAAAAGGGCGTGGCACCCCTATCCCTACCCTATTTTGGGGCAGGACCTTTCCTAGAGCATGCATTGTGGGTTGTTCCTCGAGCGGGAAACTCCCCTGATGTTGGCCCGTGATGAAAATCAAATCCACTAACATGTATTTAAGGGGCATTCATCCCCTCATTTTCATTAGTGGGATAAGTTGAAGTTGGATAAGATTGGAGTGTGCACAAGCGATCAAGCATTCAAGAGCATTCAAGCATTCTTTTCCAGCATTGAGCATTCTCAAGTCTCCATTCAAGGCTAGGTGTTGCATTCAAGTCAAGGATTCAACCATTGAAGAGGAGATTTATTTCAACATACAATTCCACACAAGCATTTTTATCAATATTGATACTACAACCTCCCTTGAGGTGATTTATAATTATGTCTTTCATTTACATCTACTTGCAAGTACTTTCTTTCTTATTTGGTTAATTCCAAAATTGGGGTTTGAACTAAAGGAAAACCCCCAATCACAATCCATTTTCCTCTCTTTTCTATGTGTAGGTTGCAAGTGCGTAGCTATACTTTCAGATTTGGGCTTCATTTGCAGAGGCGGAAAAACCCTTTTCATTTCGCGGATTTTTTGGAGGACCGTGTAATTCCCGCCATAGTTTGAGCAACTTTTCTTCAAATTCTCAAGGCAACTTCATCTTGACATTTTACTGCCAGATCCAGGTGCGCAACTTCATCCCATATTCCAATCCCAAGTTATAATCAGTTCTTTGTCACTTTTGCACTACATAATTCAATCAAATTCCTTTCTAAATCAAACAAGGAAGAGGGAATAAACTTAGCATTTCCAATTCATTGATAATTCAATCTACCATATTTGTGTGGAGAGATTGGATCTAGTGAATTATCCTTCCCCCTTCCTAATGTAATGGTGAAAAGTGCTTGAATGGTAATCGATAGAGAAACTTTCATCTCTCATTGAGGGAAAGGGTAGTTTTCTTCTTGATTTACCATTCACCATTTTCCCACCATTACAATAATTCTAATGGATTGTTGGATCTTGTGCATACTGATCTGTGTGGTCCTTCTAGAGTGATAAGCTTGCAGGGTGATAGGTATTTCATGATACTGATTGATGACTATTCAAGGATGATGCGGGTTACCTTCTTAAGGGAGAAGTCTGAAGCATTGGAGAAGTTCAAGATTTTAAAAGCTAGAGTTGAAACTAAGACTGAATGGAAGGTGAAGTGTTTGAGATCTCATAGAGGTGGAGAATTCACTTCTGATGATTTTAATGCATACTATGAAGAGAATGGAGTTAAGAGACATTTATATGGTCCTAAGACACCATAAAAAATTAGTGTTGTAGAAAGAAAGAATAGAACAGTTCAAGAAGCTACTAGAACCATGATGATTGAAGGAAATATTCTGCATGCATTTTGGAGAGAAGTTGTGAGTACTGCAGTATATACTCTTAACCAGGTAAATGTCAAAGGTGATACTAGTAAGACTCCTTATGAGTTATGGCTTGGTCATGATCCTACTGTTAGATATTCAAAAAATTTTGGTAGAAAATGCTATATCAAAAGAGATGAAGATCTTGGAAAGTTTGATGCTAGATGTGATGAAGGAATACTTATTGGTTATTCTCATAAAAGTAAGGCCTACTAATGTTATAATAAAAGATTGAGAAAGATGGTTGAAAGTGCTAACATGAAGGCTAATGAAGGTCATGGAAGATAGATTAGATCTTGCATATATGATTTTGATGATCAAGATGCTAGTTCAAATAAAGGAAAGCTAGTCCAGACCCAAAATCAAGTTTAGATTGCTCCGGAAAAGTTTGAGAATGAAGGTGTAGAAGAAAGAGTTCAAGAACCTGAAATTCAAGAAAATCCTAAAACCGGGCTAGGTATGTGAGGTTGAATCATTCATAAAATTATATTATTGGTGGTAAGAATAAAGGTGTGATGACTATAGAAGACTTGCTGAAGAAATTTATTTGATTTCTAAGATTGAACCTAAGAATGTTGATGAAGGATGAACATATGAAAATCAGATTAAAGCTATGGAAGAATAATTGAATTACATTAAGAAAAATAACACATGGTGTTTATGGTAAAAATGGAAACAACAATATTGAAAGACTAAAGGAATTCAACCATAAAGTCCTAGCCTAACAACAACAAAGATCCACCTTAACATATGAAGATTACCTAAGACAATGCAAATCAAATGAAATCACAAAGATTATACCATCACATGTCCAATAGGGTTTGGATCTCCATTCTTCCTATCTCCATTGATCTTACTTGATATATTTACTCTCATATTTTATGTGTGCACAAGAGCTCAACAAAGAGCGAAAATGTAGTTGCAAGTAGGCTTGATCGCATATGAAAGTTCAAAAGCATAGTTGGGGGTTGATAATGAAGGAAGCATCTCCTTATATAGAAGACACTGTAAGAAATGGAGGAATAAGATTGAGAGGTATAAAAGATAAATGGTCGGCTAGGATTAGAGGGTAGGTAGAGAAAATAAGAAAATAATGAGAGGGTAGGTAGTGTAAGAATTAAGAGATGAATGACATGTGTCATGGGTAGAAAAGGCTAATGAATTAATTAAATAAATAAAGATTTATTTAATTAATAGAAGAAATGGGATCAATTAAATTAATAAAAGTATTTATTTAAATGAGAAATAAGGCTAGAAGAGGATAAATGAATTAATTAAATAAATAAAGATTCATTTAATTAATAAAAGAATTAGGCTAAAATAATTAAATAAATAAAATATTTATTTAATTAGATAGGACAATTTTAGATGTCTACATTTTGCCCCTCTTTGAGACAATGCGACTTATCGCGTTGGCTCAAAGAAGATAAGATAAACTGATACAAGGTTGCCCCGAGATGGGAATGATATGCCCCCTCGAGAGATTGGATGAAAATGTCTGAAAGGATCGCAGACAATCTGTCGATAAGAGAGAAAGGAGAGAAAGAACTAACAAGATAGGATAGAGTGACATAGTCACGGGATAAAGAGGACTGACTCAAGTGACGAGGGATAGGGTAGTCTATAAGATAGACTACGAGGGAAAACATCCTCATTGCCATCCACACATCAAAGAGATCAGAGTGCAGGGAGAGAAGAGAGTAGTCAGTAGTCAACAAAGATGGCATTGATGCATAGATTCAATCGTGTTCACTGATTTCGGACGCCAGCAGATGCAAGAGAGCCGGTAAGTACCACAAAACCTCCTTGTACTTTATTGCATTAATTATTGTCATAAATGCATGTTAGGTAGGGTAATAAATGCACATTAGGTAAGTTGCAAAAAATGTCAAGCGGGGGGGAAAACGTTAAGGCATGTTTGCGTTGGTGCCAGACACATCTGGGTAGGATAGGCGTGTCTGCGTTGGTGGCAGACGCGTCTATGATTTTAGTAGCGTCTGTGTTCAATACAAGCGTGTCTGTGTGTTGCAGGTGCGTTTGTGCAGGACATGCGCGTCTGTACTGAATAGAGGCACGTCTGTGCAGAGTAGACGTGTTTAGGAAGTATGCAAGCATGTTAGTGTCATAAATGCGCATTTATGTCTTCAAGGCCAAATCATCAGTTGTGTAATAAACATATACTATCGATTGGATAAGATGCTGAGAGGATACACTCAAGAAGGTCCTCTAGGGAAGACTAGGATAGCAGATAGGGCTAGGATTGACAATTCTATGATAGAACATACGTTGCCAATCAAGAAACTACTCAAGAGGATACACTCAAGCAGAGGCCCTAGAATAGGATAGATCGAGGCACTTTGTGATGAATAGGGAGTACCACTAGGATAGAGTGCCATATGATAGATATAAGCACTACGACAAAAAGAAGCACTTTGTGATGAACATGGAATGCTACTAGGATAAAAAGAAGCACTTTGTGATGAACAGGGAGTACCACTAGGATTGACACAGTTGATTTGCTTGACTGCAGGAGGACCTACCAATGCTGGAGTCACGAGAGAGATTCCCTTCGACTCAGAGCTGACATTCGAGGATAGAGTAGCAGTGGAGGTTATGGGCTTGCGATATACTATGTATGTGCCTAAATTTCGCACAAACATGGGGTTGTGGACTGCATTAGTTAAGAGATGGCACTCAGAGACATACACGTTTGATTTGTCGATGGCTAAGATGATAGTCACCTTAGAGGATGTATATAGGATACTGAGGATACCAATTGTTGGGGAGTTAGTTCCTTATGATCGAGAGGGAGACAAGGATGCACTGAGATGAGTGTTCCAGGATCCAGGACTAGAGATTAGATTAGGGTAGGACATGTGGCTTGGGATACCATGACAGCTATAGGATTGGCACTACCGCTGGTGTTGGTAGGAGTTATCAGCGGGTTCCTATGTCCAGATAGGGCGACACTAGGGTTGGCTATGGGATGGGGGAGGACTTTGGAGATGTTAGTGAGTGAGCACACCAGGTTTGCATGGGGATCGTGTCTGCTAGCACACTTGTACTATGAGCTGCATCCGTTTGTGTATCATGGATCAGGAAGATTAGGATGCAGAGTGACACTGCTATAGGTATGGGCTTATGAGCACCTGCCGGTTACATGACCAATTTATTTTAGAAGCAGGGGACATGGGCGCAACTATGTACACCTACATGATGTAATTACTTCTTAGCCATAGATTGGGAGGCTAGAGTATTGGTGCTAGGTTATGGACGAGATAGACAGTGTGGTATGGAGGTCGTACTGGGACTGTGAGGAGTGGGAGGATGACGCAGTAGAGCTGCCATATGTATTCTAGAGTAGGTATCTGATTGGTCGAACATTGTATATCAATGAGTGATAGTTGATTGACAGAGTATGTAGGCAGTTTGGCAGGAAACATTGGATGCCACGAGGTTCAAGGATGTATGCATGGACAGTGAGAGATCAGGCTCATTTAGGTCCGTTATTGTCTTATGATTAGGCAGTTACATAGCTGCAGGAGATGGTTCCCATGCCTTGGGACATATGGGTGGATGTGGAGGATGCAAGGATGGATGTAGAATACACTGCATATTGGGTAGAGCATCCATTTCCATGGTTGACGGATCCAGGGGAGTTGGTAGATGGAGATGGTGGAGGTGATGGTGATGATAGTGGAGATGGCAGAGGCAGAGGCCGATGATAGAGGCGGGGCACAGTGGTAGAGAGGAGAATAGTGCATAGGAGAGAGGGTGGAGAGGAGAGACAGGCTCAGTAGGCTCATGAGACAACTAAGGGACACTGAGTGGGAGAGGGATCAGGCTATTCAATGCTATATAGAGGCTAAGATAGCATTGAGGGAAGGGAGACATGCAACAAAGGACATAGGGGCTAGATATGCTTATGTTCTATGGGAAGGGGAGGAGATAGCATACTGGAGAGACCTGTATTATGGAGAGGTGCCACCAGATTAGTAGGCTAGGAGCTTTTAGAGACCATCGCAGACTATGACGACCACTGGAGGGAGACATAGGAGACAAGCACCAAGTGGTGGGGTCATGGGTCCTCCACCACCACTAGATAGAGGAGGCAGGAGAGATGATCATGGGGTGGGGACTTCCAGGGCTCAAACTTCATTGAGGCTAGCTGGCTCTAAGGGAGGGAGTTCATCATAGCCATAGAGGGCTCCCTATGTATCAGTTTTGTATCATTTTGTATGATGACACCTTTGGGTGATTGTAGCCATATGATTTTGACATCATTGTATCATGACACTTATGATTTTGAGATATATATGAGATGATTCATCCTTGCAGCAGCTATATGCATGTGTACCTATGTGATGTTGCTTCTATGTGATGCATATTTCTATGTGTTAATGCATGATTTCATATGATGCTTATGATATGGATACAAATCTGTACATGATGAAATGCAATATGTTTTTGTTCTTTTATGTTTTTAATATGTTATGCAAATGCAAATGTGAATGTATGAAATGTAGATGAACATGATGAGGATGTAAAATGTGCTTACATGTGTTGTGTGCAGGATGTGATGCAATTGTGATATCTATATGTATGAGATGCTAATATGTGGTAATGTAGGTGCAAACTACATGAAATGCAAATATTTTTGGCATGTCATTATACTCAATCATGTGATAGCAGGCTATACAAACTCAGGAAGGACAATGGAAGTCAATCAAGAAAGGAGGATGAAAGATAGAAGATATGGAAGTGAAAGAGCTTCTTGTGCGTTATCATCATTGAGCTTTATTATGGCAAGTAGGTTATGACAATCGAGGCATATGTTCAACCCGGAAAGTCATTTCACTTGTTTGCATGGAGATCAAACAGTTGTAAACAAGGAATGCCCTAGTTCACACTAGACTCACAGTGTCCTAATATCCTTGGACAAGTCATATAATTACTAAGAGATAATCCACAGACAGGAAAGAAAAATAGGTGATGATACCCCATCCTTTCCTTTCTAATCAAAGACATCCTAGAGATATAATCTCTAGTCATAGACATCCCAGAAAAGCTAAAAGACATGTCACCAAAAAATAAAATTAAAAGAAAACCAAGACTTGACACCAACATCCACTGAATTCCTCAAGTTTAGTGTATCTTGTCACTTGTATAAGTCTTATTTGATTGTGGTCACAATGTTTACTTTCACAAAAGGATAGATAACACTGAACCATAATGTCATCTGAGTCAGTTGAAATACATGATTTTCTGAAGCCCATTGTTGTTGCTACATCTCATTTCAAACTGACTAAATCCATGAAAATGATACTTTATTGCAGAGAAGGTGGAACTTTATTGTGGAGTGGCAATGCAAGTATTGTTTTATTGTGGATTGTGCGCGGATAGACTAAAGAAAACTGGAAGAAACAATACTCCTTGAAACGTGTGATTCTCTTAGTTCCACACCCATCACTAGACGTAGGATTTTCCTTAGCCACAGATAGGAGCTGATTTATTATGGATGAAAAGGTTGTGAGTGTGTGCAAAGTGAAAGGATGGAAATGGAATTGAATCTTGAAAGAGGGAGGAGAAATGTCTCTACACATGGCGCCGATGACCCGATTTTCACCATGGTACTTGCTTAGGGTGCCACCGAAGTGGTTTTCATCATAATGAAATGTTTCTCTTTACTTTTTTGGATTTTTCCATTTTTTTGTGTCACAAGGTGCCTGTTTGCCAGGTTTTCACTAGGTAATGATTTTTATTTTAATGATTTTTTGTATTTTTGAATTTAGGATACTCTAAAGAGCTATGTAAAACCTGTGAAGGCGCATTCTATTGATAGGATCCTCCAAAGGTTCACCCTCTATGGTAGAGAGCTGATATGCACCATATCCATAGGTTGCTGTAATGATGTAAGGACCAAGCCAATTTGGTTTGAACTTTCCCTTCTCTCCGTCTTGCTGATTTTTGGGGTTTTCTTTGAGAACTAAATCACCTACCTCAAATGTACGAGGCTTTACCTTTTGATTTTAACTACGACTCATTCATTTTTGATAAGCCTTGAGATGATTAAAAGCAGTTTGTTTTCGTTCATCCGATAGTTCTAGTTCTTGTAGGCGAGAGACCCTGTAGTCTTCATCACTAATAATATTGTGCAAAGAGACTCATAAAGATGGTAACTTGACCTCAATAGGAAAGATAGCTTCAGTTCCATAGACAAGTGAATAAGGTGTGGGTCTTGTAGGTGTGCAAACACTTGTACGATAAGCCCAAAGTGTGGGATTAAGTTGGATATGCCAATTTCGGCCAGCATCATCGACTGTCTTTTTGAGGATTTTAAGAATAGTTTTATTAGATGCCTCCGCTTGACCATTACCTTGAAGGTAATAGGGAGTGGAGAAGCGATGAGTAATATGGAAGCGATCACAAAGTTCATGAACATCCTAGTTTTTGAAGGGACATCCATTATCGATGATGATGGAAAGAGGAATACCCTACTGACAAATGATATAGTTGAGAATGAATGTAGCAATCTATTTTCTAGTGACTTGTGTGAGAGGCATGACTTTGATCCATTTTGTGAAATACTCTGTGGCAGTGATAATAAATTTGTGGCCATTGGAGGAAGGAGGGTGAATCTTGCCTATGAGATCGAGTCCCCACTAACAAAAGGGCCAAGGAGTTGCAATCAGTTGAAGTTCTTGTGATGGTGCATGAATATGGTCTCCATGAATTTGACATTGCTTACATTTCTTGACAAACTGATATGAATCTTTTTCCTTGCTGGGCCAGTAGTATCCAATCCTGATGAATTTCTTGGCTAAGGTAGGGCCACTAGAATGTGGACCACATCTTCCTTCATGAACTTTGTGTAACACAATATGAGATTTGTACCTTTCTAAACATCTAAGGAGAGTACCATCTAGACCTCTTTGGTATAGGATATCAGCTAAAATAACGTATCGGGAAGATTGGCGAATGAAAGTGTGACATTGGTTCTTGGATAAGTCTGGAGGAAGGTTGTTATTACGAAGGTATGTGAAAATGGAACCGTATAATTGGGAATTAGGACCAACGACACATATCATCTTAGTAGGAGTTATCTCATATGAGGGAACCAAAAGGTTATCCACCAAGAACTCATCGCGGGTTTTATTCTACGGTAGATCGATCAGTGAAGCAATAGTAGCCATGGCATCTATGGCTCGATTCTGCTCTCTTGGTATCTGCTCAAATGTTAGCTTCATAAAATTTTGCTTGAATTCATCTACCATTTTATTGTAAGGAATTAATTTTTCATCCTTTGTTTGGTAGTCATCAGTTGTTTGATAAATTACTAGTTGAGAGTCCCCCAAAACATGAAGTTCCCAGATCTTCCACTAAACTGCAATTCGTAATCCAGTTGTTAATGCCTCGTATTATGCTATGTAATTAGTGCAAGGAAATGACAATCGGTATGATTTTGGAATGGAATCCCCTTGAGGTGTGATAAAGAGGATGCCAACTCCTACAACATGCTGCATGTATGAGCCGTCAAAGTACAGTTGCCAAGGCTTTGTGTGTGATACTGTCAAGATGGATTCATCTCAAAAATCTAAAATTAAAGGAGCATCATCTATCATGGGTGCATCTGCTAACTGATCTACAATAGCTTGTCCTTTGATTTCTTTTCTATCCACATATTCAATGTCGAACTCAAGAGCATCACCCATTTAGCTAGTCGGCCAGTAAGTGTCACCTTATTGAGAATGGATCAATCCTTGCGACCAACTTAGTTTTATGAGTTAGCAAGTAATGTCATAATTTATACGAAGCAAAAACCATTGCGAGACACACACACTCAATTGGTGTGTAGTTTAGCTCATAACTGATCAACATACAACTGATGTAGTAGACTGCCTTTTCTTTGCCCTCAACATCTTGTTGCGCTAAGAATGCCCCCAGTGCTGTTGATGTAGCTGATATGTAGAGTAACAGGGGTTGTTCTAGGACTGGTGGCATCAAGATTGGTGTTTTCAGAAGATAATCTTTGAGTATTTGAAAAGCCAGTTGATAGTTATCATCCCATTTGAATTTGATGTTTTTCTGTAGCAAGTGCTGAAAAGGATGACATTTATCCGCAAGTTGTGCTATGAATCATCATATAGACTGGAGTCTTCCTTGTAAAGATCGAAGTTGACTAATATTTCTTGGTGGTTGCATTTCTAGGATCGCTTTGACTTTTGTTGGATCAGCTTCAATTCCTCTTTTTGAAATAATGAATCCCAGGATCTTCTCGAAAGTTACTCCAAAGACACATTTCTTGGGGTTTAGTCTTACTTTGTATTTTTCCAACCAATCAAAAATGACTGAAAGGATGTCCAAATGTGTATCTATGTCTATTGATTTTCCCAAGAGGCCATCAACATAATCTTCTACAGTTACATGCATGAGATCATGAAAGATAGTAGTCATGGCTCGTTGCTAGGTAGCACTTGCATTCTTTAGCCTGAAGGGCATGAAATTCCAGTAGAAAGTTCCCCAGGGACAAGTAAATGTTGTTTTATGCTGATCCTCAGATGCAATTTTGATTTGATTGTAGCCAAAGAATCCATCCATCAAAGATAACATTGCATGACCTACTGTGAGATCCATAATCAGGTCTATGTTTAGTAATGGAAAGTCATCTTTAGGACAAGCTTTGTTTATGTCTCTGAAATCTGTACATATTCTGATGCTGCGATCCGGCTTACTGACTTGTACCAAGTTGGAGATCCATTTAGGATAATCAATTGGGCATATGAATCCAACATCCAATAATTTTTCAAACTCTTCCTTGACTAATAATGCCACTTGTGCATGCATCTTTCTTAATTTTTGTTTCACTGGCTTTGCCCCCGGTTTAAATGTCAAATGATGCATCACTAAATCTGGATCCAGTCTAGGCATATCAACATATGACCATGTAAAATTGATTTGTCACTCTATGAAGAAACTTATGAACTTTTATCTTTCTCCCTCTGTCAAAGATTGTGCCAGGAATGTTTTATGTGGAATCTCTTCTATACCAATGTTTGTTTTGATGGTCTCCTCTACTAACATAGATGATTTTTATTCATATGATGCCAAGAGAATGTTGAGCCTTCCATCTTTGGGTGCCTCAGAGAGGTTTTCACCCTTAGATACGTCCTTTCTTTCTACTTTTTTGGGGTCAGACATCGCCACAATGTGGTTTTCACCATAAAACCCTTGATTTTTTTTTATTTTTACATTTTTGTGACTGGAAGGCCCAATACCCTCACAAAAATATGCCATGTTGTTGAGTTTTATAGTGTATCCCACCTTATGGTCCCCAAGCGGAAGATCATCTTGTATGCCTAGATAGTCAATAAAGGCTTCATCGTATGGAATGTGTTGAACTGTACAGGTCCTTTATGGTCCAAGTCAATAAGTTGGTGGTGAACAAGTGGAAGGCCTTAAAGGTTTTCAAAGTTAGTGGGTGTTAAGGTGCATATATAGTTATATTCAGGTATCTCAAGGTAGTTGCCGAGATCATCATTGTCACTCTCCTCATCTATCTCGATCGTGAACGAGTCCAAATTGTCATTACTAAAAGCGCATTCCAGAACTGGTGTCCTCATCCTTCATGATTTCAACCTAGAACCTAGAGATAAAGACTATGTGGGATCCTTAGAGGTTGTTTCTTGACCAAATTTGAATTTTCTATGAAATCCCTCTTCTTCTATGGGTTCACCTAGTTCTCTAAATGTCTTGGTGAGTTCATAGTCACTGGAGGATTTTTCTAAACCCCATTCCCATTCATTAGAGTCGGTGGAATAGTGGTTCTCTTGTTGATAATTGGACATCATGATTTCTAATGCTTCTTCTGATTTGTGAGTGTTCACCCTAGAAGAGATGAAACCAAGCCCTTTCGAGCACTGGTTTTTAAATGTTAATTCTAGTTGCAAAGGTTGAGTGATACCTTCTTTTCTTAAGCCAAGAGGACTTTTACCATCATACCCAAAATTTTGTAGGATCTTGAATCCTTTGCAATATTTTTCACTTGGAATGTTGATGTGATCTTGTGTACCATCTTCAGGGTCTTTGTAAAGCTTTTTGTATAAGTCTTCTTCTTCCATTTCACCCCACTTTTGGAAGATAGTAGGATCCCATTTTAATGTAATGATAGATACCCATTTAGAAGGATGTGGTCATCCATATTCTTTTGGTGAACTCATAACTTGTCATAAGCACATGGTTTGATTCAAAGTGTATTCACCCATGCCTTTGTCCTGATATTTCCCTTTAAGCTCACCTTGCTTTGATGTTGAAGGTTTTAATGATTCCAGGTCAATGTATGCAGAAGAAGGGATAACTTCTCTATTAATTGGAATGATTGTCTCAGCTTTTGGCCTCAATTTATTGTAGTATATAAATGGATTAGGATCACCATTAACTGTTACTTCAACTCTATTGTGAGGAAACTTAATGCATTGGTGGTATGTAGATGGGACTGCTCTCATCTCATGAATCCATGGACGTCCTAGCAATATGTTGTATGTGAGATTGAGGTATAGGACTTGACAAACCACATCCTTTGTAACCAGGCCTACTCTGAGAGGTAAGGTGACCATGCCTTTGGATGAACTCTCTTCGTCATCATATGCCTTGATGGTAATTTTGTTCGTAGCATTCATAAATTTATCTGAATATCCCAATTATATTATTGTGTTCAATGTACATATATTAAGACAAGCTCCTTCATCTATCAGGACTCGTTTTATTCGATGTTTGTGTAGGAAGGCTTCAATGTGTAAAGGTGCATTATGTGGTTGTCTCACGGAGTCATCATCAACTTCAATAAATGTAAGGGAATGTGGAACAAAAAGGTATCCCACCATGGCTTGAAATTGGTCCACGTTCAGATCAGTGAGGACAGTAGTGTCTCTCAAAGTTTTTTCAAGAATGACTTTATGTGTGGGGGATATGCATAAAAGCTCAAGGATGGAGGTAAGCATAGGTGTCTTCCCTAACTGTTCTACCAGATTGTACTCGAGTTTGGCTGATGAGGAAGAGGTGTTTTTAGCTGGAGCACCTTGCAAAGTGACCTTACCTCAACTAGCTGTAACATTACATTCAGAGGTAGGTTCAGAAGAAGATCCAATGCCTTTTAGGACAACCTTAGGTCTTTGGGTATAATTTTTAGGTGTTTTGTCCTTGATGATAATGGTAGAGACATAATTGTCCATCAAAATGTGATTAATAGTTGAATCATAGTTATAGAACGCTCTGGTATAGTTGGTTTTCTCATCTGTGGCTTTGGTTTTTCCCTTGTCATGTTTTGGGAATGGTTCCTTAAACATCTCATGTTCCTGATTGGATGAATGTCCTTCGATCTCAATGTCACCTCTATCAATAAGATCTTGTATGATGTTTTTCAAATGATAATTTCCTATTTTTTGTCCCTTGCTCTTGTGATACTCATAGTATTCATCATCATTCCACCAATTTGGTTTGACCTTTGGTTCATATGGAGGATTGTCAGGAATTGTTATTATCTTGTTTGCCACTAGCTTCGTGAAAGCTGATTCAAGTGGTTCTCCCAATGGGGTGCATTTCCTTCGTGGTTTTGAAGTTACTTGAGTGTTCACTTGGTTGTTTGTAGAACTTGATCCAGAAAGGATGATTTTGGGTCTCACTGTGTTAGCATCGACAACACCATCATTTACTGTGTTCTTGTTCTTGTTCCAAAACCGTGGCTTGTATTTTCCTTTAAAGTCCTCTTTGTTTTCTTTGAATATCTTAATTACTCCTTATTCAATAAGGACCTTCTCTGTTGCTAAGCCTTTTTCAATGACATCCTTGAAAGTGGAAAAGCAAGCTTTTCTTAGATCATAACCAATTTCTCTATTGACATTCTGTGTGAACATCTCTACCATTTGTTTTTGTGTAATTTCACAAAGCATCTGCTGGCTAAATTCCTCTATCGTTGCAAGAATGATGAAAATGACTCTCCATTCTTTTGTTTGGCATTGCACAAAGTGGTGATTGATATGTCTGTCTCTATGTTTTATCAGAAATGTTGGATAAAAGCCTCTGCTAAATCACCCCATGATTTAATTCCAGGTGGGAGTTGGGAGAACCATTCCATAGCTTGATCACCTAAGCTTTGTGGGAATAATCTCATCAAATATGTTTCTTCTGCTGCTACCTCAATGCAAGCTGTTAAAAACTGTCTTATATGTGCCTTAGGGTCTCCTTTTCCTTTGTACTTATCAAACTTAGGTGTCACGAAATATGTAGGAAAAGGAGGCATTGGAATTATTTTGTCAAATTGATAGGGACATATGTCTCTCATTGTGTAAGCTGGCTTCGGTGTATTTATATCCTCCATTTTCTTTTGTAAGTCCTTAATTTACTGTTCCAAATTGTTCTTAGGTGGAGATCGACTTCTTGGAACATATCCCATGCCTTAGGCACCAGGCGGAGGAGGAGGATACTGCATATATGGATGGTATTGATCGTAGACATGTTCATATGAAGGAGGTCTATAGTGATACTACGTATAGGGAACACTTGGTATAGAGTCATAATGAGGAATGAAATTTCTTCTTTGTCCATGTATATCAAATTCTATTGGAATTTGGATTGGCTAGACTAATCAGAAAGATCTGACCGTAGCTACACTTCTTCAACACTCCCTCTTAACTAGGGAGGAATCCTTCTTATCCTTTACAAGTTATATCACTCCAATGTGATGATTTTCCACAATAGCTACATCTATATCTGGAAGAGAAAGACATAACTTCACAGTGAATGGCATATCCATGGATATCACCTCACATGATATCCACCATAGAGATTTCCTCAAGTAATAGTGCCCATACTAGCTATAAATATTTATGGGGTGGCTATATTTCTTGTACGGAATTTTTTTACTGGAACATCTACTAGAGACTTTTCTTTGTGTTTGACTGTTCATTTAAGCAAGTTATTATTCAATATTCTGCAATGCTAGAAGTGTTCTGTAATAGTAGCAAAGAAATTAATTCAAGGGCCTATCTGTTTTTTTTGCATGTAACCCCATTTTGGTACCTTTGAATAATCTCACAAGGAATGTTATAGAGGTTGGTAAAGTCATGAAGTGCATGATTCTGTAATTAGATGAAGGCATTTAAATGAGAATATTATATAAAGATAAGAAATCAATGTTGTATATGATTCACGTGTCTAATCTCTAAATAAAATCCCTTTTTTATACCTTGGAATTGTCTCACGGGACATGATAGAGAAGTTGGACCATTAATAAATTGTAAATTTGGATCTATTTTGTAGGTTGTTGTTATTCAGTTGGTTTGCAGAAGGTACACTCCTGCGTAGAAAATTCTATGCATCATAACTATCCTGTTTGTTTTGAGGTGTGGGCCATGCTAGATGCTTGCTATTTTTGTTTCTTTTCTTTGAACTAAGGTTTGGTATCTTCTTGGCTGTAAATCTAATGAATTTTGATGATATATTTGTATTATCTTTTTTATTCATTGAAGGATATAATAGTCCTGCAGTGTGGACATACAATGCATATGGAATGTCTGAGTGAAATGAAAATGCACTCACAGTGAGTCTTTGATGACCTTTCACTTATGTTCTTTTGTGGTCTATTTCAAATAGTATTTGCTGAGATAGCTTCCAAATTTTACATTTGTGTGGTACTGCTCTCACAAAAATTGATTACGTATAGGTATTCTTGTCCAATGTGCTCTAAGTTAGTCTATGATATGTCTAGACTCTGGGAATGACTAGATCAAGAGGTAGGGATACTTCTTTTGATAGCAAGCACATGCAATTTATCTTGCAAGTGGTTTTGACTTGGTGCTTCTTTTTTCGGGTCACAACAACTCCTATGCCTTTGGAGTATCAAGATAGGACGGTATTGTTTCTCTTTTGCTTATCACATTTTTGCCTATTTACAAACAAAATCAATAACTATTTCATTTTTTCATCTCTTTCATACCCATATTTTTATTATATGAGTATTATAGAAAAATGAGATACTAAAAGTCGTATGGATCCTCTGATATGCTAAGTGCACGTTGAGAGTATATTTATGTAAAAGAGGACAGGAGAGTACAATTTTTTTATAATGAACTCCAAAAATTTAAAATTATCGCTTGTTTAGTTGCATTAAAAGCCTTGACATCACATTTTGCTGCTTTTGGACTTGTGGAGTTCCTGTCAATAAAGGAATCTTTTTTTTCCATAGATAATGCCAAAAAATTATTGAGTGCTCCTTTTAAGAAAAATCTCTTCCTTTTTTAAAAATAGGACGTGGTCCCCATAGGTGAGATAGTTATATTCAACAATTATTTCAACTTGATCCGAAGAAAAGCTTTTGAAATATAAGAGTAGCTTCATGTTTCTCATAGGCAATGAAAGTTACCATAGTTGGGTGGAAGTAATCTTTCATTGACCAACAAATAGGTCTATCGCACATTCCTCCAATGTTAATCATCATTAATATAATCTATGTAGAGGATAAAGGTTATAACATAGTCAAAATCCTCATCTATCTTGGGGAAAGACTAAGAGATGACAACCTTCATCATTGCCTTTTAACATTTGTAAGTGATGTAGATGAGATTTTAATAGCAGATTATGGGATCCTTAGAAATGCCAAAGTGCACATTGATATGATAATGATGCTTTTTTAGTTGTAGAAGCAATCTCAAGATGCACATTGAGCATATCCAATTTGTGTGGAAGGGAATTAAGAGTATAAATAATCTATAATGAGATTATTTCTTTTCACTTTCTTTGAAATTTCATATATGATAGATTTTTGTACGCTACAAGATCATTGGATCGTTTGAAATGCCAAAAGTGCACATTGACATGATACCAATTCCAAGATGCACATTAGGCATATTCAAGTTGAGGGGAAAGGCATATTGACATGATACCAATTCCAAGATGCACATTAGGCATATTCAAGTTGAGGGGAAAAGCATTGAGAGTTATTTTAGATAAATTAAGATAAGGGTGGAAATTTTTTATAATGAAATAATATCCTATTTCCATACACCTTTACTCCTAAGACAAAAAAAATATTTGTACCTTAAGCGTTATTTTCTCTTTGTCCCGTGGGTTGTTAACATTTACGTAGAAGTGAAGTATCATTATCATATCTTGTAAGAACTCAAAGTGAATAAATGGGTTCAGATTGCTCTTAGGGATTTTATCATCTTGGTTCCCTTTGTCCCATAGGTTATAAATGGGTCCAGAAGCCATTGAAGATGTTATAAAAAATTGAAAGAGCAGGAGAAATGGGTTCTTGTAGGAATGTTTTTTCGAATATTGAAATCCATGTGGATTACATCACCAAAGGGATCAAAATTTTTTGCCACCACATACGATACACCCATTAGTATGACACGTATGTTCTTATGAATTATTATCAGTGTGATTCATATCTTGAGATCATGGTGTTCCATACAACGAATATAGCTTAAGTGCAATTAGAAGAAAAAAAATAAGTATTTTGATATGTGAAAAACTATCTGTAAAATTTAGACGGTCGACAATTTTGTTTCCAATAACCTTCACTTATACTCAACCCTAGTTATCACTATTATTCTCATAACCGTGTTCTACTATATAAGGACTGTGTCCCACTATTATGAACATGGGTCTTAATGCACTTACCTTTTGTGGTAGTGATTAAGACCTTGTTGCCATGACTATCATAACTTTTCTCAAATTGTCCTCAATCTATCCCTGTAAATAGTGCTAGTCATAATCAATGACTGCTCTATTTTTGAGTTCATTATGTATCACAAAGGAATGGTTTTTTTAGACTATCACTCTGAGAAATGACTCCATTAATATTAGAGTTGTTATAACACAGGCTATGGAGAATGTTTCTTGCTTTATGCATCATGCTTTATTTGTTCTCTAAATTCTCTAAACTTTGATGCATTGTTTTGTGACTACTGATTGCTCACCATTACTCTGTCTTCCTTGGCTTGAAGTTGCTCTTTTGGCATTGTTATAATAGTCCCTTGTTAAGGACTTTGCAAACCACTATGAATGACTCTTTTCACTAGTTTTTTTACTATCTTATTTGTGTTGTGTTCTCATTAATGAACTTATCTTTTAATCAGTTCTATGACAGTCCCTTGCTCTCTGTTTCTCTTGGTAGGGCATTGGGTTTGATTTTGACAACTATTTTCTTCTTAATGACTACAAGATATTCTTCTATTTGGTTTTGTTTGTCATACATACTTGACTATAATCTTTATGGTGAATTCATGCATGATAGTTGATTTCTACCCTATACATTACAACCTCTAGATTAGCTTGTGTTTGCAACATTTATGGACTATCAAAGACCCTCCCTTTTGGGACCTTTTGTAGCAATGTTTTTTATTTTTTTCCATCTTTCAATTCATTTCGTAATATGCAATGATGTAACTAATTTTCATATGCAGATATTATAATACAAGTTTTTTCCTTTTTCAAAATATTTAATTAACTGCAGTAGATCTTATTATTATAGAAAAAAGTAAACATTATGATGTTCTAATTATGGGAATCTTGTTATTGCAGAGAGCTGATCAAGATTAGCACTTTATATCTTGTTTGTATTGATGGTAGCTATTGTAAAGGGTGATCCAACAGGCAGTCCCGTTGGGAACTTCTAGTGCAATAGTGGGCAATGTTGCAACATCTATAATTAGTTTGGAAGTACATCAGACTATTGTACATCTAGAAATTGCCTTTCTTAGTGCCAATAGTTGGAGAAACATGAAGAATATGGGATGCTTCTTAGTTGTCTTCATAAAATATCTAGTTAAATCAAGGAGCTTTTTTTCTACACCACTAAACTCAATGGACATGTATAGTATGGACCAACTTAAGTACTTAACTATAAGAATGTAGTGTTTGGGAAATTAGTGTCAATATTCAATAATGGTTATTGTGTATCCATTATATGTTTCTCTAGTTATGGAGAAACTACCACATCATTTTATAAGATACAAAAAATGGAAATGATTATAAATAACGTGGTCTTTCTAGTCAAGTTAGTTTGTTATGCTACTTTGTTGAGTGTTTTGTAAGAAACAAAGTATTTGAAATAATCACTTTGAATGTTGTATTATTTCTATTTGGAAACATTGAATGTTGATTTTTTTAATACATTTTTTTCATATTGTCTCTAGAGAGACAATAGTTGGGATTAAAGACATCTCCCAACTATTGTCTCTCTAGAGACAATATGTCTTTAAATCCCAACTATTGTCTCTAAAGAGACAAAAGTGAAATTGTCTCTAAAGAGGCTCTCATAAAATTATGTACCCTCCTCCTTTTGATCTTTTATAGGTTGCTCAACATTAACACGGAAATAATTAGTGAAATAGTTAGCTCTAGATGAGGGAACTTGCCAAAACTTGGCAAGCCAATAGCACCACCCCAATGAGAAGAGAGAAAATTTGGATAATAGAGTCGAAACCATTTGCAAAAAAAACATCATCCATAGAACCCTATGGCTAAGAGACTTGAGATTGGGATTCTTGATCTTCTTAAACATATTTGCTCAGATCATGCTACACCCATGAAATGGAGAGGAAATAAGAGTTGTAACTTTGACAATTTTGTCGAGAGCATTACTACATTGATCAAGAAGTTCTTGTAGGTGTGTAACTTGAAATACAACTTTGTGTGCTTGAACCTATATTTGCATAAATAATTTAAAGAAAAAAATTTCTTTATTGTATAAAGAAAAATAAAAATTAGTTAAGAAACCTTGAAAGAGATGTAAAGTTTTTATCTAAAGACTAAAGATAATTTCCACCCTAAAAGCATGTGAAATAAATATGAATTTAAATAGGAGGCTATGCTTATCAACCAACAATACCATATTTCATTTGAAGAGGTTGACATGAAAGGACTTGAAAGAGATGTAAGGTTTTTATCAAAATACTAAAGAGAATTTCTACCTTAAAAGCATGTGAAATATAAATCAGTTTAAATGGGTGGCTATGCCAATCATGCAACAATATCATATATTCCATTTGAAGAGGTTAACACAAAGGACTTGAAGAAGGCACACATCCAAATCTAAGCTTATTGAGCTCTAGTATTATAATAACCCAAATAGTTATTGAAAGAAAAGAACATTATGCTTAATTGCTTTTAATTAAATTCAAAAAACCCATAATTTTCCATTTAAAACCTTCATAATTAGTTTGATAAATTAATTTGGCTCTAACTATTTTAACTTGATATTCCCAATTCCCCATTCCAAGAATTTGGGTCCTTAGAGTCTAAAAAAGCAGAAATGGGGAAAAGGGTAGAGACCCAAACTAAAGGGGGTGAAAAAATTAAATTGGATATTCCCCTAATTGTGGACCTAGAGGAGTGTAAAACAGACAAGAGGGATATTGACAGACTCCTAGTTAACTTGACTTTCAACTTGGAGAAATGTTTTCATTGGGTTATTAGTGAAATTGACCTCCTTAAACAGGGCATCAAGGACATCATTGACACATTCACTGATAATTTGGAGCATGATAAAACTAAAAAGCTTCTAAAGTTGACTCAAAAAATAACGAAGGACATCAGGATTATGAAACGAGAGCACGAGTCTAGGATTGCATCCCTAGAAAAAGGTATAGAGGATTTGATGGGAAAACTCTGGGGACTGGTGGAGATTAGCAAAGATTCTATGCTTAGTAATGCGGAAGGCCTCAAAAGGGTCAATGAAAAAATTACTATACAAAAATCCCAGCTTGCTAGTTCGGATCCGTCTTTAGCAACCAATTTGGACAAGAAATACAATGCAATGCAGACTTCCACGAGGTCCTCTATCAGGACCAGAAGCAAAAAATAGGAAAAGGCAGCTTGGGATTTATTATGGAGGAGATCGAAGAGATTAACAATAGTATTATTCAGAAGAAAGCTGAGCTCACGAATGCTCTTAGTTAGTGGTTTATGCATTTTTTGTGTTGTAGGCTAGTATCTTTTTGTTTGATCCGATGGGGAGATTCCCTTGTTTTTGTTATTGTTTAGTAGTTGTTTAGACTTTGGTATGCTATTGGTTCTATTTTTGTTGGATTTGGGTTTCAGGTCCCTGTAAAACCTGTTTATCTCAATCAAAAGTTTATTTTAACTAGATATAATTAAAACCATAATTTTTCCATATGTATAATAATAAATTAACAACTCAAATATAATAATATCAAAGAGAAATCTACTACAAAAATTCTTTGTTAATAATGGAGTTTAATATTACATCAGAGTACATGATAACAATAACTTAATGTAATAACTACAATAGTAGCAAGTATAATTCCTAAAAAAAAAAAAACACTAAAGCTAAAATTTTTAAGATTTTAGTGAATTTTCATGAATGTCTCTCTACTCTTTCCTACAAATATGGGCCTCTTATGGCTCTCAAATTTTCCATGAAAAAATTAGTTGTGGTGTCCTCTTTAGCAATGACAAAAGAAATCCTTGATGACAATGATTAGACATTGGCAAATAGAGTCACTCTAGTTGTAGCCAAATATCGTGCATATGTGAGCCTACAATAGATAATTTAAATACCACCCTAATATACATTCAACCTTTAAAATATAAATATCAACTTTTGCCATTTCCCTATTTACACTTAAAGAGATAAACCATTAAATAATATTACAATATATTGCCTTCCCTCAATTCTAAATTAGAGAAGCTTTGAAAGTCGTGCTTGGAAGAAAGCTTGCTGACCAAAGCAAGTGCATTGGTGATCAATTTAGAAGCATTCTACACCCATCACTAGAAAATCATTTTAAAACTCCCATAATGAGAAACCTAGAAGCCATCAAGGCATTAAGATGTTAGATAGAATAATGATAAAAAATTATCTCCAAAGACTAAGTAGTATACAAGGATTGATCTCTAATATTACTATGAAATCTTTCTACTCTATCTTCTAATCTCCAATAACACTAGTTAACAAAAAAGTGATTTCACAAAACTTGCAATGAAATTTTTTGTTTTCTTGCATGGAAAAATCGGTGTACCTTGCCTACAGACCATACGGTATGAATTTTCATACCCAAAAAAATTTGCTTGAAATTCACCCGATCTCTAATTTTAGTAAATTGATAGGCGTTTTTAGGGTTTTCATGCCTCCTAAGCATGATGGTGATGTCCATTTTGTATAAAACTGCCAAGATTTTTTGGCTACCCCTATATTTTGTCTTGATTTGTGTGCCCTTAGTCAAATGAACCCAAAACTTCAAGTACTCAGATTTTGATGAAATGAAACTTAATCTTAGGGTTTTGGGATGTTGCAAACACTATGGAAACCTCTGTTTGAGCCCAATGTGCACAAAAAATTACTCAAGGATGGATCCCTTAAGCATGTGGACAAGAACTTAATAGATCTACTTTGATACCATGTAGAAGTTGATTATACAGCCACACAAGCCAAGAATCATCTACAAGAAAAAAAATCTATCACAAAAAAGAGATCAAGCAAAGATAATATGCTCTATAACAACATGAGAAGTTTGTATTATTACACAAGATTGATTGGAGATACAATTACAATGAATGATTGAATCCTTATAAAAGGATGAATGAATCTCTAGATGCAAAACCCTAAAGGATAGATTAAATTTGCCTAGTGCCACAATCATAATGAATGAGACAACTTAAGCTACTATTAGCCTAAATAAATAAAATATAAAAGAACATAAGTTTAGCTGAAGCGAAAAATTAATTGAATGACCTAATTAATAAATAATCAGATAAAGTGTCCTAATTACTCCAACAATTTCAAATGAACATGAATGTCTCTAACTACAACCAAGCACATAAATCAACACAAAAAAGTGTATTAAAGTTCATTCACAATAAATATTGAGTGATTTAGTGAAATAAATAAAAAAATCAATGTTACAAGTTTAGGGTTTAGATCTATGCAATTGAAAAAGCAACCCAAAGGTTAAGTCTACTCTAATTAATATGGTCCCAAGGTATGAGTATCTAGGAATGGTAAGTGAAACAATAGAGCTAATTTATGATAGGATCAAAAGAGGAGAGTGTCATGAGCTAAATTCAGGCACTACATATAAATTTATTATTGCTTTTGGAAGATTTGAATCAAAATGGGCCCAAAACATAGAAAAATAACATCAATATACAATTTTCACCATTAAAAAAGTAAATAAGGAAGTAATTTAGTGACCCAACATTTTATTGTTTTATGTTTCTTCACTTTTATTTTTTATGTGATTTGATACTTTTATACCTATCTCAATGGTTTTCACAATCAAACTTGAGATCATATGTAACCTTGTCAAATATTATTTAAATATTATTCCTCTCACTTAGAACTTATAATCAAAATTACTAATGCCCTTAAGATTAAGTAGGACAATTCCAACTCACCTTAAAATAAAACAATAAAAATATAATATATAATTAAATAATATAAATTTTAGTGATTTATTTTTTAAAATTATAAATATTTTTAAAAATATTTAACATCAATATTTTTTAAAAATATATTTAAAATTATTATCTTTCTCTTCTATCAAAAAATCTACCACCCCATAATAATTATTACACTGTTTATCAATGTGTATTTAAATTTTCTAACTATACTTCACAATCAGATAGCCGCAATAAGAAAGTATAAATCAACAACACAAGAAGAAAATCTCACAAAATAAGATTTATGTGGAAAGACCTTTTTGAAAAATGAACAAAAACAAAATCCAGCAATAAAAGAGGTTGATGCTTGAATTATCTTCATGAAGCAAAGACATGTAATCTTTCCTTTCTTCTCCTCTTTATCCTTCAATCCAATAGCACTACTGTACACAAATGAGCTATCATAACGTTGTTGGCAATATAGCATTATAATAGACAATGAAAGATTGTTGGCATTCCATAAGGATATTGAGAAGGTTGTTGATGATTATGGATATAACTGATTAAAGATGTTTACTATCTTAATATTATTATTTTGTCATTGATGTCAAGAAATTGATTTTCTAATTCAGTATGATGTTGCCATATCTTGAGAAGTATGATTTGAAGAGTATAAAGATGTTAGTAAAAGACACAGGAAAGAATATGATGAATAAGGGGATGAATAAGGTATTCAATGGGCAACTATTACCGAGTTAGACAATGATGAGATCATGATGTTTTAGATTTTTTTAACATCATACATATGTTGTAAAATGTAAAGGTTAATACTATACTATGTTATCAAGAAAAGAACCTAGTCAGTAAACCCTAAGGAACCTAGTCGATAAACCCTAAGGTTATCGCTATTGGTTAATGAAGGCGGAATGTCTACCGAGTAAAGTTTAGTATTCACCAAGTTGTAACAGAGCTATAACAGAATGCATTAAATGTTTGCATGCATTATTTAATGAAGGAAGCTGATGAGCTGGAATTGATTAAATGATTGGTGAGCCGTGGATGAAGTTTGTTAATGAATCTAAGGCAAAGGAAAGTCGGCATGAAGATCTACAGCTCAGATTGAACCGCAATACCCTGGCACAAGTTCCAAGACATATATGCCAGTTCCAAGGCAAGGTAAAACATTTTTCAGATCGAAAGATGCATTGAACCTGGACAAGATCGAAGATCTGATGGCTATGATTGATCATGGGAAATGTGATCAAGGAAATTAAGCGGTTACCTAATTGTTTATAAATAGGAAACTATTGATAAACAATGTATGCGGGCAAGTGTATGCACAGGGATGCTACATAGTGATTACCGAGCACAGAAGCCTGAAGACCTGTTTGAATAACAGAGTATAGAAGCCCAGCAGATAGACAAGATTAGTTCTATGTCTAGATTGTATTGAACAAATAGGAATCTGCTTTAACATTTTAGATGTGAAGTTGTAGATAGATTTTATTACTGTTATTTTGTGAAAGTGAGAGAAAATCTCTTAACCGAGTGGACTTAACAGTCTTATTTGTAAAACCCTCTAGCAAGGTGACATTCTGATTGAGTGTTTGAAATCCTTTAACAAGGTCACTTCTAACAAGGTGAAGATCCCAAAAGATCTGAGGGAAATCCCTTAACCAGGTCACATCTAGCAATGTGTTTGTAATCTTTAACAAGATTTGCTTTTAACCAAGCATACTCTAGAAGAGTATATTTCTTAGTGGGTCCGAAATCCCACAGTGGTTTTTCCCTATTTGGGTTTCCATGTTAAATCTGATGTTATGAGGTTTATGATGTTTATATGCTTTTGAGTTTGCATGTTTAACAATTTTGGTTATATTACTGAAATATATGTTATCGAGGTTGAATCTGATGTTTTTATGTATGATTAAGTTTGTATGATTCACCCCCCCTCTCATCTTGTTGGCTATTGGATCTGTACTTATATTAAGTATCAGAACTATCAATTGGTATAAGAGCTTTGGACTCCAGAAGGAAAGTTTAAAGGCATTTGAGTTAAAGATCCAAAGATGTATAAGAGGGATGCACCGAAGCTGAACAAGTCAAGTTTCTCTACATGGTAGAAAACGATGAAGCTACATCTATCAGGAGTTGGAGAATATGCTGTATACTATCTAGAGAATGATTTTGTCACACTGAGCACCTATCCATTGACTATGGAAGAGATAAAGGCAAAGCAAGAACATATTCAAGCAATGATTGAAATAACATCTGTATTGACCGACTCAGAGTTTAATGATCTAGAAGGCTGCAATGATGCAAAGGCTATGTGGGATAAGCTCATATCAATATATGGAGGAGATGAACATGTTCAAAGAGAAAAAGTAGATAGTCTAGGAGGACAACTTGAATCTATGAGGATGAATGAAGGTGAGAACATAACTCAGTACAGTACAAGACTAAAGGATATTGTCAATCAAATCAAAGGAGCAGGTTGAACTATTGAAGAAAAGGATATAACAAGTAAGTTGTTAAGAACCCTTCTACCAACTTATGCAATCCGAGTCTCTGCAATCAATGAATTGAGGTCTGTACCTAATATGTCAGTTTCTTTAGATGCTACTATTGGTAAGCTACATGCATTTGAGTTAAGTAACTTTGATAACAGTGGATCTTTGGTAAATAAAGTTGAATCTGCATTTAGTTCTTTTCATCTTGATGAATCTAATGATTTCAATGAAAGAAAGTATAAGTACTTTGAAGGATATCATAGTGGAGCAAGTGAAAGATTTCGTAAGAACATGGAGGCAGTACACAAACTGTATGAGGAAATCAGAAAACAAGAAGAGTTTGAAGCACTTTTAGCCAAAAGGTTACCGAGAGGCAAAGGTAAGTATAAAGGAAAACTACCTTTGAAATGTTTCAATTGTGATAAGATAGGACATATGGCTTCTAACCATCTTGACAAAGATTTTACTGAAAGAAGAGACTACCGAGATGACAGATAGAAAGACAATCATTACAGAGGACACCGAGACTTCAGAAGAAGAGATAGAAAGACATGCCTAATAGCTGATAAAGAATCCAATGATGATAAATTAGATGAGACTGATATAGAGGAAGTAGTTTATGTGGCTATCAAAGATGGATTAGATGAAAAAAGGTATGAAGAAAAAGCCCTAATATCTCACATAAACACTAATGATTCTTGGATTATAGATAGTGGATGCTCACATCATATGACAGGAGATAAACACAAGTTTGTTATATTAGAAGATTATGATGGAGGCTATGTCAGATTTGGTAATGATGCACCATATCTGGTGAAAGGTAAAGGATCTATAACACTTCTTGACAATGCAAGATGCAATGATGTTTATTGGGTTGAAGGTTTGAAATATAATTTGTTGAGTGTAGCACAACTAAACAACACAGGTTACCGAATAGAATTTCAGAAGGGAATTGTCAAAGTTCATGACAAGAATGGAAAGTTAGCTGCTACCGAGACACAAACAAAAGGTAACACATTTCACCTTGACTCAACTCGTAACAAGTGTTTGTATGCAAAGATTGATGATACCTAGTTATGGCATAAAAGGTTTTGTCATGTAAATTTTGATAATTTGATCAAAATAAGTAAGAAGCACCGAGTAAGAGCTCTACTGAGTCTTGAAAAACCTGAGAATGCTATGTGCCGAGGACGCCAGATGGGTAAGATGACAAGATCAAGCTTTACAAGTAAGTCTTACACTTCTAAGGGAATTTTAGATCTAGTGCACACTGATCTTTGTGGTCGTATGAAAGTTCAAAGTTATTATGGTGATAAATATTTCATAGTATTTGTGGATGACTATTCAAGGATGATGTCGGTTATGTTTTTAAAAGAAAAATCAGAAGCTTTTCAAATGTTTAAATGGTACAAGGCAAGAGTTGAAAATGAAACAGGAAGACAACTTAAATGTCTTAGATCAGATAGAGGAGGAGAGTTCACATCTGATGAGTTCAACTTATTCTGCAATGATCATGGTATTAAAAGACAAGTCTCTGCACCGAGAACTCCACAACAGAATGGAATAGCTGAGAGAAGAAACAAATCTATTGTGGATTGTGCTAGAACATTGATGATTGAAAAGAAGGTACCACAAACATTTTGGAGAGAAACAATAAGCACAATAGTTTACACCTTGAACTGAGTACAATTGAAGAAAGGTACTTTGAAGACACCATATGAAATCTGGTATGATAAGAAACCTAATTTTAGTTATTTTAAATTTTTTGGAAGTAGATGCTATGTTCATAAAGATGATAGAAATGGCAAATTTGATTAGAAAAGTGAAGAAGGAACATTTCTAGGTTATTCTTCTAGAAGCAAAGCATTTAAATGTCTGATCAAATCATCTAACAAAATAGTAGAAAGTGCAAATGTGAAAATTGATGAATTTGTAGAAAGAAATGAGGAAGGAAATTCCAAGGAACCAGAAGACTATGATGAATTTGTCTATGTTCAACCGAGAAGTCTTACCAGGAAGACTGTTGAAGAAAATGAAGAGAATATCCAGTTACTGAGTGATGAAGAAGATCATACAGAGCCTACCAAGCCTGTATTAGCCAAGTATGTCAGAAGACATCATGAACCAAGTCAGATTATAGGAGATAAGGATGATCCAGTGATGACAAGGAACAAACTGAGATAGAACACATGTTTGATATCTGAATTTGAACCAAGAATAGTAAAAGAGGCATTTAAAAGTGAAGATTGGATAAATGCTATGACAGAAGAGATTGATCAAATCAAGAAGAATGACACATGGACACTAATCCTAAGACCAAAGGACAAAAATGTAATCGATACAAAGTGGATTTTCAGAAACAAGCTAAATGAAAAAGGAGAGGTCATTCGAAACAAGGCAAGACTAGTTTGCAAAGGTTATGCTGAAGAAGAAGGAATTGATTATGGTGAAACTTTTGCACCTGTTGCTAGACTTGAAGGAGTAAGAACATTGTTGGCCTATGCTGCTTTCAAAAATGTCAAGGTATATCAAATGGATGTCAAGTCTGCATTTCTGAATGGAATATTAGAAGAAGAAGTTTTTATTGAACAACTTGAAGGATTTGTTGAAGACAATAATAAAGATTAGGTATGTAAATTGAACAAAGCTTTATATGGTTTGAAACAAGCACCTAGAGCATGGTATGAAAGATTGCACTCTTATTTGATTAAGATTGGTTTTATAAGGACAAGTGAGAACAACAATATGTACATGAAGAATGATGAAAATGGAATACTGATCTCTGCCATATTTGTTGATAATATTATATTTTGTGGAAATGACTCTTTATGCAAAAACTTTGGAAATGAAATGAGAAAATAATTTGAGATGTCATTAATCGGTGAGATAAAGTATTTTATAGGTTTACAGATACTGGAAATGAAAAATGAGATTTTCATTACTCAATCCAAGTAAATAAAGGAAATCTTGAAGAAATTTGGAATGGAGGATTCAAAACCAGTAAGTACTCCTATGACTACCAACTGTAAATTGTCAAAGAATGATGAATCTGCATCTGTTGATGAGACACTTTACCAATCCATGATTGGAAAGCTACAATATGTTGTTCACAACAGACCAGATATAGCACATGTAGTAGGTATAATTGCAAGATTCTTTGCAGATCCTAAGGAAACACACATGACAACAATCAAAAGAATCTTTAGATACTTGAAAGGCACTGATGATTATGGCTTAGTATACCAGAAAGGAAATGGTTTTGATTTAAAATTTTATACTGATGCTGATTGGGCAGGCAACATTGATGACAGAAAAAGCACAAGTGGAGGAGCTTTCTTTTTAGGAGAAAGACTAATGAGTTGGCTTAGCAAGAAACAAGGATGTGTTTCACAGTCAACAATAGAAGTTGAATACATTGCTGTAGCATTGAATTGTACCAACATTGCATGGATCAAACAATTGTTGGAAGGTATAAATGAGAAAGTTACTGAGCTAGTAACTATATTTTGTGACAATACTAGTGCCATTAATATTTCAAAGAATCCTGTTATGCACTCTAAGACAAAGCACATCTCTATCAAATATCATTATCTTAGAGAAGAAGCTCAAGAGAAGAAAGTGGTGTTGGAGTATGTTAGCACAAAAGAACAAATAGCAGATATCTTCACCAAGCCACTACCAAGGGACACTTTTGAATATCTCAGAAGTAAGTTAGGGGTCCTACCCCTATCTTCTACTCACTGACCAAGTTTGGTGAAAGCATCAATCCGATGACTCTATCGAATATCTTTTGGGAGTTGATGCTGAATTATACACTTTAGAATGTTTTCTAAAGGTGTATAGGAATTATTACAGGAAATAATACAAGGAACAGGAATTGAAGACAAAATTCTCTGACCGAGACTAAATTACAACAATAGGAAATCACTTCATACAGGAAGAAATTATGTTTTAGTTCTTTACTTTTTAGCATTGTTGTCAAAGGGGGAGAAGACTACTATAAAGGGGAGAAGACTGAGAGAAGACTGAAGAAAATAGGAGAAGTCTAATGTATGGGGGAGAGCATTTCAACATTTCAGAATCACAGCAATCTGAATCTTTTAAGGTCAAATCAATTGGTTTTGCCATCAATGCCAAAGGGGGAGATTGTTGGCAATATAGCATTATAACAGACAATGAAATATTGTTGGCATTCCATAAGGATATTGAGAAGGTTGTTGATGATTATGGATATAACTGATTAAAGATGTTTACTGTCTTGATACTATTATTTTGTCATTGATGTCAAGAAATTGATTTTCTAATTCAGTTGATGTTGCCATATCTTGAGAAGTATGATTTGAAGAGTATAAAGATGTTGGTAAAAGACACAGGAAAGAATATGATGAATAAGGGGATGAATAAGGTATTCAATGGGCAACTATTACTGAGTCAGACAATGATGAGATCATGATGTTTTAGATTGTTTTAACATCATACATATGTTGTAAAATGTAAAGGTTAATACTATACTATGTTATCAAGCAAAGAACCTAGTTGGTAAACCCTAAGGAACCTAGTCGGTAAACCCTAAGGTTATCGCTATCGGTTAATGAAGGCGGAATGTCTACCGAGTAAAGTTTAGTATTCACCAAGTTGTAACCAAGCTATAACAGAATGCATTAAATGTTTGCATGCACTATTTAATGAAGGAAGTTGATGAGCTGGAACTGATTAAATGATTGGTGAGTCGTGGATGAAGTTTGTTAACGGATCTAAGGCAAAGGAAAGTCGGCATGAAGATCTACAACTCAAATTGAACCGCAATACCCTGGCACAAGTTCCAAGACATATATGCAAGTTCCAAGGTGGGGTAAAACATTTTTCAGATCGAAAGATGCATTGAACCTGAACAAGATCGAAGATCTGATGGCTATGATTGATCATGGGAAATGTGATAAAGGAGATTAAGCGGTTACCTAATTGTTTATAAATAGGAAACTATTGATAAACAATGTATGCGGGCAAGTGTATGCACAGGGATGCTACATAGTGATTACCGAGCATAGAAGCTTGAAGACCTGTTTGAATAACAGAGTATAGAAGCCCAGCAGATAGACAAGATTAGTTCTATGTCTAGATTGTATTGAACAAATAGGAATCTGCTTTAGCATTTTAGATGTGAAGTTGCAGATAGATTTTATTACTGTTATTTTGTGAAAGTGAGAGAAAATCTCTTAACTGAGTGGACTTAATAGTCTTATTTGTAAAACCCTCTAGCAAGGTGACATTCTGATTGAGTGTTTGAAATCCTTTAACAAGGTCACTTCTAACACGGTGAAGATCCTAACAGATCTGAGGGAAATCCCTTAACCGGGTCACATCTAGCAATGTGTTTGTAATCTTTAACAGGATTTGCTTTTAACCGAGCATACTCTAGAAGAGTATATTTCTTAGTGGGTCCGAAATCCCACAGTGGTTTTTCCCTATTTGGTTTTCCACGTTAAATCTGATGTTATGAGGTTTATGATGTTTATATGCTTTTGAGTTTGCATGTTTAACAGTTTTGGTTATATTACTGAAATATATGTTACCAAGGTTGAATATGATGTTTTTATGTATGATTAAGTTTGTATGATTCACCACCCCCCCCTCTCATCTTGTTGGCTATTGGATCTGTACTTATTTTAAGTATCAGAACTATCAAATGTCTCCATCTCAAGCCCTGAAAAATATAAACTTATGGAGGCCCAAAATACCACTATAGAACATTACCATAGGTCATAAAAAGCTCCAAAATACCATGATAAAAATTTGCATGACCCACCATCTTGGAATCATATATGTAGACTTAGTGAGCTCTTATCTAATGGCTACTAGAAGCTCAATTGTAATCACTAATTTAATCATAACTAGTAGCTTAATTGCAATCACTAGTAATCATAAATATTGATGTTAATATGAATTTATTATTTTCCACTCTGAATGGAGAAATTCAATATTCCCATTTTAAAATTTATTACTATTAAATATTAATTTTTTAAACAATATTTATATTTTAAATTTTATATAGGTTTATAAGTTTGAATTTTTTAATAAAATAGTTATCTCTATATTTCTATAAATTGTTAATCATTAGTTCTTTATTTTTATTGAAAAAAATTTAAATACTATTTCAAAAAATAAATATTCTTTGAACATTAACATTAATTACATAAAGATAAAGATGCACATTAAATGTTAGCATTTAATATCGTACAAGTCTTTTAAAAATACAAAGTTGACATTTAATATGTACTCTCAACATATCCAGAGCAACATTTTATTATTAACTATTAATGAAGAATAATAACATTTAGATGAATAATTTGATTAAATGTAGAATTTTCCTTCATATAACTGAATTCAAATTTAAGAATATTATCTCGTTCAATGGATTTCATAATCAAGCTTGAGATAGTATGTAACCTTATCAAATATTAAAATCTTATAGCTCTCACTTAAAACTTGTCATAAAACTTATTAATTCCCTTAAGATTAAATAGGAAAATTTCAATTCAGCTTAAAATAAAACAATAAAAATATAATATATTAAAATAATCTATTTTTCAAATTATTATTTAATTTTTTTAATCTTTATATCAACAATTTTAAAGTATATTTAAAATTATAATATTAAATGTATTTTAAAATTGTTGATGTAAAGATATTTTTGATTGAAGGACTGGACTGATAGTTGATTTATGTAAAAATAATAGTCGTTGATATAAATAACAGCCGTTGAAGAACAAGCAATTCTAATAAGAAGAGTTGAGCAATCCCATCAAATAATATTTATATTTTTTAATTTTATATAATTCTGAAAGTTTGATTTTTTTTTTAATAAAATGATTATATTTATATTTCAAAATAAATTGTTAATCATTAGCTCTTTATGTCTATTGGAAAAATTCAACATACTACATACTATTGCACATCAACATTAAGTACTTACCTATGCTATAGCTATGCTTATATAAACAATTACTTCCATTGAAAAAACAAACATTAAACATTAGCATTTAATGTCACAGGAAGCCTTTAAAAAATACAAAATTAACATTTAATATGTGTACTCAGTTCTTATAATTTTCGCAGCAATATTTTATTATCAACTATTAATGAAGAATAATATCATTTAAATGCATAATTTGATTAATTGTAGAATTTTCCTTCATATACCCGAGTTTAAATTTTAGAATCCAACCCCACAGTCAGCCGTAGATTCTCAAGCAAAGCTTGTGGTTGTTACTTTAGACCTTTTATACTTCTTCATATCAAAAGGTATGTCACTGCATTCAGATTTTCAGTGTAAAAATGGACCAGCAGTTTTATTTTTCCATTACAATGAACTTATGAACTTAGTTCAGTGTTGGGTGTTAGAAAATCTAATGAATGATTGGGATTTTCTTTTGGTTTATATATATTTTCTTTAACCTTCTGTGGACATTTCTTTTAAAATGTGCTTAGAAGCTCTAAGCTTAGCTTTAGCTATCTTCAACATCCATGTGACTGTTGGAAATTGCAGGTTCATCTTCTTGCTCATATCTTCATTAATTTTTAATGAAGAAATGAACTTTTTCATTAGGGTTGGCTTGGACTGTGCGACAGGAAAAGAAAATTGAGTTATGGGAAAGGAAGAATGGTGTTTTTTATTTATCAAATACTTTGAATTCCAGAATGTGAGTGTAAGATAGGAATTGGCTGAATGAGGCAGAAGATTTGCCTGTTCCAATCCATTAAATAAAGAACTCATCCAACTAAGTCTAATAAGAAATCTTTTAGCGCACATTATTAAGGGTAAAGGTCGATGTTATGATATATAGGGTTTTCTATCTATGATTTTAAATATGTAATTTTGAATATAATACATAGAAATCTTAAAGCATTAGAGATTGAACAATCCCCACTGCCTTATACCAAATCTTAGCAGTCTTTCTTGTCTAAGGGGAAGTTTATACAACACTCTAAGTTTTATCTTGTCTAGGTAGTTTATCTGAAATCGTACTAGTTTATCTGAAATCGTACTAGTTTTATCCTGTCTAGGTAGTTTATCTGATTTTAGATAAGTAACTCAAGCAAGTCAAAACTTAGAGTATGTTGTTTAAGTCAAAGTACAATCTAGAAATATATGTTTGATAAGCAATTTAAACAAGTCAAAACTTAGAGTGTGTTGTTTAAGTCAAAAACTTGAATACTTTACTGCGCAATCTATAAATAAATTTCTTAAATTAACTGGAACACCTCTAAAAATTGATCTTACGGACTAACTGCCACTCTAGTTAGGTCTAGATGAAGATGAAGATTTTGATTTTGATTGACACCTAAATTTTTAGTGTAAAACCAATCTATGAACTAAATGGAAAAACGAATATATATTCACCAATCAAGCAAACTGTTTGCCAACTAAGATTTTGAAATGAAAATTCAAATTCAAATTGTACATGTGTAAATATTTTCTTTCCTTTTAAGTGCTAGCATTAGTTCTTGATCTGACTCATATATATATCATTGTGTGTGATTTCTAATATGCTTCTGATGTATGATAAACTAATGAAAGGGAACAAAGACCATTGCATTTTATGTTCATCAAGCTTAACCTATGTACTGAATGTCTGTGGTGTGTAGGATGGGATTAATAAAAACATTCAAACTGCACTTCAAGAAGGCAGAGAGAACAAAAGATAAATCAACAATCAGTCTAGTCCAACAGAGGAGTAAGACTTGAATTTATTTTTTCAATGGAATCTTTTTTTGTTCTTAAAATATGATAACGAAACTAATGATAAGTGTGGACACTCAAAATTGTCATGTCTAATTAAATAAATATTTTATTTATTTAATTATCTAAGCCTAATTCTTCTATTAATTAAATAAATCTTTATTTATTTAATTAATTCATTTATCCTCTTCTAGCCTTATTTCTCATTTAAATAAATACATTTATTTATTTAAATTATCTTTTTCCTAAATTAAATAAATATTTTATTTATTTAATTATCTTATTTCTTCTATTAATTAAATAAATCTTTATTTATTTAATTAATTCATTATCTTTTTCTACACATGACACATGTCATTCATCTCTTAATTCATACACTACCTACCTCTTTCATTATTTTATTATTTCTTCTACCTACCCTCTAATCCTAGCCGACCTCCTTTTTTACATCTGTCAATCTTATCCCTCCATTTCATATTGTGTCTTCTATTTAAGGAGATGCTTTCTTCATTATCAAACCCCAATGCCTAAACCCTAATCAATCATTCTAATGATCATTTTGGCTACACTACGATCCTACTTGCAACCACATTCCGTTCTTTGTTGAGCTCTTGTGCACATAAAATCTGAGAGCAAATATATCAAGCAAGATCAATGGAGATAGGAAGAATGGAGATCAAAACCCTATTGGACATGTGATGGTATAATCTTTCTGATTTTGTTTTATTTACATTGTCTTAGGTAATCTTCATATGTTATGGTGGATCTTTGTTGTTGTTAGGCTAGGGTTTTTGTTGTTGAATTCATTTAGCCTTTCAATCTTGTTATTATTGTATCCATTTTCACCATATACAATAAGTATTTTATATCTTACAGGTCCCAGTAATGCCATTAGAGCATTATATGCTGAAGTGAAGTCCTGCCCTTATGAGGATGTACAGATTATTTGGTCTATTCTTGTTCGCAATGAAGAATACTCGGAAGCAACAATAGACCATTTTACAACCAATTGAAATTTCTACTGGTTTTGATTAGATATGTTGGAGGCAATTTCATTGAGAAAGAGATATTGTGGTGGAAATGAAGATTTTGGTGGAGCTAAATCTAGTTAGATAGGAAACTAAATTAGTGAGATATTATGTTGAGGAATCAAAATCTTCAAAGTGGCACTTTGTCTAGAAGTAATCTTCTTTTAATTCACTTTGGTTCTATACGTTTAGCGAGCGGATTTGAAACTGTATCACTACTGATCAATCAACCCCATCTCTAAAGCTATATATAGTTAAAATAACAAGAAAACAATACAACACTGAAATGTTTGTGAGAAAAATAAATATGTTTTAACTTGTTTGGTATTGAGCAATGGTCTATGTTAAAATTAACATATGTTGGTTAATGGTAATAGCTTTTTTATTTTTTTATTTTTCATTATTTTGTGTTGAGAGTATTTTGAGTATAAAGTTTTAATATATGATTTGTGATAAATTTTGGCACATATCTTGGTGCAGTGGGTATTTTGAGTATAAAGTTTTAATATTTGATTTGGATTGATTTTATCATCTCTTTTATTTCATTACTGATTAAGATTACTAAAAGCATCGGAAAATATTTTCATTCACTTGAAATATATTTTTATTATGTAGGTTCTTACCATACTATAATTTGAGAGAGTTTATCAATACAATATGAAATCATATTAATTATTATTGCATTTGAATATGTAAATATATATTACATTAATTTTTTAATCATCTTACCTCGTAATTGCTTTTGCTTAAAAAAAATCTTATGATTCTAAATTATCCATATCCATGTTTATCACCTATTAATATAGATTAATTTATGTTTGTACAAACATTTTATTAGATTAGAGAGTTTATTTTCCTTGTAGTGAAGATAATTTTGCTTTGCATTCACGAAATGAATCAAGGACCAGTCTAAAACCATGGGCCTGCAATCTCTTCTTTTATCTGTTAGCAAATGTACAATTATCGCTTTGAGTGAGGTTCGGGCAAAGCATCCATATCTGGCCTGCAGCGTGCTTTTGAAGTCGTAACAAAAAGTCCACAAATGTTGTCTGGGTAAAGAATGGCGAGCCATTACTTTGGGACAAGCAAGAATTGGCCGCGTTACTTTGAATACATCCCTGTCTCTTTATGGGAGGAATAAATTAGTGTTTGCTGTTAACATGTGGAAAGTCTTACCGCAGGAATTTTCTTTTCTTTGGTCGCGTTACTTTGAATACATCCCTGTCTCTTTATGGGAGGAATAAATTAGTGTTTGCTGTTAACATGTGGAAAGTCTTACCGCAGGAATTTTCTTTTCTTTGGCCGCGTTACTTTGAATACATCCCTGTCTCTTTATGGGAGGAATAAATTAGTGTTTGCTGTTAACATGTGGAAAGTCTTACCGCAGGAATTTTCTTTTCTTTGCAGAGTCTTTACAGTACGAGTTTTCACAGAAATGCAGAATAAATCAACGAAGTAATGGGGACACAAAAGGCATTGCCCAGCTATGATTTAGAAACCGTAAAATGCACGTTACTTTATTCTCTTAAAAGAGCTGTTTGGAGTTCGCTCCAATTCAAATTAGCGGGGATCATAATGAGAATATTTCATAAATCTGTTAGTATTTATATAGTTGGATCATATGAATTTAGACACACTCATCTTCTGCATTGCTCTTTTAATTACATCATTGTTGTGGTCTGTTTGTATCGAGTGTAGAAGGGTTGGGATTGCAAATGGTTTATGATGTGGATGACATCAAGTTGATATTTGCGCCATGTGCTCTTATAGTATGCATGGTATGGGACATTTTAATGGAGTTAGCCAAAGACTACGTAAAATTAAGTTCCTGGTTACCAAACAATCTCTTCGTTTTAAGTGCTCTTACAGTAGAAATTCTTGGCTATATTGATATTCAGAAAGTGAATCTTCTTGACCCATCTAGTCCAAAAGACTTAGGAGTCTTAGTTGATGACCAACTGAAAATGGATGCAGCAAGGCTCACAATGTGTGTTTTCCTGGGATGTCTTCTGCCTGGGATGGCCATGGCAGGCACCAATGGGAGGTGGAGCAACATAGCCGCCTTGTTCTTAAGTTTGTCATTTCATATTGGCACAGAAATTTATGCAATGCAGAATCACAATGGCTCCGAAGTCGGAAGAGAATCGGGTCTGTGGTTCGTGTCATCTGGTTTGCTGCTCCTAGTAGGAGCATCATCTCTCCTGCTCTTGTTAGGGGCAGTCATCTTGTCTGGTAAGCTTGCGCATGATGGTGTCCGCTCTGATATTGTAGAAAAGCTCGGGAAAGACGTAGAAAATGAAGGCTTCAAGCAGGGATCATTAAGAAGTGAGGTAATGGAGTCGTGGGTTGCAGTTCGCGCATGGAAGACATTGTACTTTCTGTCAAGCTCAGCGTTCAGTCCAGGTGCAGCAATGATTGTGACAATTTGTGTTGCTTTCATGGCCGCTAAAGTGAGATGTCGTTCATATCTTCTTCATCATAACCATGGAGAAGGTAATTTCACATTTTATCTTCAATGCGTTTTTATTTTAGTGGGATGGATCCTAATGCTCTGCAGATGGATCAAGACGGCGCTTTCTTGTGCAACTTCTTTCGAGAAAGGAAGATTCGCAAAAATAATGGGTTTCTTCTTAAAACCAGCAGCCGTTGTGGTGAACCCGTTGTGCCCTAGCCTGGCATATTTTCTCCTAAATCCAACAGAGATTAGGCTGAGAAATATTTTAGTTTCCTTTTCCCGCAATATATGGTGCCTGGTTTTGTGGAATATTTTAATTTCTCTTCCCTGCCTTGTACTCCTCCTTCCTTTGTGTGTTTTAATTTTAGCAATCAGTTTACTGGGCTTGTTCTGCTTTATCTGTTGGCATTTCTCGGCTCTCTTATTTGGGAGCAAGTTAAGTCAGAGATTCTGGAAATTTATTAACAAGTCTGATTTAACGAATGATGAATATTCGAGATACCAGTCCGTACTTGAGCCCATATTCTCCAACAAAGAAAAAATAGACACTTTCTGGGTAGTCAATAAAAAATCATTTTGTAGAATGAAGCGTAGCATGCAGGATGGAGCTGATAAAATTGAGCAGAGCTGCCAAAAATTGTTTTCCATAATGGGAACCCGTAAACTGTCTGAAAATCAGCATCTTCGGCCCGCCGAGGGAGGATGGATGGAAACAATGTCAAGCATATTCAAAGCTATAGCTGATATTAAGATTTGTGTGGATATGGAGGATGCTTTTGAAGCATACAGGGAGACACAGGATGTGCTAAAGTTTGTGGACTGTCCAGACAACATAGTTGAAGACAACCTCAATATTTTTGGCACATTGAATGTCATAGACTTCGCGTCCAGTATAAATTGGGAAGGAAAAATTTGCAAGCTGGAGAAAAAGTTGAAGCAGGGCTTACGCACATCTCTTGAAGAAGAGAGGGAGAGAGTAAGAGTAATTACACCAGAAGAGCGGGAGAGAGTAGACGAGATGCTTAGAGAATTTAAGCACAAATTGCAACGATCTTGTGAAGGAGCGTCCAACAGTCTCTTGATCAGACTTGAGGAATGTTCTTATTATAATCTGGTGGAATTAGGTGATATGCTACGCGCATTGGTGGGCCATGTCATTGTTTCCAGTGTATTAGAAGCTCGGGAATCTATAGTTAAACACACAAAGCAGTGGGTGCGGAATATAGATGAAAGGAAAATCAAGAGAGCTATTGAACTTGCAGTAAAAGTAAGCGCACTGTTAGAAAACCTGGTCGAAGATGAGGACATCTTATTTAGCAATTTGTAGTGCTATAGATAATGTATGGAATTTCTATATGTTTTTGTATTGCTTTATAATTTTATGTATCAAGTTAAAGCATAGCAAAAATCTGAAAGCAATGATATACATGTCGGTAGTGAACTTTTGGCTTCATTGCATTTGTCCCTCTCCATTCAGCTTTTTCTTAAATTATGGACCCAAATTTCAGATTTCAATTGTCTTTAATTGCATTTGTCCCTCTCAATTCAGCTTTTTAAAAATTCTCTGTATTATTTTTGCAATTCAGTTATCTTTATTGTATGGTAGTATTGTATGTCTGTTATTAAGAACATTTAGAGAATAGTGGCACTTCCTTTGGACATCAGATTAACCACCTTGCCAAACCCACTGCTGCTTTCTATGGCATCAAAATGGTTCACTAATTGGTTATCACAAAGTGTGGGTTGAGGGTGATTTGTTCAACACTATCAATTGTTTGAAGGGGTCTCAAAATTCTAGTTAGTCTATTAAAACATGGCCTCCCTAAACCTTATTAAAGGTTTTGATAATGTCTTTATATCTCATGTTTATAGGGAAGGTAATTCTCTTAATGTTAATATCAAGAGTGGATATCATTAGATAAGAATTTGGAAAGATGATGGATGGAAGAATACACTCAAGACTGATGGAAGGATTGTAAGAGTTGTTACTCATGCCTTTTGGACTAAATAATGTGTCAAGAATATTCATGCAATTAATGAATGAGATGTTGAAGGATTTCCTAGTTAAATTCTACATTGTTTACCTAGATGATAATAATTTTTTCATAAAAAGGCAACATAAGAACATCTATGGCATATTAGACAAGTGTTTGAATGATAGAGAGAAGAAAAGTTGTTGATCAATATCAAGAAATATAGTTTCATGAAGAAAGTGCAGTTTATTTGGGATTTTCCATCTTTGTAGTAGGAATGAATATGGATTGGGAGAATGTGAGAGCAATTCTGGAATGGCCAATGCCAATAGACATTAGGTAGGTATAATCTTCCCATGGCTTGGAAATTGTTTACTAAATGTTCATTAGAAAATTTAGTACCATTGGTACACCAATGACTCAGAATATGAGAGGAGACCAAAAGGAGTTTAAATGGGAATTTGAAGCACAAAAGAGTTTTCAATTATTGATGAAAAAAGAGATGCATGAAAAGGTACTATCCTTACTAGATTTCAACCGGGTCTTTCAAGTGGATTGTGATGTCATGTAATGTCCCTCCCTTGGCCAGGATCGATTTAAACTAGTTTGATTCTAGATGACCTTTGTTGCAGTTAAAGTGGCTATTTATGATGTATACATTATGAATCATTGGATGATGTTTTTTATATTGTGATCTATGATGTAATTATTTGAATTTGTTTTCGCTTTGATAGTTAGATAATTAATGAGATGAATTATATATGTGATGTTAGGATTTAGTTAGTATATTTTGTTTAATTGCTCTGATATACACAATGTTTTATCCTTGATGTGCCTGGGTGAAAGGGAAAAGTGTCACATTGCTCTTTATAGGCAAGCTATATTTTCATGGTATGTTATTTTATTGACTATATGTATATGTTCGATAGTTTGTTTATGCAGCTACAAGTATCGAGCATTGACTCCACCTGAACCTTTAGGTTTGAGCATGCTTTATAACCCAATGGTAAAGTGGAAACTTGAGTTATCAGTGAGACCCTTGTTGTACCATCATTCCTTAGGGAACGAGGTCCTTTTCAGGTATCTTTGTACCTTGGTTGTCTGGTCATGTCAGTGGGGATCCCTATTGGTCTTTGTGCTTTGTTAGTTTCAAATCACCACTCTTGTGTTATATATATATGTAGTAAGAAAATATTAATAATTTTTTTTTTTCTTCTGGAAAATGAGTTTTAGTGATTAATTAAATAATAAATTGAATAATACGCAACATTAAATTGAACTAATTTTATTGGTTAAATGACTTAGATTATTTTACCCTTGTTGAATATGATTGTTTAATTGGAGGATTAAGTATTTAATTGAGCTTTAAAGATTAATTAATTAATGAATTAAAAAGGGTTGCATCATTATATTAATTTATGTGTGGAGCTAGAAGATTAAATTATTTAACTATTTTGAAAGGATCATTTAAAACAAAATTAAATATCTATTTTGTATTTAATTGTACTAATGATAAAATCTATCTAAAGATAATTAACATTCATTGGTTTTAAAATTAAATTATGAATATGCACGTGGGAGTTTTGAAATGGTATTAATTGTTGGTATGAGTGGGAGGAATGAAGGAGGCAGGAGGGACTTAAGGGGGAAGGAGGGGCGGGAAAGGGGAGGTCATTCTTCAGTGAATTTTCTTGGGGGTGGGAGCTTTTGAATAAAATATTTAAGATATCTGAAAATATAAAAGGAAATCTTGGTGGTTTTCTTTGAATCGACATTGGGGGATTTTTTTAATTTATTTTATTTTTTTTGTTTGTCTCACTACTGGATCGAAGGATATTGGGCTCTTGGACTTGATTCCTGTGGAAATTAACAACTCCGGGGATACATCATCAGGCGTTGGAATCTAGGTTGGAGATACTCCTATTCTTGTTTAGTTTCCGTAGTTTTACCATGTCTATGCTTCAATTAAATTTTGTATTGAACCTCTGTGGTTTATTCTCTGTAATTGCAAGTTTAGTATTCATTTTCAAAGATGAAAAACTCTTTTCGGCATGAGGATTTTTTGAAGGACCAAGTGCACAACTTCTTATTGCTAATTCCAGGTGCACAACTTCATCCCGCATCCCTGTCTCAAGATATAATCATTTCTTTGTCATCTTCATACTTAGTCTCAAATTGCTTAATTCAACTTGTCCATTTTAAAAGAGGGTTAGTTTACTTTCCAAATTCATTGTCAATTCATTTAGCATTCATTCTCTTTCCATTGAGATTGGATCTAGTGAATTCAACAACCCCTCTTTTAAATGTAATGTGCGTGAGAAGTTGAAGTGAATCCTTTGTGAATCTTTTACTCCTTTCTTGAGGAGGGTAAAGCTTTCCACTTGATCTCCTCTTATCACCTTTTCAAAAGTATTCAAAATTATATTTACATTTACAAGTTTCCTTTTCTTGAAATTTAAAAGCTTAGTGGTTAATTCAATCAAACCCTAGTTGTTAAAATTGAAATTGAACTTGTGTTTTGCAAAAATTGCTATCTATTGTTTTAGATCTCAAAATTGCATTGCTTGTCGAATTCAATTTCTTCATTGTCTTGTTCAATTTGCAAATCAAATTTACAAAATTAAGTGGTTAGTTGTCAAAACCCTATTTTTTAAAAATCAAATTGAACTTGTAGAAAAATCGAATTTACATTTAATTTTCAGGTTTGGAACTCTTTTCAGATTTGTCTTCTTACCTAAAATTCAAATTTTCAATTTCCCTGCTTTCTCCAAAATTCAAAATTCAAAAATTCAGAGGTTAGGTCCTAAAAACCTAATTTTCAAATTTACTTGGTTTTTGTGTAAATTTCAATTAATTTTAAATAATTTTAGTTTTCTAAGTATTACTCAAGGTGGCCTTATCCATTAGGTTTGACCTTTTTCAAATTTGCAATTCAATTTCTTATCTTGTTCAAAACCCTAATAGGCTCCTATTTTGACATTCAAACATTAATTTTACCTACCTAAACTTCGTAAAATCAATCAATTTTTTGGGGTTAGCTCTAAAATCATCATAAATTTCATCCTTGAAAATTTCCAAAAAAGTTGGGTGGACCAGGTGCACTTTCAACATGGTCCTCGACTTTTTTCTTGAAATTTCGGGAGACTGTTATGACTGTAATTAACTGCTTAAATCTATAAAATTGGTTGATTTTGTCAAAATTTGATCCCTTTAAAATAAAAAATACTTCCCAATTTAAACATCACAACTTTCATGGAAACATTTAAAATCAAGTGGTCAATTATAATCTACCCTAATTTTAAAAAATCTTAATTTTGTCAATTTCAATTTTGAAATTAAGTGGTATCTCATTGGCCCTAATTTAAAAATTTCAATTTCTTTTTATCATAAATTTTCTTGGAGATTGTTTCATTTCCTCTTTCCACAAAGGTCAAATTGTATAATCATCATTTTCTTGAATTTTGCATTATTCAATTTTGCAAACTTTGTTCCCAAAATTCAAAACTTCAAATTCAAAATTCAAATTTTCCCTCTAGTGCATGAGTTTTACCACTATTAGTCCTACCTATGCTATCCTTGTTAGATGAAGGATAAGAATTAAGACTTCTCAAGGTTTAATACCCGGAGAGATGGAGCCTAATTTGGGTGACTTCTTCAATAAGGATAATGCTAATTCTTCCCATCCTAATAACATCCCTATCTACCCAAATTATGATTCCAATAATGACGAAGAATATTTGACTAGAGTGTCCATAAATCAACTCGCAAAATTGGACAATCAATTTGACAACTTTCAACAATAGATTTCCCCAAAAAAACCTAATAGTGAAGCTCTTCATTTAGTTTTATGTCTAAAGCATATGATTCAAAGTGATAAGAATGTAGTTGATATATTGTCTGGAATTGCTCATATTGTGGATTCTAATGTCATTCCTATAAAGAGTTGTGTTGAGAACTTAGGTTATTCACATCATTCTCCACAAATCATTCATTCTATTCCTTTGACCAGTTCAATGACTATAATTCCTACTTTCATTTCAAACGTCATTTCTTCATCAACTCAAAATGTCATACCTACAACCATTAGTCATGGGGGAAATGCCTCTTCTTAAATTAATCCTCAATATTTATCTATACCTTCAATAAGAATTCCTCGTCTCTCAACAAATAAATGTGACACAAGGGGGCAATTTATCCAATCATTCTATCCCTCCTTTTAGTTTCCCAATTTCTACTCAATCATCACCTATGCCTAATTAACATAGTGTTTCTCCACCTTATTCTCAATCAATGCCTTCTTTCAACAACATCACAACACCTTCTCGATTAGACATGTCTAACATAAATTCCTCAACCGAAGTAACCATTAATAACCTTTCTCAAACTATGTCATCATTTCAATAACAAATCGCTTCTATGAGTCAATCCAAGTTTATTGTGCCCACACTTGATGTTGTGAGCCCACTTTCTCTTCATATTATTAGATTTGTCCCTCCTAAACATGTTGAAGTCCCTCAGTTGGAACTCTATAATGGAAAAGGTGATCCTTTAACACATGTCAAAAGTTTCAAACTTTGTGTACTGACTTTGCTTATGATCAAATATTGTTTGCCAAATTGTTTACTAGAACATTAAGAGATAAGGCTTTACAATGGTATTTCTCTTTGCCTTCTTATTGTATTACTTCTTATCAACAATTAGAAAATGCTTTTATTCAATAATTTCAAAACAACATAGGTCCTAAAATCACTTTGACTTATTTAATGCATTGTAAACAAGGTGTTAAAGAAAAAGTGAATCAATTCATTGGTAGATACAATCATTTGTGTTGTCAACTTTCTTTTCCAGTGCTTGATAATGATATTCAAAGAATTTTCATTTCTAATTTGCAAAAAGATATTAGAGACAAACTTCTCCTTTCTAAGTTTACTTCCTTTCCGCAGTTGTGTGCAACACTTCACAATTATCAACTCACTATGAGTCAACTAGAGCAATCCAATCCTATGGCTCTGAGTGATAAGGGTGAAAGTGCTCAGCAACCATTTGTGAAGTTCAAACCGAATAAAGGGCTTGATCATATTCAATGACACCATCAACAACAAAACTGTGAATGCTATAGTAGGTGTGCCTCCTATTTCTAATTTTTTCAAAAGAGAAAGACAATTTAATGATTTGAATGAATCTTTTGCATAACTTTATGTCTCACTTGTTACAAAGAAATGTTATCAAACTTCCTCCAATAAAACCAATTGACCCTTCTAAAGTGCAGCCTCACCTTACTTTGATAATAATTCCTTTTATCAAATTCATCGTCAACCGGGTCATGATACTCAGAAATTTTTGCATTAAAAATTAACATTCAAGACCTGATGGATAATAATATTATATCTGTGGCAGGTGTGAATGATAAGGGAAACAAATCAGTAGCTCCTCCTAATCAAAATCTTAAGATATTTATCGATCCTTTACCCTTTCATACCTCTAACGTGATTGAGACTGAACATACCATGACTCAAAATTTGGTGAATATGGTAGAGAAACAATAAATACCTAAGGATTCATGTATCACATTTGACCCTTGTTAGACCATTAGGGCACCTCATGGCCCTTTATACATAGTTGCGAAGATACAAGATAAACCCCGTCATGGTGTATTATTGATCCCTCTTCCATGGTTAATGTCATCACTAAAGAATATCTTTATACTTTACATTTGTATAAACCAATCTATGATGATACTAATATGGTCATTAAGTTATTTGATGGATTTTCTTGTCCTATCATTGGTTCTATCACACTCCTTATTGAAGTTCACACATAATCTTTGGATATCAACTTTGTTATCATTCCTTGACCTGAACTATTTCATGTGAAGTTAGGCTATCCTTGGCTATCTTCCATGAAGGCTATTGCTTCTCCAATCCATAAGTGTTTGAAATTTCCCCACAATGGATAAATCATAACTGTTAACCATAGCTTATTTCGACCAATCGAAAGAAGTCCAGTTGTTCCTATTAATTACTTTTGGCCTCAACAATTTCAATCTCTTCCACCAAGATGTGATGCTCTCTTTCAATCCTATCAAAAATAGAAGAAATATATGATCTTATCTTGAAGCCAACCTTGCACTCCAACACTTGATATTCCCATCATTCTTGAAGATGAGGTTCTTCCTCTAACGGATAGAACTAATCTTCCTCCTATGGAAGATTCTCAACCTATTCCTATGGATGAAACTATGTCTTCTCCTAACAAGAACAATAATATCCCTCCTAAGGTTAGACCTATACCTCTTCCTCATGATGGCCCTGGTCTCCTTCCTACACCAAACATTCCTCCTTTATATGGTGCAGTTCTGCCTCCTTCCTCTTATAGAGAGAAGAGACCAACCTCTCCTCTTGTCCAACCTAAAAGACCTCAACCTAAACCTCCAAATACCAAAGATGAGAATATTCCTCCTTCAACAAATATTCCTCCTTCTCAACCTTCCGCTAAGAATCAACGGAATCGTTGTGCGAGAGAACACGGATGGAAAAGTCATGCTTGAGCTCGTGAAGTTGTTCCTCAAATTATTCAGTCTCCCAAAACTCCAATAGTTGATATCATTCCCTTTCCTCCTGAACAAGATGTTGAACTTAAATCTCTAAATCATAAGTTGCAAAAAATATGTGATAATTTTACTTCTATTCATGTTAGAGCTTGTCTTTCTATAAATATTGATGAAGAAATAGGTGAAAATGTTATTCATGATGACAATACAACTCCTAATGCTTTTGATAGTGAATATGAATATTTTGATGTTGACAAACATTTATCTACAAAATTTTCAAAAGCCTTAATCCTAGCTCCTAGAAAGGAACAAAGTGACTTAGCACATGAGCATACTTCTTGTTTGGATCTTGTGATAGATCCATCTACTATTCTTGATGTCACTCCTCTAGCGTGTTTCTCGCCTTCCCAAAATACTGATCAACAAGATCGGGTGGTGGATATCGTGCTAGACTAGCTACATTAGCATCGTACATCCTCTACCTCTCTCTCTTTTCTTGCTCTTTTGTGACTATTCTTCTATGTGTATCCTTGTTCTTCTATTTTCCCTAGTAATGTCTACTTGAGGATGATGCAAAGCATTAAGATCTTTCTTGGTCTCTTTCATGTTGACTCAAAAGACACCTATGTTCCCTTTCTTCCAAGGTAGTTTCCTTTCTTTGTTGAATGAGGACTATTCTATGTATATATACATGATATACATGAGTTATCATACAACATACTGACCCCGAGGAAAGTGAGACCACCTCGTGCTTGGTGTCTTTTGTGCTTGGTGCTCTCTCTCTCTTTCTCTCTTGGGTGTATCCTACCTTAAAGGAATTGCTCTCAATAAGATGTATGTGATCACTTTAACGCAGAGGCATACACTCTCCTCATATTTTCTTTCTTAATACTTAAAGTCACTTAGTGAACTTGGCTTTGATTTGTAATTTTTGATATCCTTTCTTTTCATGACTCATAGTGAGGGGAACCTTACTACTTGCAGTCATGGTTACTCCCTCTTGATCTTCCCTTTTACTATGTCAATTGAAGTCATAAGATCCTTAGTCCATTGCAGGTTTGGTGTATCTTGCCTCCTTGACATGGTGAAAGTCTTTCCATCTGGTTTCCTTGTACTTTACTGGTAGTATTGGCATACACTTATACTCTTGCTAAAGTGGGGGCTAAATGTAGCATCATAAAATTATGACCTTGCAATTTTCAACCTCATTTGGGTTGTCACATTGGCAGATGAATCCCTAAGCCAGATTGGAGACCTGAAACATGCTCATGCCACATGAAAATTGCATTTTCTTGCAACCCGCACTGCCTACTCTCATTTCCTATCCTGAATTAGGGCAGGATAGGGATGTGGTGCCCTTGTCCCTTGTAGGAAAAGGGTGTGGCACCCCCTATCCCTGCTCTATGTTGGGCCCCCTTCATTCAAATTGTGCATTGGGCTTGTCAATCATGAGTGGGAAAGTTTTTTCCTATGTTGGCCTAAGACAAAAAATCAGTTAAAAACCCCTAATTGGCAAGTATATAAGGAGTGTTTCCCCTCCTATTTGGATAAGTTCAAGAAGTGAAATCAAACATAAGTGATCATAAGGCGAAATTACAAAGCAACATTGTCATCAAGCATTCAAGTATCCTTTCAAGCATTAAGCAATTCAAGTCTCCTTTCAAGGCTAGGTGTTGCATTCAAGTCAAGGGTTCAACCATTGAAGGGGAGATCCCTATCAACATTCAAGACATTCTATTCCATACATCTTTTCAATTAACTCTATCTACATTTGAATTGCATCCTCTCTTGAGGTTAATTCTACTTTAGACATTTCCTTTCATTTACTTGCAAGTATTTTTCATCATTTAGTTAATTCCAAACCGGGGTTTGACCTGAAGGGAAACCCCCAATCCCAACAACATTTCCTCTCTTTTATGTGTGTAGGTTGCAGGTGTGCAGTTGCAATTACATGTTTAGGCTTCATTTTTAGAGACAAAAAAACCCTTTTTAGCACGTGGAATTTTTGGAGGATCAAGTACACTTTCAACCCCGTCTCGACAACTTTCACTCAAATTTGCAGGGGAGCTCTGTCTTGACATCTTATTGCTAATTCTAGGTGCACAACTTCATCCCGCATCCCTATCTCAAAATATAATCATTTCTTTGTCATCTTCATACTTAGTCTCAAATTGCTTAATTCAACTTGTCCATTTTAAAAGAGGGTTACTTTATTTTCCAACTTCATTGTCAATTCATTTAGCATTGAATATCATTCCATTGAGATTGGATCTAGTGAATTCAACCACCCCTCTTTTAAATGTAATATGTGTGAGAATTTGAAGGGAATCCTTTGTGAAACTTTCACTACTTTCTTGCGGAGGGTAAAGCTTTCAACTTGATCTCCTCTCATCACCTTTTCACCCCATTACACATATTACTAATATTTTTATCATAAATTTTCTTGGAGATTGTGTCATTTCCTCTTTCCACAAAGGTCAAATTGCATAATCATTGTTTCCTTGAATTTTGCATTATTCAATTTTGCAAACTTTGTTCCCAAAATTCAAAAATTCAAATTCGAAATTCAAATTTTCCCTCTAGTGCATGAGATTTACCACTATTATTCCTACCTATAATAGCCCCATTAAACGAAGCATTAAAATTAAGGCTTCTCAAGGTTTAATACCTGAAGTGATGGAGCCTAATTTGGGTGACTTCTTCAATGAGGATAATGCTAATTCTTCCCATCCTAATAACATCCCTATCTATCCAATTGATGAGTCCAATGATGATGTGAATAAGGTTTGACTAGAGTTTCCATAGATCAACTCTCAAAATTGGACAATCAATTTGACAACTTTCAACAATGGATGTCCCAAGAATACCCTAATAGTGAAGCTCTTCCATTAATTGAAGGTCTAAAGCACATGATTGAAAGTGATAAGAATGGAATTGATATATTGCGTGACATTTCTCATATTGTGGATTCTAATGTCATGCCTATAAAGAGTTGTGGTGAGAATTTAGGTTATTCACAACCTTCTACATAAATCAATCATTCTATTCCTTTGACCACTTCAATGACTAGCATTCCTACTTTTGCTTCAAACATCATTGCTACATCAACTCAAAATGTCATACCTACAACCATTAGCCATGGGGACAATCCCTGTTCTTCAATTAATCCTCAATATTTATCTATGCCTTCAATAAGTATTCCTCTTGTCTCTCAACCAATAAATATGACATAAGGGGGCAATTCATCCAATAATTTTATCCCTCCTTTTAGTGTCCCAATTCCTACTCAATCATCGCCTATGCCTAATTAACATAGTGTTTCTCCACCTTATTCTCAATCAATGCCTTCTTTCAACAAAATCACATCACCTTCTTGATAACACATGTCTAACATAAATTCCTCAACCGAAGTAACTATTACTAACCTTCCTCAAACTGTGTCATCATTGCAACAACAAATCGCTTCTATGAGTCAATCCAAGTTTAGTGTGCCCACATTTGATGTTGCGAGCCCACTTTCTCTTGATATTGTTAGAGCCGTCCCTCCTAAACATGTTGAAGTCCCTCAGTTGGAACTCTATAATGGAAAAGGTGATCATTTAACACATGTCAAAACATTCCAAACTTTGTGTACTGACTTTGCTTATGATCAAAGATTGTTTTCCAAATTGTTTACTAGAACATTAAGATATAAGGCTTTACAATGGTATTTCTCTTTTCCTTCTTCTTGTATTACTTCCTTTCAACAATTAGCGAATGGTTTTATTCAACAAATTCAAAACAACATAGGTCCTAAAATCACTTAGACTGATTTAATGCATTGTAAATAAGGCGTTAAAGAAAAAGTGACTGATTTCATTTGTAGATACAAGCATTTGTGTTCTCAACTTTCTTTTCCAGTGTTTGATAATGATATTCAAAGAATTTTCATTTCTAATTTGCAAAAAGATATTAGAGACAAACTTCTCCTTTCTGAGTTTACTTTCTTTCCGCAGTTGTGCGCAATACTTCACAATTATCAACTCATTGTGAGTCAACTGGATCAATCCACTCCTATGGCTCTGAGTGATAAGGGTGAAAGTTCTCAACAACCGTTTGCAAAGTTCAAACCAAATAAAGGATTCATAAAATTCAATCACCATCAACAACAACAATGTGAATGCTTCAACAGGCCTGCCTCCTATTTCTAAAGTTTTTAAAAGATAAAAATAATTTACTCCTTGGAATGAATCTTTGCATAGAATTATGTCTAAGTTGTTACAAAGAAATGTTATCAAACTTCCTCCAATAAAACCAGTTGACCCTTCTAAAGTGTAGCCTCACCTTACTTTGATAATAATTCTTTTTGTCCATTTCATCATCAACCTAGTCATGATACTCAGAAATGTTTTGCATTTAAAAGTAAGATTCAAGACCTGATTGATAATAATATTATATATGTGGTAGGTGTTAATGATAAGGGAAACAAGTAAGTAGCTCCTCCTAATCAAAATCTTAAGATTTTTACTGATCCTTTACCCTATCATACCTCTAACATGATTGAGACTGAACATACAATGACTCAAAATTTGGTGAATATGGTAGAGAAATAAGAAATACCTATGGATTCATGTATCACATTTCACCCTAGTGAGACCATTAGAACACTCGATGGCCCTTTATACATAATTGCGAAGATCCAAGGCAAACCCTATCGTTGTGTTCTTATTGATCCCTCTTGCATGGTTAATTTCATCACTGAAGAACATCTTTATACTTTACATTTGCATAAACCGATCTATGATGATACTAATGTGGTGATTAAGTTATTTGATGGATTTTATTGTCCTGCCATTGGTTATATCACATTAACTATTGAGGTTCACACTAAATCTATGGACGTCAACTTTGTTATCATTTCTTCATCTAAAACATTTTGTGTGAAGTTAGGTTATCCTTGGCTATCTTCCATGAAGGCTATTGCTTCTCTAATTCATATGTGTTTGAAATTTCCCCACAATCAAGAAATAATAACTATTAACTATAGCTTATTTTGACCAATCTAAAGAAGTCCATGTGTTCTTATTGATTACTTTTGGCCTCAACAATTTCAATCTCTTCCACCAAGAAGCGATGCTCTCTTTCTATCCTATCAAAAATGGAATAAAGATATGATCTTATCCTTAAGCCAAAGTCACACTCCAACACTTGATATTCCCATTATTTTTGAGGATGAGGCTCTTCCTGTAACAGATAGAACTAATCTTCCTCCTAAGAAAGATTCTCAACCTATTCCTATGGATGAAACTATGCCTTCTCCTAAGAAGAAAAAAAATATACCTTTTAAGGTTAGACCTATACCTCTTCCTTATGATGGACCTGGTCTCCTTCCTACACAAAATATTCCTCCTTTATATGGTGCAATTCTGCCTCCTTGGTCTTATAGAAAGAAGAGACTTACCTCTCCTCTTGTCTAGCCTAAAAGACCTCAACCTAAACCTCCAACTACCAAAGATGAGAATATTCCTCCTTCAATAAATATTCCTCCTTCTTCTCAACCTTCCACTAAGATAGCGAAATCGTTGTGTGAGAGAACACCGATGGAAACATCGTGCTCGAGCTTGTGAAGTTGTTCCTCAAACTATTCAATATCCCAAAACTCCAATTGTTGATATCATTCTCTTTCCTCCTAAGCAAGATGTTGAACATAAATCTCCAAATCATAAGTTGCAAAAAACATGTGATGATTTTACTTCTATTCATGTTAGACCTCCTCTTTCTATAAATCTTGATGAAGAAATAGGTGAAAATGTTATTCATGATGGAAATAAAACTCCTAATGCTTCTAATAGTGAAGATGAATATATTAATGTTGACAAACATTTATCTACAAAATTTTCAAAAACATTAATCCTAGGTCCTAGAAACGAACAGAGTGACTTAGCACATGAGCATAGTCCTTGTTTGGATCTTGTGATAGCTCAATCTGTTGTGCTCGATGTCGCTCCTCTGGCATGTTTCCCTCCTTCCTAAAATAGTGATTAGCAAGATCGGGAGGTGGATGTTGTGCTAGACTAGCTACGTTAGCATCGTAGATCCTCTACCTCTCTCTCTTTTCTTTCTCTTTTGTGACTATTCTTCTATGTGTATCCCTGTTCTTCTATTTTCCCTATTAATGTCTACTTGAGGACAATGCAAAGCATTGAGATCTCTTTTGGTCTCTTTCATGTTGACTCAAAAGACACCTGTGTTCCCTTTCTTCCAATGTAGTTTCCTTTCTTTAGGGAATGAGGAATATTCTATGCATATATATACATGATATAAATGAGTTATCATATAGCATATTGACCCCGAGGAAAGTGAAACCACCTCATACTTTGTGTTTTGTGTTCATTATCCTTGGGTTTATTCATCTAGTGGGGGATAAATCCTTGCGATAACGTGCTCTCTCTCTCTTTCTCTCTCTCTCTCTCTCTCTCTTTCTATCTTGGGTGTATCGTACCTTAAAGCAATCACTCCTGATAAGGCGTGCATGATTTCTTTAACGTGGGGGCATACACTCCGCTTATATTTTCCTTCTTAATATTTAAAGTTATGTAGTGATCTTGGCTTCACTTTGTAATTTTTGGTATCTTTACTTTTTGGAGGACCAAGTACACTTTCAACCCGGTCTCGACAACTTTCACTCAAATTTGCAGGGGAGTTTTGTCTCGACATCTTATTGCTAATTCTAGGTGCACAGTTTCATCCCGCATCCCTATCTCAAAATATAATCATTTCTTTGTCATCTTCATACTTAGTCTCAAATTGCTTAATTCAACTTGTCCATTTTAAAAGAGGGTTACTTTCAACTTGTCCATTTTAAAAGAGGGTTACTTTATTTTCCAACTTCATTGTCAATTCATTTAGCATTGAATATCATTCCATTGAGATTGGATCTAGTGAATTCAACCACCCCTCTTTTAAATGTAATGTGTGTGAGAATTTGAAGGGAATCCTTTGTGAAACTTTCACTACTTTCTTGCGGAGGTTAAAGCTTTCAACTTGGTCTCCTCTCATCACCTTTTCACCCCATTACACATATTACTAATATTTTTTTTATATATCAATATTTTTGAAATCCAAATAGTATAAATATAATGAATTTAGATAATACTTTTCAAAAAATAATTGAAAAAACTTATTTAAAACAATCATATTTAATAAAATAAAAAATATATATATAACATAAAAAATTTCATTTAATATGAAATTAGTAAAAATCAAAATAAATTCATTTTAGAATGAAAAGTATATCTTTTAGTTAACTTTAAATTTTAATATAAACATGAAATATTTTAAAAGAAAATTGCATGTTTTATTTAAAAGGAAAAAACTGAAAAATGTTTTTTTTTTTAAATAATGCTTTTTAGGAAGTGAATGTTTTAAGTTTTTTAAAAGCACATACCTTCTTTATTTTAAGGCTTAAACAAAATAAAAGAAACTTTCCAGGTGAGCTTAAAAAGAGAGTGTATACAAAACAAATTCGATCTCAAGATTAATTAAAGTAAAAGCTACGTGGCCTTCTAGAAAAAGAACAAAAGGGTCTTTTATTTTTATCTTCTTGATTTCTAGTGGACATAAGGTGGCTAAAGATTAGCATGAAGTGGAAGCTGATTTTAGGGAATAAACTTTTGCATGTCTCGAGTATGGTTTTTTAGCTTCCTATTTCGAATGTTTTTTTTGAGGCGCTACATGCAAACTATTTTTTTTTATGCATTGAAAAGAGGCTACGCCATATAAAACCAACCCAAATTCTTTCCTTCAGAGGAGAGATGGGCCATTGGACAGTAAGGAAGAACGGAGATTTGAAAAAGAAACTTGCTTGGGGCATCAATTTCTTTGTGGGAATTTGCTTTTGCTGTCAATTTTGTGTCAGACTCAAGTGTGTTATATGGGTTTTTAACTCTATTATAGGGGAATTTTTCTAATCATTCATAACACAACAGGTTGAGAAAATTCACCATGTTTGAAGGAATGGCAAAAGGAATAATATGCAGATTGCAGTGAAGCATAGTATGAAAGGAGGCCAGACAATGAGGAGGGCAAGGTGACATTGTTTTATGTCTTCTATGTCTGGAAGAAATGGGTATGTAAACAAGTCCTTTAAATCGATTCAATTTGTTTATTTTCTGGAATTAATTTCAGTTCTAAGCTAATAAAAATCTCTGTCGAAAACTTATCACCCATATCACAAAAACAAAAAATTATTTAGTCCATTCTATAGTATATTAATTCTTTACTTAAGGCTTTGCTTTTTCAGATCATATGTTTGTTGATTTTATCACTCTACACTGAACAATGCAACAAATATTTTTATCGACCCATCTTCTGTATTGTATATTTAGAGGAATTATTACCAGACGTGACTTTTCTACCCTGAGGAGTCGATTGTGCTTTTTCGTTCTTCTATACATTATCCATCATCATAGCTTCCTTAAAGATCACTTTTCTTGCATCCATTAATTTTTAGCTTTATTGAATTCTATGAAAGCTATTGCATGATTTGATTATGTCTTCAAATCTATATATGTTTTAGCCACATGATTTTTTCCAAATTACTTGTTCTCTATCTACCCCAGGGAACATCACGTCTAATAAAAGAATAATCTCAAAACAATCTGCATGTCATTCAATCCTGCACCTGTGTCAATTAGGGTGATCGAACCAATGGTTCGTAATATCCTCATAACCTACAACCATGCCTTTTTATGAGTTATTTTAAAGTTTTCCTGTGAATTTATTTTGTAGAGAATTTACCTTACCATGGTTCTATGAGAATTCTTGTTTTATGGAAAGGTTTTGCTTATACTTTTACTGTATATCCTATTGCATTCTTATTGATCCAGGTTAAGATATTAACTTGGAGGCATTTAGCATGCCGATCGTGCCTACTATGATTGGTTATTTGGACTTATAGCTAGAAATATTTGTTTGGCTTTAAAGATGGTCTTATGAATTAAGACTTGGGATGATTTTAGAACAAAATTGTTGTCTCAGTTGGCTATTATCCTTCTAAACCACACCACCTCTAGAAACTTCTTAGAATAAAGATACCTTGAACATAAAGGGAATGGTTGAATCACGATTCATAATTTGTGTATATTCTCAAGGGTGATTCATTTATATTACTCTATAATGAAATCATGTATAACATCATATATGTTGCTCAATAATAAGAATTAGCCTAGTATGCTACATTTGATTTATAGGAAAGGTGGTGTGAAATTATTCTTTTAGTTGAATTGACTATAAAATAGGAGTCTTACCTATGTTGTTACTTTTAGATGTGTTATATATATACATGAGAGTTGACTTAAATTTCTAGTACATACTACCAATGACTTAGGAATTGCTGCTTGGATAATTTTGTAATCAATATAAATGAATTAAAATCCCAATCTTGAAAGGATATCAACTCAATAGAGCACCGATTGATGCTATAGATGATTATGTTTCTTATTAAGGGTTACAAACCTTTATCCATGTGCATATGTATGCACTCTTGCAAACCTTATATTCCTTATATTGTTTTACATGTGTTTGAGATTAGTTCATATTTTGTTCACCCCTTTAGAGTAAATGTGATTGAGATGGAGAAAATACCCCAAAATGACTTTAGATAGTTAAGTAGGTATTGATGCTCCTATCTTTGTATGTGTGTCATATACATCTTAGGCATTGTAATATTTTTACATTAGTGTAAAATGTGGATATTTTATGTTGCACAAATTCTATTACTCTTTCTATTATCGCATTTCTAGTCATCCTCATGCTGGGTTGGGTACCTTTTGTGTCATGAAAGATTCTGGGGAAGTGTAACTACTTCGTGGTAGGGTGGAAACGTGGTCTAGCAATGTTCTCGCCCATGATGTGAGTGAGGGAGATAAACGTTGGGAGTTCCTATTGGCTTGGTCATCATAATTTGTTGCCTATGCATTAATTGTATTTCACCTCATGGTGTATTGTAAAGGTATATGTTTCTCTATGTTTAGTCTTGTTATTGTTTGCTTACTCTAACTTGATGTAAAAATATGTAATTTCATGTCTCTAGTTGTATATTTGTGCATGTGGCATTAATGTATACTCATTGATGTGTAATTTGTGAATTAAATTAATTTGATATTAGAGCGGTCTTTACAATGTTAAATTATTTACCTGTGTTAGTTTTCAATTAAAGGAATTATATATTTAATTTGTGGAAACTAATGGTAATTCTTGCAATATAAGAGAAATTATTAGGCAAGATATCCTCTCTAAGAGCCATCAGTAAAATTTATTGTTGTAAGGAAATAATACTTGTTCAAGGAATCATGAGTACTTGAAATTTTCATTGTTAAAGTAGGATGTATATGTTATGACTAGCTATATTCTCTAAACAAGGCATTAATCCATCCCTAAGTATTCTTCCCAACCTAGATACATAACTAATAAATGATAAACCTTTGTTAACTAAAATTTATTTGTAATTATTTTGTTTCTTCGTATACAATTGTAAAAGTTACAAGAAATATATTATTTTTAATTATTACTTCTTAAATCATTATCATCATGCAAGAAAATCTAGCTTTATTTATCATTATGATTTAAAGACAATGCATTTCCAATTATTATTGTGAAGGGTTACCCACCTAGTCCTTGTAGAGATAGAAGTGTAAAATGGATTAATCTTGGTCTCTCTAGTTTCTTGGTTGAAATTATCAACAATCTTGAACATATCATAAATCTCTTTAAAATTTATTGAAAACAAGTTGGAAAACTAACATAACTAATGCACTGTCTACCAAATAGAGAGTGGTATGATAGATTTTAGGGACTCTATAACTTATTTGATACTGTTTTTGTAGGCCTCGTCATTTTGAATCATAAATGAAATAATAAAAAGGGTCTATGAATAATTTTGTAACTTGAGACTATTAGGATAAGTGTGATTTTGAGTTAGGAAACCCAAACCCAAAACTAAAGCATCCATTTGCACCTTTTAGTCCCTTGCATCCCTTTCATTTTATCAAAGACACTACTACAAATTGGATGTGTTGGTTCCCAAAAAATGAACGGGTTTACACTGCTACAAGACAGAAACCAAGTTGATTCCTCAAAATACCTATGGAAAGCCACTTCCAACTATCAATATTCTTCAAACTTGGACCAACTTCAACAAGGATACAAGATCCTTCTACACTTTGGGATCTGCAAAATCTGGGAGGGTGATCTCTATGCCAATTTGTGATCTATACTCCACACTCACAAATTACACATGAAACAAAGAAGATAATCTCATGTAAAGGCTCGACAAAGAGGGAGAATGCTCAAGAATGGAAAATTCCTCAGTGATCCTGAACCAATTTGGAGCATGAGATGATTATATGAACTTAGCAACATACATGAAAAATGAAAATATTTTGATATTCAACAAAGTATAGCAAATAGCTGGTGATTTCGAACATAAAATCAACACTAAGAGAGTTGCAAACTACGATCAGTGCCTTACTCCATTGGTTATCTGAATTCATGCTACATAAAATTAATTCTGACAGAATTTATCTAACAGTATATAAATCTACGATGATATTTCCTTGCAATACATCATATTTGCAACTCCAACCAAAAATTGCTTATCAGAATCCTTGCAAATATCCCTACCACTCTGCAATTCTACTCAAGCATTTAATTGGCCCCTTAGACCAAAGCATAAACAAAAAATACATACACCACAATAGTGCAAAGAATGATAAAATCCTTGATGTTATTCATTCAAAATATGGTAGAATAATACACTGGAGAGAAACGGATTTGAATTATATTTCTATTGAATAATTTGGCTATCTCTATCAAAATATAATTTATACATAACTCCTTCAAGAACCTGTAGAAAAATAGACACAAGACTCTTTCTATTTTTCTCTACAAATGACCTTTACAATTTACTCATTTCACCTAGACTTTTCTATTAGAACCAGAAATTCAGAACACTCAAGGGACCAAAATCAGAACCTTGTCTCATAGCCCTGAATTCTCTTTTATAAAAAACAAGGGAGCTAACAAGCTTCAGGCCAGAGGAGACACCTTTCATCTCAAAATCATCACATACAACTACATTTTGTTACAAAATATTCCATCCTTGATTTCATTCATATAAGATCAAAATTTGTGGCCACTTCTCTAAAACTCATGATGAATTTTACCGCCATCGCTGCTATACCAATTCAAAAAATATCCACCACTAGAAGACAAAAACAGTTATATCAAACTGTTTGCAACCTTTATTCATCATTCAAATACATACTACTCCATGCATTGTACTCTTTATTAGATGGCCAGTAAAAACTCATGACTTCGTCAGCTTTAGCCCTGTATGGAGTGTATTTAATGACTACTTGATTTGCCTCTCTTTCAAAAGTTTCAAAAAATGACCTAGTGGAAATTATTTTGTCCATGCTATCCTCCAGCATATCCATGTTTATCCCTTTAGATATTAGCTCTACTTGGGGTATTGATGACTCTTTGTACCTCCTCCTTCGAAAATTGTAAAGGCTTGATTGCCCCTTCTTTATCCAAAATATCTGGCAAAAGAGTTTGATTCAATTGACTGAAATTTTTCATCAGTTCCCTTACCTTTCTTTCTATATTTTCTGGCAAAATTTGGGCTTCCTACATTGATTTTATTAACAAATATGTTGGTTGGAGTGCACATGGTCTCTCAGCATGATACTTAGAATCCATAGACATTATTCTGAGCTCATTTCCCCTTTGCAACCATTTTGTGAACAAAAGGATTTCCACTTCTTTATTATCATCAAATTTTTGAATAGCATTAAATAATAAAGAATATAAGGCATGAATACTATTGAGTCTACTATCAACTTTTTTATTTAAATGAGTTAGCACTGAGATAACTATTTCTTTTTGCTGTCTAGCTAATTGATCTTCTGATTCTTTTAGTCTATTTTCTAATTCAATAATCTTTTCCAAAAGTTGAGATTGAGTTGGTTCGATTGATCAAGTGGCTTTAGTCTCATCATCATCATATGGGACTAATGATATTCTGGGGATGCCAACATTTATGTCAAGTTGAACTGCTTCCTCCTCTAAGACAACAGGCGATGACCTAAATGTTGATGGCGCAAATATCCCTATAAGTGTAGGAAAGGGAACCTTTATTTGTCCCTCCTGGAGGAGTTACACTCTCATTTGCAACTCCACACACCTTTGTTTCAAGCTACATTGTAATAATTGAAAATCTTATCAAACTTTCTCATCAACTCCACCTTTTCCAAGGCTTCTCTTTTTGAAGTCTCATGTGCCAATTTAGCAACATCAACATTCAACTTTGTAGCCTCTACACTTGATGTGCCATGTGCTCTTTTTATAATAAGGCCTCCCATCAAATTGGGGTTTAAGTCATTGATGTTAGGGTTTCTAGGTCCTTTTTCTAGTGCCCATATTGCCAAGGTTGCATAATCATCTACAAAATCTGATCCTTTTAATGCCAACCTTGCTTCCTCCTCCGAATAGAATTGCTAGCCTTTTGATTTCCTAATTGCATCAAAATCCACTACATCTGCTATGTACCATTCTGGTAAAATCAGAACTCTATCCTGACTTATAATCATCATTTCCTCATTTGCATTGATTTCCTTAAATTCTTCCATCATTTCATTCTTGACCTCTTCCTAATTTTCTTGATCAGGCCAATCTAGCCTTTGGGCCTTTTTCTCAGTAGTTCTCCTTTTGTATTCTTCAATCTTCATCTGCCATACTAATTGTAAAAAGGTTGGGCTCCTCACAAAAGTTTCATCTTCAAGGAACTTATCAGATGCTTCTTTTCTTGCATCCCTGAAAGCTTTACCTTTAATATCTAAAGGAGTGAGGTCCAACTCCATATTAGGGGGCAAAAGAGGAATACCAATTTGTATTTTTGCACTTGTTGCTACAAACACATCTTCCTCCACTTGTTCTTCATCCTACCTTACAAGTGATAAGGGTATGGGTGACGGTGAGGGACTTCTATCTAAGTCTTCAAGATCAATGATCTTGACTCCTTTAAAAGGATTAACTTGTATCTTCGAGGAAGGCTTTGTGTTCATTATCTTTTTACCTTTTCTCCTTACTAACCTTCCACTATCGTTGTTTCTCTCCTCTTCATCACTTGTTTCTTCTCTTTCTCTCTTTTGAGAAGATTCATGAACAGGTCTCTTTTCTACCATGTCATATTCTCTTTGAGGAAAAGGAGGTCATGAGCTTGACTTTTGCATCCCCATTTGATGAATCAAAATTGATCCCTCCACAATGATGGGTGCTAGATGAAGTACATCCCCTCTTTCAACTTGTCGGCCATGAATTTCTTCAATTTTGGCCTTCTTATCCTTCAATATCAGCTTCAATTCATCGAAATTGTTCATAACAAAATTGACTTTAGCACAAAATGGAGTAAAATGATTTGTTGGATCATAGCTTGGATCCATTTTTGAATTATAGCCCATAACTTCCTGAAAATTATCCATTTTCCCTCCACTCTTGAGTCATGGGATCAAATTCATTTCTAATTATATCCTTAGAAAAGTTATGCTCATGAGGTAATAGACCTCCTTTTATTATTGCCTTGAAGATATTGTAAAACCCCTCAAGATCATTGTGTCTAGCTATGCTCACCCCTAACTGATATGGTGCAAAGAATTTATCAAAATATTCATATCCTCCTTTTGAGATCACAAAATATGGGATGATGGTATAATCAGGGAAAATTGTTTGTTTGCCTTTTCCCTTTAATTCCTTGTCATGAATGCACCCTATCTGCCACATTACCTCAACAAAACCCATTCTCAAAGGAACATTAAAAGGCAATACATGCGGCTGACTAGAGAAACCATAGATTTTGATAGCAGTGTTTACAAGATAAGGGATGAATCCCCCCAATTGTGCTCAATCTTGACAAGTGGCAACCTCTCTTTAGGCCTTACAAAATCATGCAGCTCCTTGGGGATCATTGGTGGGTTTACTGTCAACCTCTATCTTAACTTAGAAGTAAATTTGTTGTCAAATCTTACAAAACTAGCCTCCTGTTTGTCCCAAGACATATTAGTGCTCCAAATTTGCACTAGAATCTCCTTATTATCAATTGTCCTTTTGAGGTTCATGGTACCATCAAAGTAGTATGCATTCCTATACAGGAACATGTGCATGAGTAAGGAATACAAATAGAATTTAGCACTAGCCACTTCATTTTATGTATCCTATAGCCCTTCATGAATCTTATATTCAAGGTATGGGGAGAAGTCAAAAACCACTATATAATCTGGATGTTGAATTTGCATGGCCATATACATGAAATGAGGTGGCATTACTGTAATTGGATTGAAACCCAATATCTGACATAGAGAGAAAAAGGTAGCATGAAAATAGGGAGCAAAAGAACCAATAGGGAATGGCTCCTCTAAACTAGGGCCACTATAATATGTTGTGTTTCTTGCTCTAGCCAAATCCATTAGAAGAAAATTACTTCTAATGAAATCCTTCATTTTATAGTATTTTTCTTTTAACTTGTTTAGGTCTACTTGCACCAGGTTTGCAGATGGTTCATATAGGTCAAAAATCTCTTGGAATTCTTCTCTTTTGATGGTCAGCAAAGTCTCTCCTTTAGTTCCCCTAATAACCCTCAAGACAGGGTCATATTTGTTTGCAATAGCCTTGAGAAGGTCGACATCCGTGAAGACACCCGACACCACTAATTTACCCAAATCATACTGCTAGGGACTTGATAGTGGGGAATGCAAGTTCCTCTATCCATACCATAATTTGAACATCTCTAATCTGGTCATTGATATCTTAACATCCGCCAAGTGGTATGCTTTATTAGTTAGCCCTTCTCCTAGGGTTTTTCCACTAACAAATTTCTCCCCTTGGTATCTATCATTTGTTGAGGGCTTCAATTGGTCCAAGAAATCATCATCTTTTCAGGTATTTAGTTTTCCTTGAATGTTTTCATGAGGAAGCCATCTTTTGAACTAGGGTTTTCTACTACAGCTTCAAATTAAGAAGGAAAAGACTAGGGCTAACACAAGCTTTAAATTACAATAGTATTTTAAGGAAATTTCACTTTTCTCTATTTCTCTTCTAACACTAGAACAATTGAAACTCTTTTCCTAGAATTTAAAGCACAATTTATAACATTAATTTCTTCAAGAACAGATGAAAGAGCTCAAACAAACTTACTGTTTTGATTACACCAGAGGGATAGCGATTCTTTGTTGCAAGAAATCGTCTCAATCTTCTTCAGTTGTGGGAATGTCTTTTGAATGGCTATGAATTTCTTTATGAATCAAGAATAGCTTTAAGAGTTCTTTTATTACTGCCTAGAATGAAATATCAATGTCTCATTCACCATTATTACTCGTGCGAGCGAAATAACGACTCTAACTTGCATTTGAAAAGTTTAAAACTCGACCATCGATCATCTTTCAAGTTGGCAAATCTCATGGACCAAACCAGTAAATCTGACATTGACCCTCCAATTTGGCAAGTGGGTCCACCCTTAGCATGATGTGGCATATCCAACCCATCGCCTATTTCACCACTTTCAGTGACCCCACCATCAGCTTTCCTTGGCTCGCCTTGGACACATGGCATCATCTCATGATGCTGCGGTCCATAATATCCTCATATCTCTCGATTGTAGGATCATGAAAACCATTGGATCTATTCTATGTTTACTTTCCAACTGCACCAATCACTTAAAAATGGCTGCTAACTCCCGAGCACTTCTTGGACCGGAATTAAAACATCACCATTTGATATAAGCACATGCAGAAACATTCATCTTTAGTATCTCGGGTTTTACCCACTAGGAACCGGTAATATTAAAAAAATTGAAAAGGCAAACCATCGGCTCACCCTTCTCCGCTGAGGACATGTGGCATCATCTCGTGATGTTGCAGTCTTTATCTTCCTGGCACCTTCGACCACGGGAAAGCGCGGACCATTAGATCTATCCGGCCATTATCAATCAGTCGAAGAATTAAAAACATTAGACTTAAGAAAATTTGATGGGTGCGGGCACAAATATTAAAATGGGAGTGACCACAAGGAAATTTTCATGTGACTTAGGAAAATCATTAAATGGACAGGTCGAACAGAACTTAGCGATTAGGAAATAAAATGGCCCCACCAACAGTAACCAACCCTTGGCTTAAGTGGAAAAGGTAATGATGGAACATAATAGGATCAAGGTTTTTTCTATAACAAGACTTAATCAGAAATCACAACCCCTAAATCCCTAAACCTTGAAACTTTGGCAGAAGGTAAGATAAATTCAGAAAAACCAAAATTTACCTAGTGACCAAAATTTTGCAAAACATAATTTTAGGTCCTATCAGGATGCTATCATTTGGTTCTACCAAATCTAAAAGAAACTACAAGAAAGATGGATAAAATATATGTATTCACTCTACAACAATGGGAAGTGGATAAGAAAGAATCGCTAAATAGCATATAAATAGCATGTAGCACAAGTAAAGAATTCATTAATAAAATCTTCATTAGCTTGGAATTAGAGAAGCCACCTAAGAACACCATTGTCCTTTTATTTTCTCTAAACCAAATCATAGTATCCATGATTATCCAGCTTTAAAGATAAAATGGCTCCATAAATAAATGCTCATAAAGATATACATTAGTTAGCACTTCTATATAATGACTAAACACATGCTAATGACACTATACCTACAACAAGAATAAATCATCTAATACATGTTATAGAAACATCATTGTCAACCCTACACCATGTGTACAAGGCTACCAAAAGTTTAGGACGAAGCACTTTTGTGTCCACACAAGTGCTTTTTAGCCATCGATTTATCATGTTGTTAGAGCTGTTACTTATGGTACACCTAACCCAAACAAATGAAAGTTTCTATACTATCAAAATCAAAACAAACTTAGAAACAAGACAGCTACGTTGCTCCATCTCCCTTCGCTGCCCGCTATAGCCATCCCAGGCAGAAGACATCCCAAAAAAACACACATTGTAAGCCTAACAGCATCCATTTCCAGTTGGTTACCAACTAACACTTCAGATCGTTTTCAGTAGACCGGCCAAAAGCATTCACTTTCTGAGTATCAATATAGCCCAGAAGTTGTATGGTAAGAGCGCTTAAAACGAAGAGCTTGCTAGGGATCCAGGAACTTACATTTACATAGTCTTTCGCTAGGACGATTGCTATGTCCCATAACATGCATACTATAAGTGCGCATGGGGCAAGTATCATCTTCAAGTCATCCATATCATAATCCATTTGTAATGCCAACCCTCTTAAGCTCAACGAAAACAGAACAGAACAACGATCTAATTAAAAGAGCAATGCAACAGATTAGGATGTCTGAATTCAAATGCTTTAGTGCATATAAATACTAACGGATTGATGAACTGTTCTAAGTTGAGTTCCCCACTAAGTTGCTCTCCTCCTTTAACGTGGAATCCAATTCTTTTTCCAAGGACACGCTAGAATGGGTACCACCTTAAAGCAGTTGAGCAGACCACTTCGTAAAAAGTGAGATTACGTCCGTCCCTCAAATTTTAGCGTCTATATGTAGATTATACTTGCACCATGAAGGGCATCATGCAGCTTTAAAGCCTAATCTGGAAAGTGTATCCCATTACGCCGTTGATTTATTGAACATTTTTGTACACTATAAAGACTTTGGAAACAAATTTATTGACGCCTTGGTAAGATAAAATAAAACAAAATTGTTTGGGTAAAGTTGGGAAAGAAAATGAGGAGAAATGGGGTCTTCGCATTTATTTTGAAGGCAATAAGCGACTGTTTGACAGTCAAAAGCAATTTGCACTCATGAGAATTTATCCAAAGTACGTCTAAAGACTAGCAATCCAAACCACAAATATCAGTTTCTTAGAAACTTCAAGAATAGTATAATATTTATATGAATCTGGTGTGTTATTTCATGCCTAAAATATAAGGAAGATAACCTACCTCAGATTATTAAGCTTAATCTTAACTAATTAATAAATGGACTAATGAGACTAAAATTATTATAGGTTAATTTGAAGAGTAAGATTTTGTAAAAATTTTCTTATGATTCTAGAGAAATTGCCCTTTCTTTTTAGGTTTTAAATATATAATTTATCATGTCTTATCTCAGTTCGATGTTACATCTCTTCAATTTTAGAAAGTAGTCATTGAACCTGTACCATCTTTAGTCCTACCAGCTATAGTTGTATGTGCACTAGCTAAGCTATTGGTGCTTCTAGATGTAACATGTCCCACCATTGTCTTGTGAGAGCAATACAACCCTCCAATGTAGGGTGGGTGAGAGGCTAGTACATATATATAAGTATAATAACCTTAAATTCACAAGTGAAAGTTGAATGAACTCAAATATACAGGTAATAGTTTTTGTGTGAAAAGGGTGTTTTATCTAACTAGTTAATCATTTAGAGCTTATCTTATTTAAGTTTACTCAAGATCACATATAAGATAATTATCACTTTTTGTCTTAAGTCATAAGATAAAGATACAAAACACAGTCTAACACATTCTTATACAATCCTACATTCAACTTAATTTTTATAATCTAATTTTTTAAAATGTAATATCAATTAATAATTCAATCCATTGCAATCGATCATCATTAAGGGAAAGGTTATTTTACTTCTTTCCTTTACAATTATGTAGGACATGGAGTTCCCACATGCTAATCTTGCGCATATTATTATATCTTTAATGTTTTGAGAAACTCATATTTATGCCTCGAAATGCAGCTTGACTAAAGTATTGATTACTTGTTTGCAACCCACTTTTTGAAGTCTATAGGGAAGAATGATGAGCAATTATAGACATATTCAACTAGTAAAGAACGTCAAGACATTACTTTGGAAAATGCAAGAAGTGGCTGCATGACTTTGGATACGTCATACATGAGAACATTTTTCTTTTGTTAAGCAAGGAAAATGTTAAGCCAACCTTTACAAAAATGTGAAGACCTCATTTCCTATCATAGACCCAAGATATGCAATCTTTTAACTACATGAATTGAATTTTCTTTTATCTTAAGAAACCATCAATAAATTTCTTTAGATAAATGTGTAGTATATCAACAACATAAAGGGATACAACTTGTATAGTCTATATTAAATTTACACGTCATAAAATATTTCTTGTAGTGAAAATATAATGTACTCGTAAGGCTTGTAAAATTCATGGGATGCAAAGTGATTTTATTCCTATAAATTTAACTGAGATGTAGGGGGTTTGCTAAATTTCTTTAAGGTGTGGTACTCATTTAACATGCCCCTTAGAAAATATTAGATTCCAAGGTCAAAGAGGAGAGCAATTGAGTGGAAAATTTAACTATAAAATATTTCATAAAACTACTAGTATTTATATGCATTGAGTCATTTAAATGAAGGCATTCTCATTTGTTGCATTACTCTTTTAATTATATCATTGTTTTATCTATTTATGTTGAGTTTAGGAGGGTTATTGCAAATGTTTTACACTATGGATATGTGAGTCTTCACATAGCTACCTAACATAACACAACTTTCTAGTCTTATGACTTAAGAATCCTTGTTGGCATGGCTGCTAGTAAGTACCCAAGATCTTCCTATTCCTAGAGGTTGTGCTTTGTGTGTGCGAGGAAATGAATCCTAGTAAGTAGTGGTAGGTCTTACTAATCCTATATGTCATGCATGGCTTCTAGTAAGACTATGTGGATCTTACTAGTCGTAGATTCCATAGATTGTTTGTATCATGTATTCTTCATGCATGTGATGTGTAAGCTCCATGTGCATTATCAATGTTAATAATATTTTTTCTCACTTCAAGCTTGACCTTTTATCTTGATATTGAAGATTTACAAGATCTTAATTCTTAGGGGCTACTACCTTGATGCTTTTGGAGTTATTTTGTCTCTTCAATTTTTTGGTGAAAGGATCTTTTGGCTTCTCCATATTTATTGTGGGTATGAGTGTAAGTTCTTACAATGCTAAAGTGGGGGTAAATGTGGTATTTTAAATTGTCAACTTAATAATTTCACACTAGTTTTGGAACCTATTTTGGTGAATATGCCTAATTTTAAGATCATTTTCATAAAATTGGTTAAATCCCCTATTCTTGGTCATTTTTATAGATTTTTTACTAGGACTAGGGTGTCTAGCATCCCTATCCCAACAAAATAAGCTCAACTTTCAAGGAGCCTTACACTTAGTGGGAATTAACCTTTCTTCGTCAACTTCCCTAAACATTTATTTTGATAAGGTGTAAATTGCATAAAAATACAAATCCCTTTCTTATTTCAAAATTATACATTGACATACTCTCTATATTCTCAAGTATACTCAAATTAGCACATATTTGCAATCAAGATGCAAACAAGAATTCATTTTTTCTATAGCAATTGTGATCAATTATGTTCTATTTCTTCATGTTGAAAGAATACACTAACACATTTTAGTACTTCATGAGCATCACATCAAGCCTTGTGTGAGACTCCATGAGATGCTTTTATACTTGAGATAATATCTTATCATTTCATCATTCCATTATTTGTTTAGCCTCTTTCTTTATGAGGGAAGGAACTTAGATATCATCACTAGTGATAGTGAAAGTGGGCATGGTAATATAGGATTTGAGTTAGGAAAACCCTTAAACAAGACAACCTTTTCCTCATTTTCTATGTGTATAAATGCATATTTGACGATAAAAATTTACAAAAAAGTAGAGCAGATAGTGGCACATTGCAAAAATTTCCAAATGAACAAAAACCCTCATATTAGGGTGCCCAACACCCTTATCTTTCTATTTTGAGCTATATTTTTGGTAGGTAGATACAAAGTTTCTTGATTACATTTCCAACAATCTTTTGAATCCTTCGATAGCTCTAGACTAGGATCTAGTGCCCTTGTCCAATATCCTCAGCTTCAGGTTTCAGATCTAGGTTTCTCTTTATCTCTTTGTTCCATATTAACCTTACACTTTCTATTTCTCATTCTATATTTTCTATGTATTGTTAAATTGAATCATTTTCTCATCATAAGCCTAGATCACGTACACACACTTCACCATCTCATTTCTTATCACAAACAAAAATGGAACAAGAACCATTGATGCCTAGCTCTCCTTTGAGGATAATATTTATGCCTATTCTTGTTACCTAATGGTATGATAATTTAATGAGATCTTTAGATTGCATTGGTTGTCTTAGGATCTCATTTCCCATTATTTTAGCTTTTAAAATTGGTTTACAATTTTCTAGGACCTCTAATATCCTATTTTCAATAATTACATAATTGATTTTTAGACATAATCATTTTTGTTGTTTTTTTTTCATTTCTTTTCATCATACTTTGTGTATTTCTATTTCTAATTTCTTGTTTGTATGTGTATGGTTTCTTGCCTTGACTAGTCCCAACTTTGGTGTTAGTTGATAAATGATGGATTGGGTTGGAAAGTCTTACTTTGTAGTAGTTACTAACACATATAAATATAAATACTATTGATACTTATCCCTGTCAATTAAGGTTGATTTAAGAGAACTTATCCCCTAATAATCAAGTAGTTGTCTAAAGGTATTCATAAATACTATTGATACTTAAGTGTAGAACAAAAAGGTACAAATTGAGCAACTAGAAGTAGAAGTGTTTGTATAGAGTTGTAGATATAGAAGCAATTTAGAGGTGCATATTTGACTTGTGCTAAAGCTAAAATCTATAATAGTTTTAAAATATTTCTTAACAAAGAAACATTAATTTTAAATTTATAACAAACCAACTTCTAAAAGCTCTATTAAAATTATTCATACTCAAACTTAAAAATAAATAAACCTTAATCACTACATTTAATTTAATAAAATATCTATGCCTATACCTAATTTGAATAATAGACACCTAAACTATCAATAATTAAATTATTTAATGCTCTTGTTGCTAGATTTATATAGTAGGGGAAAGATTATTTTCCCTTTCAATTATGTAGAACATGGAGTCCCCACATGGTAATCATGTGCATATTACTATATCTTTAATGTTTGAAAAAACTCGTATTTATGCCTTGGAATGCGGCTTGACCAAAGTATTGATAACTTGTTTGCAACCCGCTTTTTGATGTCGGCAGGGAAGAATGATGAGCCATTACAGACATATTCGATGGGTAAAGAATGACGAGCCATTACTTTGGAAGACACAAGAACTGGCAGCATAACTTTGGATAGGTCGTACATGAGAACATCTTACTTCTGTTAAGCAAAGAATAACGTTAAGCATGCCTTTAAATAAATGCGAAGACTTTATTTCCTATCACAGACCAAATATATGCAGGTTTTTAACTCTACGAATTTTCTTTTCTTTCATCTTAAAAAACCTTCAATAAATTTGTTCAGAGAAATGTGCAATATATCAACGACGTAAAGGGATACAATCGGCATCGTCCAGATTAAATTTAAACGACGGTGAAAATATAATGTACATATAAGGCCTGTAAAATTCGTGGGGATGCAAAGTTATTTTATTCCTATAAAAGTTTAACCGAGGAGTAGGAGATCTGCTCAACTGCTTAAAGCTGTCGTATCCATTTAACGTGTCCCTTAGAAAAGAATTGGATTCCAAGTTTAAAGAGGCGAGTAATTAAATGGGAAAATTAATTATATAATATTTCATAAATCTGTTAGTATTTATATGCATTGAGATATTTGAATGAAGACATACTCATCTTCTGCTTTCTCTTTGAATTACATCATTGTTTTAAGTGCCCTCACAATACAAATACAGAAATGTAATTCCATGGATTCCAAGTAATCTCTTTGTTTTAAGTGCCCTCACAATACAAATTTTGGGTTATGTTAATACTCAGAATGTGGATGTTTTTGACCCGTCCAATAAAAAAAGCTTGGAAATGTTGATTAATAACCAGCTAAAAATTGATGCTGCACGGCTGACAATGTGTGTTTTTGTGGGATGTCTTCTGCCTGCGATGGCCACAGCGAGCACGCAAGGGAGATTCCCTAACATAGCCGCCTTGTTTCTAAGTTTGTCGATCCATATCGCTACAGAAATATATGTATTGCCGCATGGTAATAACTCCACAGCCCAAACTGAAGTGGGCACGTGGTTTGTGTCATGCATTGAAGATAAGTGATGGTGTTGTTCAGTTAGGAAGCCCGAGCATGCATACACCATCATGCACAAAAAAGAAAGCATAGTCATGCATAGTCAAAGGATTTGAATAGATTTAGGCTATTCTTAGTTTTAAATTTAGTTTGGAGTTTATTTTAAGACTGTTTCTATGCACTCAAGAATGCATGTCCGTAGTTGGTTTAGTTTCTTGATTTAGTTTTTAGCATGTAGTGTTTATTTTAGATTTTTAGTCTGATTTTTTCCACCAAATAAATGCATTCATAGCATGCTCTATCCTTAGTACTGTATGTTCTATTTTTAGAGACTTTGAATTCTTTTGTTAGTGAAGCTGGAAAACTCTATTTATAGGGAATCTTGGTATTTTTTTTATTAAGCTGCAATATTAAATGTGTATGTTGTTCTAAAAACAGATAACTCTCTTTTTTAAATTTTGAGTTGTGTTTTATTTTATCTCTGCAATTTTTATTGTTGTTAGTTGTTTTCTGTGTTATTATATTTTCTTGATCAGCTGGCTATAAGAACAGAGGCAGTTTTAGATTCTACAAGTGGTATCAGAGTACGTAAAATTGTTTTGGGTTAAAGTTTTATTGTTGGAATTTCGCCAAAGTTAATCATGTCGAATTCTAACCATATGCCCATTCAAGAATTTGATGGAAATGATTATGATTATCGGTGCATTAAGATGCTGACCTTTTTTATTGGAAAAGATTTGTGGGTGATTATTGAATCAGGTTATGAGGAGTCAGCTGATTGGAATGCCCTTACAACCAATGAAAGAACATCAAGAAAGGAAGCAAGGAAAAAGAATGCTCAAGCTTTGTTTCACATTCAACTAGCTCTTGATAAGAGCTTATTTCCAAGAATATCAGGAGCAACAACTGTCAAAGATGCTTGGAAGATTCTTCAAGAAGCTTACCAGGGTAGTGATCAATTTAAAGTGGTCAAGCTTCAGACTTTGAACTGAGAATTTGAGAATTTGAGGATGCAAGAAGTTAAAAGTATAAGTGATTATTGTGTCAGAGTCAAAGATGTGGTCAATAAAATGGCCACACTTGGAGAAAATGTAAGCAATGAAGTTTTGATAAAAAAGGTGTTGAGATCTTTGGCACCCAGATGGAATCATGTTGCAATAATCATAGAAGAAAGCAAGAAATTGACAAAACTATATTTTGATCAATTGGTTGGATCCCTACTATCTCATGAAGAAAGATTAAAAGATTCTTTTGAAGGTGTAGAGAAAGCGTTTTCCTCTAAATTACAAATCATAAAAAATGAAGATGCAATCAATAGTAGTTCAAAAATCAATCAAGGCCAAGGTAAAGGGCAAAGCCAAAATTCTTCAAGAGGTAGAGGTATAGGTGGCTCAAGTGGAAGAGGTGGTTCCAGAAGAAGAGGTAGAGGCAGATTTAATAAGAGAAATGTTCAATATTTCCATTGTAACAGGTATGGCCACTTTGAAAGAGAATGTAGATTGAAAGATGGTAAAAGTGCTACCTATGCTCAAGAAAGCAGTGAGAATCCTCTTGATCCCTTATTTTTATCTTATGACAAGGGTGAAAATACTAGTAAAGATGTTTCGTACCTAGATTTTGGATGCTCAAACCATATGACAGGGAATGAGAAGTTGTTCTCAATAAAGTATGGAAGTTTCAAATCCAAGATCCAATTTGGTGATGATAAGTCATTGGAGGTTGCTGCCAAAGGAGCTATGGAGGTCCAAACAAAAGAAGGTATATAGAGTATTCATGATATTTATTATACTCCACAATTGAAGCATAATTTGTTAAGTGTTGGGAAGCTATGTGATAAAAATTATAAAGTAGTCTTTGAGAGTAAGGTATGTACTATCTATGATAAGACTAAGGGTAATAGGGTGATCACTATTGTTCCTATGACAAGAAATAGGATGTTCCCCTTGAGGTTTGGTGAACATAATAGCAGTTTGGCGAATATGGCTTATGAGGATTCAAGTTGGTTATGGCATCTCAGGTATGGGCATTAAATTTTCATAGTTTGAAGTTTCTAACCTTGCATGCATTAGTTTCTGGTTTGCCCAAGGTTGAGGAACACAAGAAGGTTTGTGAAGGTTGTGCTAAAGGAAAACATGCAAGGGAAAAGTTTCCAAAGGACAATGCATGGAGGGCCCATCACCCACTTCAGCTTGTTCATTCAGATATATGTGGTCCTATGCAGACTAAGGGTTTGGGTAAGTCATCATATATTATCACTTTTATTGATGATTACTCATGAAATTGTTGGGTATATTATTTGAAGGCCAAAGATGAAGCCTTGGATAGATTCAAGAAGTTCAAAGCCCTCATAGAAAATGAGAAAGGGTGCAAGATCAAATGTTTGAAAACTAATCGTGGAGGAGAATTTTTCTCAAAGGATTTCCAGAGTTATTGTGATCTTAATGGCATCAAGAGGCAACTCACAACTGCATAGACACCTCAACAAAATGGGGTAGCTAAAAGAAAGAATCGTACTGTGGTAGAAATGGATAGGTGCACGATACAAACCAAGGGATTGAGCAATTCATATTCGGGAGATGCAATTTCTACAATAGTGTACATCCTCAACCATAGCCCCACCAGTGCACTCAGAAAGATGAGTCCTCATGAAGCTTGGTATGGGAAAAGGCCTAATGTAAATCATTTCAAAGTTTTTGGTTGTTTGGCTTATTTGTATGTACCTGATCAGAATAGAAAAAAGTTAGATGCAAAGAGTGAGTCATGTATTTTTATTGGGTATAGTGAGAAAAACAAGGCTTATAGATTGTATAATCCCATCACTAACAAGCTTATTATTTCAAGAGATGCAATTTTTGATGAAGGGAGAGTTTATGGTCATCAAAAAGGCCATGTTGAGAAAACAAAATCTATTTTGAATGATGATATAATTGCTGATATTGATGATGAGAAGCCAACTAATGTTTTTGTATCTAGTGGTTTAACTCCACCAAGAAACCCTTCATCAATTTCTTTAGTACCAAGTTCAATTCGAGCTTCTTCTCCAAGCTCTACAAGGAAGGTAAGGAGATTGAGTGATATCTATCAGAGGAGTGCAAATCAAGTACATTAAGAAAACCCAATAGGTGAGACAATGAATTTTTCTTTATTAGCCAAGGCTGATTTTGAACCATCATGTTTTGAAGATGCATGTACTAATGAGGTTTGGGTGCAAGCCATAGAAGAAGAGATGGATTCCATTCATAGGAATGACACTTGAGAGTTGACAGAGCTCCCGCATGATTAGAACAATATTGGCACCAAATGGGTCTACAAGACCAAGTTTAACAGTGATGGGAGTGTTGAAAGACACAAGGAAAGATTAGTTACTGAAAGATTCACACAAAAGTATGGAATTGATTACGAAGAGACATTTGCACCAGTAGCAAGACATGAGACCATCAAAATGGTGATTTCATTATCAGCTTAGAAGAAGTGGAGAATACATTATATGGACATGAAAAGTGCCTTCATGAATGGGTGCTTAGAATTGGAAGTATATATGGAGCATCCACAAGGTTTTGAAGTGGAAGGAAAAGAATGTCAAGTGTACAGGTTGAAGAAGGCTTTATATGGCCTCAAGCAAGCACCAAGAGCGTGGTATGCTAGGATTGATGGATACTTTTAGGAGAATGGCTTCCAGAGAAGTAAGAGTGATACTACGCTTTACTACAAACAAGAAGGTATTGATATTCTCATCATTAGTTTGTATGTTGATGATCTATTGTATATGGCTATTAGTTCTAAGATGAAAGATGAATTCAAAGTTTCTATGATGAATGAATTTTAGATGAAAGATCTTGGTCTCATGAAATATTTTCTTGGAATGGAGGTTTATCAAACTAAGGATGAGATTTTTATTTGTCAAACAAAGTATGCACAAGATATGTTGAAGAAATTTGATATGACTGATTGTAACCGTGCCTCCACTCCAAGTGCTCATGGAGTTATGTTATGTTATATAGAGATGATGGTGTTGAATTAGTTGATGAGAAAACTTATAGAAGTATTGTTGGGAGCTTGATGTTTCTGTATATGGTGAAAATGGATAACAATAATAACAAAATTGAAAGGCTAAATGAATCCAACCACTAAACCCTAGCCTAACAATGAACAAAGATCCACCATAACATATGAAGATAACCTAAGACAATGCAAAATAACTCAAAATCACAAAGATTATACCATCACATGTCCAATAGGGTTTTGATCTCCATTCTTCCTATCTCCATTGATCTTGCTTGATATATTTGCTCTCAGATTTTTATATGCACAAGAGCTCAACAAAGAACGGAATGTGGTTGCAAGTAGGATTGTAGTGTAGTCAATTGCATAAAAGATCATTAGCATGTGTCATTAGGGTTTGACAATGAAGAAAGCATCTCCTTAAATAGAAGACACAATAAGAAATGGAGGGTTAAGATTGAGAGGTGTAAAAAGAGAGGTCGGCTAGGATTAGAGGGTAGGTATAAGAAATACCAAAATAATGAAAGAGGTAGGTAGTGTAGGAATTAAGAGATGAATGACATGTGTCATGGGTAGAAAAAGATAATGAATTAATTAAATAAATAAAGATTTATTTAATTAATAGAAGAAGTAAGACAATTAAATAAATAAAATATTTATTTAATTTAGGAAAGGGATAATTTAAATAAATAAATGTATTTATTTAAATGAGAAATAAGGCTAGAAGAGGATAAATGAATTAATTAAATAAATAAAAATTTATTTAATTAATAGAAGAATTAGGCTTAGATAATTAAATAAATAAAATATTTATTTAATTAGACATGACAATTTTAGGTGTCTACAGTTTCTAACCCGCACGAGGCCTTATATTGCATATTTAGTTTCACTTGTTTCAAGGTATATGACAAATCCATTTGAAATACATATGAAGGTAGCCAAGGGGATTTTGAGGTATGTGAAAGGCACTCTAAATTTTGGTATTTATTACTACTCTTCTGAAAAGTTAAATCTTGTTGGCTTTAGTGATTCAGATTGGGGAGGTAGTATTGATGACCGTAAGTCTACATGTGGAAATTGTTTTTCTTTTGGTTCTGGTTTGATTACCTGGAGCTCAAAAAATTAAAGTGTTGTTGCCCTCTCATCTACAGAAGCAGAGTATGTTGCAATTACCTCAGCAGGTACACAAGCTCTTTGGCTTAGAAATTTTTTAGAAGAAATTGGAGAAAAGCAACTTCAGCCTACAATGATATATTGTGAAAATGCTAGTGCCATAAAGTTAGCAAAGAATCTGGTTCATCACAGTAGAAAAAATCATTTTGATTTGAAGTATCATTTCACTCATGATTTGGTACAAAAGAGGGAAGTGGAATTAAAACACATCTGCACTAAAGATCAATTAGTGGATATCTTCACCAAGGTGGTTGCAAAAGTTAAGCTAGTGAGCTCTCTAAGCATCAAGGGGGAGTATGAAGATAAGTGATGTTTTTGTTAAGTTAGGAAGCCACAACATGCATACACCATCATGCACAAAAAAAAGCATAATCATGCATCGTCAAAGGATTCAAATAGATTTAGGCTATTCTTAGTTTTGTAGTTTTTTGCATTCTTGAAAATAAAGCATGTTGTGCATGCTACTAGTTAAATTTAGTTTGGAGTTTATTTTAAGACTATTTCTATGCACCCAAGAATGCATGCCCATAGTTGATTTAGTTTCCTGATTAGTTTTTAACATGTAGTGTTTATTTTAGATTTTTAGTCTGATTTTTTCCACCAAAAAAATGCATTCGTAGCATGATCTATCCTTAGTACTATATGTTCTATTTTTAGAGACTTTTAATTCTTTTGTTAGTGAAACTAGAAAAATCTACTTATAGGGAATCTTTGTATTCTTTTTATTAAGTAGTAATATAGAATGTGTGTGCTGTTCTAAAAACAGAGCACTCTGTTTTTTAAATTTTGAGTTGTGTTTTATTTTATCTCTGCAATTTTTATTGATGTTAGTTGTTTTCTCTATTATTATATTTTCTTGATCAGCTAGCTATAAGAACGGGGGTAGTTTTAGATTCTACACTCATCTCTCCTTTGTCTTTTAGGAATAGTCATCTTCTCTAGTAATTTTGATCATGATTATCTCAGATGTGTTATTTCTCTCAGTTTCTCTAAAGAAGAGAAAAAAGAAGACCATATGTCGAAGCCGTTTGTAAGGGAGGTAATGACATCATGGATTGCATCTCGCGCATGGAAGACGTGGTACTTTACAACCACCTCAATGTTTAGTCCAGGTGCGGGAATGATTGTGACAAATAGTGTTGCCGTAATGGGTGCTAAAGTGGCATGTCGTTCATCTCTTTTTCATTATGATAATGGAGGAGGTAATTTGACATTTTATCTTTAGTGCACTTTCATTTTAATGGGATGGATAGTCATGCTCAACAGATGGTTCAAAGGGGAACTTTATTGTGCAATTTCAACACGTAAAATGTTCTTTCGGAATATAGTATGGTGCTTCTTACTCTCAGTTGTCATTGCAGTGAATCCTCTATGCCTGAGGTTGGTATATTTTCTCATAAAACCATAAACTTCTTTACTTACTATTTTTTGCTTTGTGCCACTTATTCCCTTGTATTTTATCTGTTTCTTTTGTCAGTACTTCTCGGCCGTAGTATTCCGTAGCCAATTCGGTCGGTTTATTGGGCATCTGTTCAAATTTTACACGTCCGTTTCACAAGGAGATGAGATTTCTAATTACATGTCACCATTAGATGAGATGGAGGTTGACAATGAATTAATGTAGAATCTAAAACTGCCCCTGTTCTTATAGCAAGCTGATAAAGAAAATATAATAATAGAGAAAACAACTAACAACAATAAACATTGCAGAGATAAAATAAAACACAACTCAAAATTAAGAAAAACAAAGTTCTCTGCTTTTAAAACAACAAACACATTCTATATTAGTGCTTAATAAAAAAATACAAATATTCCCTATAAATAGAGTTTTCCAGCTTCACTAACAAAAGAATTTGAAGTATCTAAAAATAGAACATACAATACTAAGGATAGAGGATGCTATGCATGCATTTATTTGGTGGAAAAAATCAGACTAAAAATCTAAAATAAACTCCAAACTAAATTTAATTAATAACATGGACAACATGCTTTATTTTCAAGAATTCAAAAACTACAAAACTAAGAATAGCCTAAATCTATTCAAATTTGTGCATGATGGTGTATGCATGCTGGGGCTTCCTAATTGAACAATAAAATCACTTATCTTCATACTCCCCCTTGATGCTCATAGAGATCATGATCTTATCTCGTAGTGTCAGAAACTGAACTTTTGCAACCGCCTTGGTGAAGATATCCGCTAATTGGTCTTTAGTGCTGATGTTTTTAAAGTCCACTTCCCTCTTCTATACCAAATCATGAATGAAATGATACTTCAAATCAAAATTATTTATTCTACTGTGATGAACCAGATTCTTCGCTAACTTGATGGCACTCACATTGACACAATATATCACTGTAGGCTGAATTTTCTTTTCTCCAATTTCTTCCAAAAAATTTCTAAGCCAAAGAGCTTATGTATCTATTGAGGTAATTGCAACATATTCCGCTTCTATAGATGAGAGGGAAATGATAATTTTATTTTTTGAGCTCCAAGTAATCAAACCAGAACCAAAAGAAAAACAATTTCCAGATGTACACTTACAATCATCCATACTACCTCCCCAATTTGAATCACTAAAGCCAACAAGATTGAACTTTTCAAAAGAGTAGTAATGAATAACAAAATTTAGAGTGCCTTTCACATACCTAAAAATCCTCTTGGCTCCCTTCATATGTATTTCAGATAGATTTGGCATATACCTTGAAACAAGTGAAACTAAATATGCAATATCAGGCCTCATGTGGGTTAGAAACATCAAGCTCCCCACAATACTTCTGTAAGCTATCTCATCAACTAAATTAGCACCATCATCTCTACATAACATATCTACATGATCACTTGGAGTGGAAGCAGGGTTGCAATCAATCATATCAAATTTATTCAGCATATCCTATGCATACTTTGTTTGACAAATGAAAATCTCATCCTTACTTTGATAAACCTCCATTCCTAGAAAATATTTCATCAGACCAAGATCTTTCATATCAAATTCTTTCATCATAGCAACTTTGAGTTCATCTTTCATCTTAGAACTACTACCCATATACAAAATATTATCAGCATACAAACTTATGATGAGAATATCAGTACCTTCTTTTTTGTAGTAAAGGGTAGGATCACTCTTACTTCTCTGGAAGCCATTCCCCTGAAAGTATCCATCAATCCTGTCATACCATGCTCTTGGTGCTTGTTTGAGGCTATACAAAGCCTTCTTCGACGTGTACACTTGATGCTCTTTTCCTTCCACTTGAAAACCTTGTGGCTACTCCACATATACTTCCTCTTCTAAGTACCTATTCAAGAAGGCAGTTTTCATATCCATATGATGTATGCTCCACTTCTTCTAAGCTGCTAATGAGATCAACATTCTAATGGTCTCTTGTCTTTCTACTAGTGCAAATGTCTCTTCATAATCAATACTATACTTCTGCGTGAAGCCTTTAGCAACAAATCTTACCTTGTGTCTTTCAACACTCCCATCACTGTTAAACTTGGTCTTGTAGACCCATTTGGTGCCAATCTTTTTCTTGTGATGTGGAAGCTTTGTAAACTCCCAAGTGTCATTCCTATGAATGGAATCCATATCTTCTTCCATGGCTTGCACCCAAACCTCATTAGTACATGCATCTTTAAAACACGATGGTTCAAAATCAGCCTTGGCTAATAAAACAAAATTCACTGTCCCACCTATTGAGCTTTCTTCATGTAATTGATTTCCACTCCTTTTATAGATATCACTCAATCTCCTTACCTTCCTTGTAGAACTTGGAGAAGAAGTTGGACTTGAACTTGGTACTAAAGAACTTGATGAAGGGCTGCTTAGTGGAGTTAAACCATTGGATACAGAAACATTAGTTGGTTGCTCATGATCAATATCGATAATTATATCATCATTCAAAACAGATTTTGTCTTCTCAACATGGCCTTTTTGATAACCATAAACTCCCCCTTCATCAAAAATTACATCTCTTGAAACAGTAAGCTTGTTAGTGATGGGATTATACAATCTATAAGCCTGTCTTTTCTCACTATACCCAATAAAAATACATGAATCACTCTTTACAACTAACTTTTGTATATTATGATCAGGTACATGCACATAAGGCAAACAACCAAATTTTTTTAAATGAATAACATTAGGCCTTTTCCCATACCAAGCTTCATGTGGAGTCATCTTTTCGAGTGCACTGGTGGGGCTACCATTAAGGATGTACACTGTTGTAGCAACTACATTTCCGCAATATAAATTTCTCAATCCCTTGGTTTGTATCATGCACCTTTCCATTTCTACCATAGTACAATTCTTTCTTTTAGCTACCCCATTCTGTTGAGGTGTGTATGCAATTGTGAGTTGCCTCTTGATGCCATTAAGATCACAATAACTCTAGAAAGCCTTTGAGAGAAATTCTCCTCAACGATTAGTTTTTAAACATTTGATCTTGCACCCTTTCTTATTTTCTATGAGGGCTTTGAAATTATTTAATGTATCCAAGGCTTCATCTTTGGCCTTCAAAAAATATACCCAACAATTTTGTGAGTAAAAATGAATAAAAGTGACGAAACATGATGACTTACCCAAACTCTTAGTCTACCTAGGACCACATATATCTGAATGAACAAGCTGAAGTGGGTGATGGGCCCTCCATGTATTTCCCTTTGGAAACTTTTCACTTGCATGTTTTCCTTTAGCACAACCTTCACAAACCTCCTTGTGTTCCTAAACCTTGGCAAACCAGAAACTAATGCATGTGGGGTTAGAAACTTCAAACTATGAAAATTTAAATGCCCATACCTGAGATGCCATAACCACCTTGAATCCTCATAAGCCATATTTGCCAAACTGCTATTATGTTCACCAAACCTTAAGGGGAACATCCTATTTCTTGTCATAGGAACAATAGTGATCACCCTATTACCCTTATTCTTATCATAGATAGTACATACCTTATTCTCAAAGACTACTTTATAATTTTTCTCACATAGCTTCCCAACACTTAACAAATTATGCTTCAATTGTGGAGCATAATAAATATCATGAATACTCTTTATACCTTCTTTTGTTTGGACCTCCATAGCTCCTTTGGCAGGAACCTCCAATGATTTATCATCACCAAGCTAGATCTTGGATTTGAAACTTCCATCCTTTGTTGAGAACAACTTCTCATTCCCTGTCATATGATTAGAACATCCAAAATCTAGGTACCAAACATCTTTACTAGTATTTTCACCCTTGTCATAAGATAAAAATAAGTGATCAGGAGGATTCTCACTACTTTCTTGAGCATAGTTAGCAGTTTTACCTTCTTTCAATTTGCATTCTCTTTCAAAGTGGCTATACCTGTTACAATGGTAACATTGAACATTTCTCTTATCAAATTTGCCTCTACGTCTTCCTCTGGAATGACCTCTTCCACTTGAGCCACCTCTACCTCTACCTCTTGAAGAATTTTGGCTTTTCCCTTTACCTTGGCCTTGATTGATTTTGGAACTACTGCTGCTTGAATCCTCATTGTTTGTGATTTGTAATTTAGAGGAAAACACTTTCTATACACCTTCAAAATAATCTTTCAGTATTTCTTCATCAAACATCGAGGATCCAACCAATTGATAAAATTGTAGTTTTGTCAAATCCTTGCTTTCTTCTATGATTATTGCAACATGATTTCGTCTGGGTGTCAAAGATCTCAACACCCTTTTTTATCAAAACTTCATTGCTTACAATTTCCCCAAGTGTAGCCATTTTATTGACCACATCTTTGACTCTGACACAATAATCACTTATACTTTCAGCTTCTTGCATCTTCAAATTCTCAAATTCTTGGTTAAAAGTCTGAAGCTTGACCACTTTAAATTGATCACTACCCTGGTAAGCTTCTTATAGAGTCTTCCAGGCATCTTTGGCAGTTGTTGCTCCTGATATTCTTGGAAATAAGCTCTTATAAAGAGCTATCTAAATGTGAAACAAAGCTTGAACATTATTTTTCCTTGCTTCCTTTCTTGCTATTCTTTCATTGGTTGTAAGGGTGTTCCAATCAGCTGGCTCCTCATAACCTGATTCAATAATCACCCACAAATATTTTTCAATAAAAAAGGTCAGTATCTTAATGCACCAATAATCATAATCATTCCCATCAAATTCTTGAACAAGCATATGGTTAGAATTCGACATGATTAACTTTGGCAAAATTCCAATAATAAAACTTTAACCCAAAACAATTTTACCTGCTTTGATACCACTTGTAGAATCTAAAACTGCCCTTGTTCTTATAGCCAAGTGATCAAGAAAATATAATAACAGAGAAAACAACTAACAACAATAAAAATTGCAAAGATAAAATAGAACACAACTTAGAATTTAAAAAACAAAGTTGTCTATTTTTAGAACAACATGCACATTCTATATTATTGCTTAGTAAAAAAAATACCAAGATTCCCTATAAATAGAGTTTTCCAGCTTCATTAACAAAAGAATTCAAAGTCTCTAAAAATAGAACATACATTACTAAGGCTAGAGCATGCTATGCATGCATTTATTTGGTTGAAAAAATCAGACTAAAAATCTAAAATAAACTCCAAACTAAATTTAACTAATAGCATGCACAACATGCTTTATTTTCAAGAATGCAAAAAACTACAAAACTAAGAATAACCTAAATCTATTTGAATCCTTTGACGATGCATGATTATGCTTTTTTTTTTGTGCATGATGGCGTATCCATGCTAGGCTTCCTAATGAAACAACAACATGATAGAGAAAAGCATAGGGTGGAAGGTTGCAAAATCGGAGAAAGCAATAGAAGATTGCTTTCAATAATGGGGAAAAGTAGACTTCCTGGGTTCTAGCCTCTCCCACGCACCAGGAAGAGCTGGATGAAAACAATATCAGAGATATTCAATGATATCACTGATATAAAGATTGGTGTGGATGTGGATGATGCCTTTGGAGCTTACAGGGAGACAGTTGATGTGCTAAAGTTTGTGGACTCTCCGGACAACATAGTTGTGGACCCCTCAACCTCTTTGGAGAATTGAATTTCTCGAAGTTCGGGGATCATATATCTTCCGAAGGACAAATTCACAAGGCGGAGAGAAAGCTGAAGCAGAGCTGGAGAGTAGAGCATACAAGCATACGTTCCATGAAACACCGATTTACACTAGAAGAGCAGAGTTGAATTGATCTTTTGCTCAAAGGATCTGATGAGATTGCGTCTAGCATTCTCTTGGCCAGATTTTGTGAATGTTCATGTAAGAATGTGGAAGAGCTAAGTGAAATACTACGCACATTGGTGGGTCATGTCATTGTTTCCTCTCTGTTAGAAGCTCCGTACTTGTTGGTAAAATACACAAAGCTGTGGGCACAGGGTTCAGATGAAGAGAACCTTGAAAGAGGCTCTAATTGCAGGGAAGGTGAAAGCACTGTTAGAAAAGCTGTTCCAAGCTAGAGTCACTAATTCGGCAAAGAAAATGCTGGTCGAAGCTTCCAAAGATTAAGACCGAGAAGCTGGACGAGACCAATGTGAAAACTCAGGCACAAGCGTTGGATAGTGCTGATTTAGGTTTGATTTTCTTTTATGTACCACTAAAAGATTTCAACACTATTTTTTAAAATAAGAATCTGTTAATGTTGTTTGCGATATTTGTTATACGATTTTAAGCTTATTATTATTGATTAGCAATATGAGAATTTTTAGGGATACTTAGATGTCACAAATCGATTTCATTTTCATTATGATTACATAATATTAATGTGAATAGTTTAAATTGAGAGTATAGTAATCTAGCAATTGCACAAAAATACCAAGCACACTGGTCTAGTAAGAGTTAGCAAGTGCACAAAAATACCAAGCACACTGGTCTAGTAAGAGTTTAAAGGATTAAGTCATTGACATGAATTTAAACAACATCAGTATAAAGGTTCAAAACTATGAGCACATTAGATCATCAAGCATATAATGATCCAATGATAGTTTGAACCTTAGTGACTACAACAAGACCATAATCTGACCATCACACTATGTCATGGACTACCTTTGTTGTGTTTATTTGTAGTTAAAAAAGAGCTATAAGTTTTACTAGTTGAATTTTAAAATTTTTAAGATTATCATAAGAACAACAAAATAATTATCTTGTTCAAATTAGTCACTACCTTTTAGATGTTATAAGTTAGGTTTTTAAAAGTTAATTTTAAGTAAAAATGAGGATCTTATATTTTTATTTAAATTAATAAATAAATTTTTTTTTTCAAAATTTATTGTCAGTTAATGAAATGAAATATACTTAACTTACTATAATTTAAACTAGATTAATAAATACTTAACTTACTATAGTTTAAACTAGATTAATAAATGGCATCTAATGTATGTAGTTTTAAGATAATTGAGAAAAGATGGATCTAGCATTGAAAATAATTCTAGTATCTTTGGATGAAAAACATCTTACTTTATCTACTTGCTACCTTAGACTATAGAAAAAAATTGTGGCCTTGAGTCCCTTGGGTTGATGCGGATTATTTTTTATAGTCTACTAATTTTACCTACCTTAATGCATATTTTTCTCTCTAGTTTACCTCAAAATATAAATCTTTGCTGAATGTTTAGGACTGGTGGTGTCCATAAGCATCTATGGGATCAATAAATCACATGAATCTTCTTCTTGTAGACCAATCCTCTTCCTATTATTGAATTTAAGATAACGAAATAGTGAAGGATAATAGTCTTGAAATATGTGTATTCTCTAGAATGATTATTCCAATATGAATTTTTTAGTGTTTTAAATCAAAAGATTTCATGGTCAATATTTTGTGAGTGTGAATAATTTAACTCCAAGATATTCATTGATAAAATGAAAGTAATTGCACATGCATGAAATATGAGTAAGCCATAGAAAAAACTTATGAGGACAACTCATGGATAATAGTCTTGAAATATGTGCGTTATCAAAATGATTATTTAACCATGAGTTTTTTTAGTGTTTCAAATCAAGAGAATTCATGGTAAAATTTTTTAAATATGAATAATTTAGCTTCAAGATGTTCACTAATAAAATAAAAATAATTGTGTGTGCCTGAAATAATAAGTATATAGAAAAGGCAACCTGTATTTGTTATATCATAAAAAAGAGTAAAAAGACTTTGAGCTGATAAATAATGGTATCAAATGGTGGGTGAATTGTTTGTTTCTACTAGGTAGAGACATTGCAAAATTGAAGCCATCTTTTATCCCTCACCACTTCCACATCAGTCACTGCTAATAGTTTGGAGGAAGAAAATAGTGAGGCATCAAGGAAAAAAAGAAGATCAAATTTTGTATTGAGATTTTAAGTATAATATTTATTTTCTTTGTGAAAAATGGTGATTCTCTTCATAACTGTTTATGAAATTAATTGATCAAACAAATGAAAGTGACTCTATTTTTTATGCATGTATAGTGAAGTTGTCATGTATGAAGACTGTGGAGTATCTATATTCGACCCAATACAAAAGAGGGACAATAAAATAAAAACTCTATATTGGAAAATTGGCCATGGATTTAGACATCTCTGCATTTTATGTAGAATTACCATCACTATAGGGAAGGCACGCTACCAAATACAATGAGGTCTTACTGGTAGTGAGAATATAAGAAATAAAGTGACCATATGTTTCTCAGATACATGACCCTGGTTCAAAGAAGATAAATATTTTTACTGATAAGGTAACAGAACGATATTAAATTCTTCGCTGGGTAAGAGATTAACCTAAAGATGTCTTTAATCACATTATCACGCAATCCGGTTAATCTAAATATGAGATTTATAATAACTAATAAATAAACATAATAATTATTTTAATAAATTGATTTAATAATTATTTTTTTATTATGCTTAAAAACGAAACAAACAATTAGTCGATAGGCTAATATGTGGGCAAACCCCACCAGTTTGGCATGATGTCTCAGGCTGCAAAGTTTTTCACTTAACGCGTGCAGATTTTTGCCACTTAAATTTTAAGCCACTAAAATGATCACGAGAGAATGTCAATAAACTATGCACGCTTAAAAGCCTTGAAAAAGATCTAAATTTTTAGATATTTTTTTCATAATATTCTTTTCACAGTGCCACCGTCAATTATTTAGTTTTCATGCCACCATGCAAATCAAATAATAGCATTTTGCCAGCTATTAATACTTGCAAAAGAATCTCAAGATAAATGATGTTTAATGTACTGAGAACAGTTGTTGGAAAGCTAGTTTTTTGTGACAGTGGTGAATTATAACTGGTAAAGAAGCTTTACTTTTTTAAGCTGGCAAATTTTGTTTGCATTCTAAAGCTTGTAGCTTTATATGCCTTTTCTCACTATTTTATAACAGATTTCTGCCACTGACTAGCTGGTTTTAATCAATCATGATGAGAAAGAGCTAAATTATTTGTTCTACAAGGATGTGTTCTTGTTTGTGGGTATGGGTGATAGACTTGTAGATTTGGAGGTGATGGCCTCATTTTAGTTTTTAATACTTAAGAAAAGGTACAATTCGAAGTCACTATTTTAATTAGGGTTTTACTTCACATCATGGTACAGCAAAAATTCCACTACCATTAGAATACAAAACACTATTCTCCGCCTGCCTACATAAGGGGGCTCACCAATTACTTGTTCCACAAGCTATTGCTAGAGAAGTAAGAAAATCTATTTACTGTTCCCAAGAACAAGGTACCTGGTGGTATATCTGTTTATCCATTTGTAGACTGTTCTAAAGCATAATAAGTCTGCAATGGAAGACCATTAAATGAATAGAGGTATAGGCATAGGAATAGGACCTATAGGATCCTCCACATGCACAAAAGATCCATTCTTGTGGTTGTATGCGGCCATTCCAGTGCTTACAAAAGATCCATATCTCAAGTCTTCCGCACCAGCCAATGTTGATAGTTTGCAGAGGAAGAAAATAGTGAGGCATCAAGGAAGAGAAAGAAGATCAAGCTTCGCGATGAAATTTTCTGTATGATATTCGTTTTCTTTGTGCAAAATCGTGATTTCTCTTCATAACTCTTTGCGAAATTAATTGATCACAGCAATGAAATGAAACAACACTAAGAAGCATGGTAGCGACTCCATTTTTATGCATGTATAATGAATTGTTGGAATAAATCACACCTACTTCCTTTACTCCTCTCCATAGGCCTCTTCACTCTCTCATCATAATTTTTTTTTACCAACTCATCCATTTATGCGAGCATTCACTGCTCCAGCTCAAACTCATTACTATCTTCATGTTGTAGAGTAAATTTTGGATAAACTCCAGTGCATAATATCCTTCTTATCGACACAAGTTTCCGTTCTAAATGCATAATTAAATGCATTAAATGTTTTGTTTTGGCTACCCTTGGCTGGACATATATAAATGAGTTGAAGACTACTTTTTTGTTTTAAATGCAAGGAGAAGAGCACAAAAAGAATGGAAGAGGCCTTCCTATACAACATTTTGAACATAGCCAAGAATAGGGCAGGTCTGTTTTGTTTTATTTCTTACTACAAGAGGATGAGCAGAAGCTAGTTGAACGTAGTCAACTATATACATTTTGTAATATATGAAATATAAATCATTTAACTATCTATATTTGTATTTTATCTTGTATTTTTGCCATGTATTTTCTTTCCATTCTCTTCTACCTATTCTTTTCACCTAGTATCAGAACTAAACATTAGTAAGGCTGAATATTTTTAAAAGGTTGTTAAGGAATTATGAATCATTCAATAAGGTATTTACAGTCAATGAAGACAATTCCAAGCACAAGCTTGAAAAACTCACAATTTTTTCAGTTCAATGACAAAAACTATGACTAATGAGCAATCACAATGAAGGCATTATTTAGTTTTCAAGATATATGGGAGCTTGTGGAGAATGGCTATCAAAAAATAGCTAATTCAATAACATATAATGTTGTAACTCAAGCAACAAATGTTGGGATTAAGGTGTCTCAACCTTACAGTTCCAGCGTTGATTTATTTGGTTATTTAATTCAAATTCATTTGATCATAATTTGCTAATTTTCAATTTTAGCATATCTATAGAGGCAAAAAAGGGAACAACTCCAACAGGTGGTTGAACACCTATCGGGTACTCACTAGTCAACCTCTCTAATCGAGATGTGGTACAAAGTGTAAAACTATCAGGTACCCCTTAGATGACATTGAATGTGCCACAACGACCCTCTGACGTGACTCAATGACACTCTATCTAAGGATGCACATGTGTGTCCAAGACGACAATGTGACGTGCTAGTGTCTTGTATGGAGAGAGTCGCAGAGTTTGTACTGAGAACATACTATGATGGAAATGTGCCCAAATAATATAAATTAAGAAAAAAAGAAATGCAAGAAGTAGTTATGACTATTTGTTAGGTAATAAAAAGGAGAGAGGAAAAAAATAAAGTCTCACAATAGGTCCATGCTTGAAGTCTCTAGCTAGCTTCTAAACTCTACTCGGCAACCTACACACAAGGTTAACAACAATGAAAAGGTTGTGGCTATGTTTTAAGAGGCCTACTAGAGTCAGACCCCCATTTTGGTGTTTTCACCTCCACAGATAGCCAAGATAGGTAGATGAGAAGGTAACTGAAATGATAGATAAAAGATACAACAATAATAAAGATCTTAACAAATATTCTATGGAGATAACAAAAGAAAGAGGAAGAAGAAGACTCTCCTTCCGCACCCAAAGTGAGAAGGTCATATTATGTCATCATAGGTCCTATTATGACATCATAGGTCATATTATGTCATAAAATCCCTTAAGAGAAACTATTATGACTTTATACCCTTTAGTAGGACTTGTTAAGGGGTATTATTTCATAACAAGACCTATTGTGACATAATAGGACCTATGATGTCATAATACGACCTATTATGTCATAATAGGTCCTTTTGTCATAATACCCCTTAAGAGGACCTATTATGACATTATACCTCTTACCAGGACCTATTATGACATAAGACCCCTTAGTAGGACGTATTATGACATAATAGGATCGATTATCATATAATAGGACCTATTATGTCATATAGGTCCTATAATGTCATAAGACCCCTTAAGAGAACCTGTTATGTCATAATTGGTCCTATTATGTTATAAGACCCCTTAAGAGGACCTATTATAACATTATGCCCCTCAGTAGGACCCGTTAAAGAGTATTATGTCATAAAAGGACCAATTATGACATAATATGATCTATGATGGTGTAATAGGTCCTATTATGTCATCATAGGTCTATTATGACATCATAGGTCATATTATGTCATAAAACCCCTTAAGAGGACCTATTATGACTTTATACCCCTTACTAGGACATGTTAAGGGGTATTATGTCATAATAGGACCTATTGCGATATAATAGGACCTATAATATCATAATAGGTCCTATTTGGACATAATAGGTCCTATTATGACATAATACAATGTATTGTGTCATAATAGGACCTATTATGTCATAATAGGACCTATTATATCATAATAGGTCCCACTGTGACATAATAGGTCCTATTATGACATAATAGGTCCTATTATGACATAATACGACGTATTATGTCATAATACGACGTATTATGTCATAATACGACGTATTATGTCATAATACGACGTATTATGTCATAATACGACGTATTATGTCATAATACGACGTATTATGTCATAATACGACGTATTATGTCATAATACGACCTATTATGTCATAAGACCCCTTAAGAGGACCTATTATGACATAAGACCCTTTAGCAGGACCTATTATGACATACATAGAGAAAGATAAGTTGGTTGGAAGAGAGAGATGGTATGTGTTTATGGTAAAAATGGATAACAATAAACAACAATATTGAAAGGCTAAAATGAATCCAACCACAAAACCCTAGCCTAACAATCAACAAAGATCCACCATAACATATGAAGATAACCTAAGACAATGCAAAATAACTCAAAATCACAAAGATTATACCATCACATGTCCAATAGGGTTTTGATATCCATTCTTCCTATCTCCATTGATCTTGCTTGATATATTTGCTCTCAGATTTTTGTATGCACAAGAGCTCAACAAAGAACGGAATGTGGTTGCAAGTAGGATCGTAGTGTAGTCAATTGATCAAGTAGTTAGGTCATTAGCATGAGTGATTAGGGTGCATAGAATGATTAGGGTTTGATAATGAAGAAGGCATCTCCTTAAATAGAAGACACAATATGAAATGGAGGGTTAAGATTGAGAGGTGTAAAAAGAGAGGTCGGCTAGGATTAGAGGGTAGGTATAAGAAATACCAAAATAATGAAAGGGGTAGGTAGTGTATGAATTAAGAGATGAATGACATGTGTCATGTGTAGAAAAAGATAATGAATTAATTAAATAAATAAAGATTTATTTAATTAATAGAAGAAATAGGACAATTAAATAAATAAAATATTTATTTAATTTAGGAAAAGGATAATTTAAATAAATAAATGTATTTATTTAAATGAGAAATAAGGCTAGAAGAGGATAAATGAATTAATTAAATAAATAAAGATTTATTTAATTAATAGAAGAATTAGGCTTAGATAATAAAATAAATAAAATATTTATTTAATTAGATATGACAATTTTAGGTGTCTACATTTTGCCCCTCTTTGAGACAATGCGGCTTGTCGCGTTGTTTCAAAGAAGATAAGATGAACTGATACAGAGTTGCCCCAGTATGGGAATAATATGCCCCCTCGAGAGATTGGATGAAAATGTCTGAAAAAAATTGCAGACAATCTCTCGATAAGAAAGACGGGATAGAATGGGCTGACCGGATAAAGTGACAAAGTCACAGGAAGAAGAATACTGACTCGGTCGAGGTGGATTGCCCCTACATGTACCAGCAGCACAGGGTCCTAGAGCACAGGGACCGAGACAGGTGTAGGGACAGGGACAGGTGCAGAGACAGGTACCTATTCAGGCACCTAGACAGGTAGAGGGGGAGGCACAGGTGCAGGCACCTGCAGAGGAGGAGCCACAGGCAGAGGCTGAGGGTGGAGATCCTGAGGAGGATGAGCTGCTAGGGCTGAGAGAGATCTGCCAGGGCCAGGCAGATGAGATTGCAGATTTGGAGCTGGAGAGGGATCGCCTCAACATCAGGCTCAGGGACACAGAGCGGGAGAGAGACCAGGACATCCAGAGATATACTGAGGCCGAGACAGCTCTGAGGGCAGGGAGGCGGGCAGCAGAGGATGCAGGGGTAGGCTACGCATATGTGCTGCGAGCCGGAGAGGAGATCGCCTACTGGAGGGATCTGTACTATGGTGCCGTGCTAGCGGATCAACGGGCGAGGAGCTTCCATAGATCGTCGCGCACAGCGACGGCTACGGGAGGGAGTCGTAGGAGGCAGGCATCCAGCGGTGGGGTCATGGGTCCTCCACCACCACCAGACAGGCAGGGGGATCCTGGAGCGGGACCATCTAGAGCTCAGACTCCGTCGAGGCCAAGCGGCTCCGAGGGAGGGAGTTCATCATAGCCATAGAGGGCTCCCCTTCGTATTAGTATATGTACCATTTTTGTATTGTAGACACCTGCGGGTGATTTTGTAGCCATATGATTCTTTTGACATCATTGTATCATGACACATTTTGATTATATATAAGAGATGATCCATTTTTGCGGCAGCTATATGCATGTGTACCTTATGTGATGAGATGTTCTTATGTGATGCATGTTTTATGATATGGATGCTTATATGATGCAATGCAATATATTTTTGTTCTTTTATGTTGTATATGTGATGCATGATGCAAATGTGAATGTATGTAATGCAGATGAATATGATAATGCAAATGATTATTTACATAATGAAAATGTGAGATGTGTTAACATGTGTTATATGCAGGATGTGATGCAATTGTGATATCTATATGTACGTATGAAATGCTTATATGTGGTAATGTAGGTGAAACTACATGAAATGCAAATGTTTTTGGTGTGTCATTATACTCAGTCATGTGATAGCGGGCTACGCGGACTCGAGAAGGACGATGGAAGTCAATCAAGAAAGGGGGATGGAAGATAGAAGAAAACCAAGACTCGACACCAACATCCACTGTAGTCCTCAAGTTTAGTGTCTCTTGTCACTTGTTTAAGTCTTATTTGATTGTGGTCACAATGTTTACTTTCACAAAAAGGATAGATAGCACTGAACCATATGTTGTCTGAGTCTATTGAAAGATTTGATTTGTTGAAGCCCATTGTTGCTGCTGTGTCTCATTTGAAACTGACTGAATCCATGAAACTGATACTTTATTGTGGAGAAGACGAAACTTTATTGTGGATCTGTGATGCAAATGTTGCTTTATTGCGGATTGTGCGCGGATAGACTGAAGAAAGCTGGAAGAAACTGTACTCGTCAAAACATGTGATGTTCTTAGTTCCACACCCATCACTAGATGTAGGATTTTGCCTTAGCCACAGATAGGATCTGATTTATTATGGATGGAAAGGGAGTGAAAAGGGAGGGTTATGGATGGCTAACCAATCTTAGGTAGATCAATAACAAGCCATGATGGGAATAGGTAAGTTTATTATGGATGAATAGGTTGTGAGTGTGTGCAAAGTGAAAGGATGAAAGAGAATCTTGAAGGAGAGAGGAGCAAAGTCTCTACGCATGGCGCTGGTGACCCACTTTTCACCATGGTACTTGCCCAGGGCGCCACTGAAGTGGTTTTCACCGTTGGACGAAATTATTTCTCTTTACTTTTTTGATTTTTCAATTTTTTTTGTGTCACAAGGCGCCTGTTTGCCAGGTTTTCACCAAGTGATGATTTTTTATTTTATAATTTTTTTTTTGTATTTTTGAATTTTTTTGATTTTTTTGTATTTTTGAATTAGGATACTCTGAAGAGCTATGTGTAGAATCTGTGAAGATGCATGCTGTTGATAGGATCCTCCAAAGGTTCACCTTCTGTAGTTGAGAGCTGATATGCCCCAGATCCATATACCACTGTAATGATGTAAGGACCAAGCCAGTTTGGTTCGAACTTGCCCTTCTTATCTCTGTCTTGCTGATTCTTGGGGTTCTCTCTGAGTACTAAGTCACCTACCTCAAATGTGCGAGGCTTAACTTTGTGATTGTAACTGTGACTCATTCGTTGTTGGTAAGCCTTGAGATGGTTAAAAGTAGTGTGCCTTCGTTCCTCCAGCAGTTCTAGTTCTTGTAAGCGAGAGACCCTGTAGTCTTCATCGTTGATTATGTTTCTCAAAGAGACCCGTAAAGAAGGTAGCTCGACCTCAATAGGCAAGATGGCTTCAGAGCCGTAAAAAAGTGAGTAGGGTGTAGCTCCTGTAGGTGTGCGGACACTTGTGCGGTAGGCCCAAAGTGCAGGATTGAGTTGGACACGCCAGTTACGGCCAGCGTCGTCGACTGTCTTTTTAAGGATTTTGAGAATTGTTTTATTAGACGCCTCAGCTTGGCCATTACCTTGGGGGTAATATGGTGTGGAGAAATGGTGAGAGATATGGAAGTGGTCACAGAGTTCACGAACATCCTGATTTTTGAAGGGACGCCCGTTATCAGTAATAATGGAAGTAGGAATCCCGTATCGGCAAATGATGTAGTTCAAGATGAAGGTAGCAATTTGTTTCCCAGTAACTTGTGTGAGAGGCACGGCTTCAATCCACTTTGTAAAATACTCTATGGCTGTGATAATGAATTTATGTCCATTGGAAGAAGGAGGGTGAATCTTGCCTATGAGATCGAGTCCCCACTGACAAAAGGGCCAAGGAGATGCAAGTGGTTGTAGTTCTTGTGCTGGTGCATGTATGAGGTCTCCATGAATTTGACACTGCTTACACTTCTTGACAAATTGATATGCATCTTTTTCCATAGTAGGCCAGTAGTATCCAGTCCTGATGAGTTTCTTGGCCAAGGTAGGACCACTAGTATGCGGACCACATATCCCTTCATGCACTTCTCGTAACGCAATCTGAGCTTCGTCACTCTCTAAACATCTAAGAAGGGTGCCATCTAGACCTCATCGGTATAGGATATCTGCTAAAATGACGTATCGAGAGGATTGGCGAATGAAAGTGCGGCATTGATTGTTCGATAGATCGGGAGGTAAGATATTGTCGCGAAGGTATGTGAATATGGGACCATATAACTGGGATTCAGGACCAACAACACATATCATTTCCTTAGGAGTGATTTCATATGACGGAATCAGTAGGTTGTCTACCAGGAATTCATAGCAGGTCTCATTTTGCGGTAGATCAATGAGCGAAGCAATTGTAGCCATGGCATCAGCAGCACGATTCTGTTCTCTTGGTATCTACTCAAACTCTATCTTTGCAAAGTGCTGTTTCAGATCATCTACCAGTTGTTTGTAAGGCATTAGCTTTTCATCTTTTGTTTGATAATCATCAGTTGCTTGACGGATGACAAGTTGAGAATCCCCAAAAACACGAAGTTCTTGGATCTTCCATTGAACTGCAATTCGTAATCCTGTTGTTAATGCCTCATATTTCGCTATATTGTTGGTGCAAGGAAATGATAAGCGGTATGATTTTGGTATAGAATCGCCTTGAGGAGTTATAAAGAGTATACCCGCTCCTGCCCCATGCTGTGTGTAAGAGCCGTCAAAGTATAATTGCCATGGCTTTGCAGGTGATATTGTTAGAATGGACTCATCTGGAAATTCTAACTGTAGAGGAACATCATCTATCATGGGAGCATCTGCCAATTGATCTGCAATTGCTTGTCCTTTTATAGCTTTTTTGTCCACGTACTCGATGTCAAATTCACTCAAAATCATTACCCACTTGGCCAGCCGCCGAGTAAGTGTAGCTTTGTTGAGAAGATATTTTAGTGGATCGATTCTGGCAATCAACTTAGTCTTGTGAGTGAGCATATAATGTCGTAACTTATGTGAAGCAAAGACCACAGCGAGACATGCACGTTCGATTGGTGTGTAGTTTAGCTCATATCTCACTAATGTGCGACTGATATAATAGACTGCCTTTTCCTTGCCGTCAGGTATTTGTTGTGCTAGGAGTGCCCCCAGTGCTGTTGGAGTAGCTGATATGTAAAGTAGCAACGGTTGATCTGGAATGGGTGGCATGAAGACTGGTGGGTTCAAAAGATAGTCTTTGAGCGCCTGAAAAGCCTGTTGACAGTTCTCATCCCATTTGAACTTGATGTTTTTGTGTAGCAGGTGCTGGAAAGGATTACACTTATCTGCAAGTTGTGCTATGAATCTTCGTATGGATTGGAGTCTCCCTTGTAAAGACCAAAGTTGACTGATATTCTTGGGTGGCGGAATGTCTAAGATAGCCTTGACCTTTGCTGGATCGGCTTCGATTCCTCTTTTAGACACAATGAATCTTAGGAGCTTCCCGGAGGTTACTCCAAAGACACATTTCTTTGGATTTAGTCTCACCTTGTATTTTTCCAGCCGATCAAAGACAACTGAAAGTATGTCCAAGTGTGTATCTTTGTCTATTGATTTGACCAAGAGATCGTCAACATAATCTTCCACAGTTATGTGCATGAGATCATGAAAGATAGTAGTCATCGCTCTTTGATAAGTAGCGCCTGCATTTTTCAACCCAAAGGGCATGACGTTCCAACAGAAGGTTCCCCATGGACAAGTGAATGATGTTTTATGTTGATCTTCAGGTGCAATCCTGATCTGATTATATCCAGAAAATCCATCCATTAAAGATAACATTTCATGGCCTGCTGTGAGATCAACGATCAAGTCAATATTTGGTAATGGGAAATCATCCTTTGGACAAGCTTTGTTGATGTCTCTGAAATCTGTGCATATTCGGATGCTGCGATCCGGTTTGCTGACAGGTACTAAATTGGAAATCCATTCAGGATAATCAATTGGGCGTATGAATCCGACATCCAATAATTTCTCTAGCTCTGCCTTGACTAGCAATGCCACTTGTGGATGCATTTTCCTTAATTTCTGCTTTACTGGTTTTGCCCCCGGTTTGACTGTTAAATGATGCATCACCAAATCCGGATCTAGTCCAGGCATATCAGCGTATGACCATGCGAAGTTGATTTGTCATCCCTTAAAGAAGCTCATGAATTTTGTCCTCTCGGCCTCTGTCAATGATTGAGCCAAAAATATGTTGTGTGGGACCTCTGCTGTACCAATGTTTGTCTTTATAGTCTCCTCTACCAACATAGATGATTTTTCCTCGTATGATGCTGGGAGAATGTCGAGCCTTCCATCTTCGGGTGCCTCAGAGAGGTTTTCACCCTCAGATACGTCCTTTCTTTTTACTTTTTTGGAGTCAGATAGCGCCACAGTGTGGTTTTCGCCATAAGACCCTTGTTTTGTTTTTATTTTCACATTTTTGCGACTAGAAGGCTCGACACCCTCACCAAAGTATGCTATGTTGTTCAGCTCTATGGCGTATCCTGTTTTGTGGTCTCCAGGGGGAAGATCATCTCGAATGCCAAGGTAGTCGATAATAGCTTCATCATTTTGAAATGTATCCAATTGTACTGGTCCTTCATGATCCCAGTCAATGAGTTGGGGGTGAACAAGGGGAAGGTCTTTAGTGTTTTCAGGGTTTGCAGGACTAATAGTGAAGATGTGGTTATATTCAGGTATGTCAAGATAATCGTCGAGGTCATCGATGGCACTCTCCTCATCAGTTTCGATCGTGAGCGAATCCAAATTTTGATCACTAGTAGAGCCTTCTGGGACAGGTGTCCTCATCCTATGTGATTTTGACCTAGGACCTTGAAACGAAACTTGTGCGGGATCCTTATGGGTTGGTTCTTGACCAACTTTGAACTTTTTGTAAAATTCCTCTTCCTCTGTGGGTTCATCTGGCTCTCTGAATGTTTCAGTGAGCTCATAGTCACTAGAGGATTTGTCTAAACCCCATTCCCACTCATTGGAGTCTGTGGAATAGTAATCCTCTTGTTGAACTTCGGCAACTTTAATTCGCCATACCTCTTTTGTTCTTTTATTATGTAGTCTGGGATTCAGAAAACCAAGCCCCTTGGAGCGTTCCCTTCTTGTAGTTAGCTTAGGTTGTAAGGGCTCCATGACACCTTCTTTGCGTAGTTCGAGAGGGCTTTTTCCATCATACCCGAATCTTTGCAAAATTTTGAAGCCTTTGCCATAGTTCTCATAGGGTATAATAATCTGATCATGTGTGTCCTCTTCAACGTCCTTATAGAGCATTTTATATAAATTTTCTTCTTCTAGTTCACCCCATTTTTGAAAGATGGTAGGATCCCATTTGAGCATCATGATGGAGATTTGCTTGTTAGGATGTGGCCTCCCATATTCCTTGGGAGAGGTCATGACTTGTCGTAAAAACATTGCCTGATTTAGAGTGTATTCTCCCATGCCTTTTTCTTGAAACTTGCCTCTAAGTTCACCTTGTTTGGATGTCGAGGGTTTTAATGACTCAGGATCAATGTATGCCGAAGAAGGAGTAGCCTCACAATTACTGGGAATGATAGTTTCAGTATGTGATCTCAAGTTATTGCAATATATGAATGGATTTGGATCACCATTGACGGTCACTTCAACTCCATTGTGAGGAAACTTAATGCACTGATGGTATGTTGATGGGACTGCCCTCATTTCATGAATCCACGGACGTCCTAGCAATATGTTATATGTGAGATCTAGATCTAGGACTTGACAAACCACATCTTCTGTGACTGGCCCTATTCTTAGCGGTAAGGTGACTGTGCCCTTGGACGAGCGCTCTTCATCATCATAAGCCTTGATGGTGATTTGGTTTGTAGCATTCACAGCCTTGTCAGAATTTCCCAATTGTCTTATGGTACTCAAGGTACAAATATTAAGACCTGCTCCTCCATCTATCAGGACTCGCTTTATTCGGTGTTTATGTATGAAGGCTTCAACATGTAGAGGTGCATTATGTGGCTGACTTATGGAGGCGTCATCGGCTTCTGTGAATGTGAGGGAGTGTGGAACGGATAGGTATCCCACCATGGCTTGAAACTGGTCCACGTTCAGATCAGTAGGGATGGCAGTATCTCTCAAGATTTTGTCAAGGATAGCTTTATGTGCAGGAGATATACATAAGAGCTCAAGAATAGAGATAAGTGCAGGTGTCTTCCCTAGTTGTTCTACAAGGTCGTACTTAGGCTTGGTTGATGAAAGATTGGTATTCTTAGTGGAGGCACCTGGCAATGTAATCTTACCTCGACGGGTTGTAACATGACATTCAGAGGTATGCTCAGAAGAAGATCCCACACCTTTTAGGACAATCTTGGGTCTCTGAGAAGGATTCTCGGGATTTTTGTTCTTGATAGTAATAGTAGAGATATGATTGTCCATTGAGATGTGATTGATAGTAGAATCATAATTGTAAGGTGCTCTAGTGTAATTGGCTTGATCATCTGTGACTTTGGCTTTTCCTTTGTCATGTTTTGGGAATGGTTCCTTAAACATCTCATGCTCTTGATTAGATAAATGTCCCTCAATCTCAATATCACCTCTATCAATGAGATCTTGCACAATGTTTTTCAATCGATGGCAATTACCTGTCTTGTGACCCTTGCTCTTATGAAACTCACAATACTCATCATCATTCCACCAATTTGGTTTTACCTTTGGTTCATAAGGAGGAAAATCTGGAACTGTAATTACTTTGTTTGCTACAAGCTTTTTGAATACTGATTCAAGTGGTTCTCCCAATGGAGTGTACTTCCTTCGTGGTCTAGAAGTTGTTTGAGTGTTCACCTGATTGTTGGTAGAACTTGATCCTGAAAAGATGAATTTGGGTCTCACTGTGTTGGCATCAACAACACCATCATTAACTGTGTTCTTGTTCTTATTCCAAAATTTTGGTTTGTCCTTTCCTTTGAAGTCCTCTTTGTTTTCTTTGAATATCTTAATGACTCCTTGTTCAATTAAGACCTTTTCTGTTGCTAGGCCCTTTTCAATGACATCCTTGAATGTAGACAAACAAGATTTCCTGAGATCATATCCAATAGCCTTGTTAACATTTTGTGTGAACATTTCTACCATTTGTTTCTGTGGGATTTCGCAAGAGCATCTGCTAGCTAAATTTCTCCATCTCTGTAAAAATGTTGCGAAAGATTCTCCTTCCTTTTGTTTTGTATTGCACAAGGTAGTAACTGAGACATCTGTTTCAATGTTGTAAGAGAAATGCTGAATGAATGCCTCTGCCAAGTCGCCCCATGACTTAATACCAGGGGGTAATTGAGAAAACCATTCCATAGCTTGATCGCCTAAGCTCTGTGGGAACAACCTCATTAAGTATGTTTCTTCTGCCGCTACCTCAATGCAAGCTGTGAAGAATTGTCTTATGTGTGCCTTGGGGTCTCCTCTCCCTCTTTATTTGTCAAATTTTGGCGTTACAAAGTGTGGAGGAAATGGAGGCATTGGAATGCTCTTATCAAAGGGATAAGGACATATATCTCTCATAGTGTATGTAGGTTTTGGTGTACTCATGTCGTCCACTTTCTTTTGTAAATCTCTTATTTGTTGCTCCAAATTGTTCTTGGGAGGAGATTGATTTCTTGTAGCATACCCCATGTTTGAAATGCCCATTTGAGGAGGAGCTTGTTGCATGTATGGATGATACTGATCGTAGACATGTCCATATGGAGGTCTATATTGTTGTGACATATATGGAGCACTTGGCATAACTTCATGTTGAGGGACCCCATATCTGTTTTGTGTGTATAAACCATATTCAATAGGCCTTTCATTTTCCATTGTGTTGCCCCCAATTTTGACATGAGGTCTCTTTGTGTCAAAATTTTGAGGATGTCCTTGAGTATCCACTTGTCTTAATTGATCCATACCTTGAGCATGTGTTTGAGCATAAGGCCTCCATGATGGTCTTTGAGTGTAAGTATCATATGTTTGAGCTTGTGTATGTGGGATTACTGGTTTTTGAAGCAAAACTAATGGTGACTCAGGCATCATATTATTCGGTCCTCTATTTCCTCCACTATTTGGTCTCCTTTGATCCATGTTGGGTTGAGTTTGTTGTGAGGGTCGACTTTCCATAAGTTGAGATAAGTCAAAATCATGCGGTATTTTAGCTCCACTTTGTGCCATCATGTTTAAAAAGTATTGACGATCTCTCCTCATTATCTCTTCAACCAATCTATTGAATTGAGGATCCATTATGGATTCTTGTATGTCTGCTGATAGTATTGAAGAGTTGTCCACTGTGTCATTGTGTGTAGCATTGTTGTTTATAGTGTTTGCGCTTTCCACATTTGGATTGTGTCTATAAACATTCATGTCTGGTAATGTAGTGTTCTCAGGATTGTAGAATAGATCATTGTCATACTCATAAGAACTCATATTTACGGATTCTTGAGCTTCTTTAGCTATTCTCCTAGATTTTTGAAGGCGGGTTTCAACCATGAACTAGGTGTTAGACCAAGATGTGAGAAACTAGATGAAAAATGACGAGAGTACGGAAGACCAAGAGTTGTATGAAGTGTAAGTGAATCTTGAGGTGTACTTGCAATGTCCAAAGTGTAAGACCAAGTATGTGAAGTAGTAGAGTAGGTGTGACTTCCAAAGAGAGGATCGTTTCTCTTGATGAGGTAAGCTGACCTTGACTCTAAGTAAGACCAAATGAGACCCAAAGGTAAGAAACCTTGATGAGGGACCACTTAGCAAAGTGTAGTAGTATGTAGTGTGTTGACAAAGTATGACGAGGACAAGCAAGTGACCTTTTGACTCAAGTTTAGACAAGTATGAATGTAAAGTGAGGTATGAAGCAATGATGGACTGTATGAAACCTTAGAACAGGCTGAATGCTAGATGAAACCTGAAGAGACAACCTAAGAAGCTCAAGTATGCCGAAACTGATTTTCCTTGTTTGCTTGACTGTTAAAGTTTTCAAATCCTGACACAGACGCCTCTATATACTTCACAGACGCGATTATCTGACACAGATGCCTCTCTGTTTGACACAGACGCTGATAAAAACATAGACGCTATTCTGTACTTCACAGACGCGCTTATCTGACGCAGACGCGGTTTAAACAGACACAGATGCGTTTCTGTAACCTTAGTGCAATTTTTCCTATCTGTGAAGTTGTTTTGTTGTGACCAAATCTGATTTTTCGACTGTTTTTCGTGACAAGAGGACACAATGTTGATGACTCAATGTTTGCAAACTGTTTAGACTCCAAAAGTGTGTTGTTTGATGTAAAAAGTTTTTGCATACACTTGAAGACACAAAAGACACAATGTTTTGCTGTTTTGTCTTGAATGTTTGAGTGTTTAGCATAAGACAAGCACAAATCTTAGGGCTGGCCAAGACAATAGTTGTTGATCCCACATAGGGTTTTACCCCCGAGGCTACGCTATTCAGAGCGGATACTTAGATGCTTGACCTCACTGGCTCCACCCTCGGCACTCACTTCTCAGGTCAGCCAAGCATCAGTCCCCATGAAAACTCCCCATGGCGAACTTTGTATCTCTACTAAGAACCGTATGTGTGTGGGCCGCTACCAGAGGTTCGACCTCCTGCCTCAACAACTAGAAGGATTTGGGCATCTAAAACAAAGAGGTGCTAGTAAGGGCATCCGCTCGTGTGGCCATACATGCGGCACTTTCAGCTCTGTAAATACAGAAGGCTCCCAGCCAGTAGGGGTTACGCCCTACAAATGATCAAATAAATTTGATCAAATGGGTTTATGGGGAGACATAGTGTCGGTATGAACTAATCAGCACACGTTATTCATAGTTTTCACCATGAATACATTTGATTATAGTGGTTCGGAAGAGGTGGGTTTTCCTCGCTACCACTTGGGTCGTTCTCTTCTCACTAGTAGTCCTAATGACCACACGGGAAGACAGACCCTCTAAAGATTGAACAAAAAGAGCCTATTGCTCAAGAAAAAAAAGACAATGATTCAATTTTAGTGCACCAATTGAAGTGTTTGCTAAGCTATGAAAAACAAGGCACACAACAAAATTACAAAACCCTAGCCAAGGCCCTGCAACAAAATTGTTAGTAGTTTGGGTTGTTTCAAATGATCACCCCTTCTTGCAAGCACACAAGTTAGGTAAATTTTAGAAAACCCAAAAGACTTTGTGAAAAGGGGCCTTCAACAAAAATGTTTTTGCCTCCAAAGCAAGCTGCACAAACCAGGTTAGCTAGATCTGCAAGGGTTAGCCGAAAATAAACCAGATCTGAAACCCTAAGTACAAAATCCGAAAACCCAAATCTCAGAAAAATTGAAATTGCAAAACAGAAAGCACAGACGCCTTTATACCAGACACAGACGCGTCTATATGACACAGACGCGGTTCTGTTATGCACAGACGTGCTCAGAGATCACAGACGCTGTTAAATGATGCAGACGCGGTCAGATGCATCGCAGACGCGGTTAGGAGTCACAGATGCACCTTTCGGAAACCTGCAAAAATAAAATTTGACAGAAACACAGACGCGATTCCCTCTATCACAGACGCTTCTGAAACACAAAAACGCGATCCGAACACTCGCAGACGCGGAAAAAACCTAAAATATCGTCGAAATTGTCCGATCTGCAACTTCAAAAATGCAAAATCTGCAACAAAATTGTTAAATGCAAAGGGACAAGAGTCCCACTGGGCGTGCCAAAATGTTTATGGTGAAAATGGATAACAATAAACAACAATATTGAAAGGCTAAAATGAATCCAACCACAAAACCCTAGCCTAACAATCAACAAAGATCCACCATAACATATGAAGATAACCTAAGACAATGCAAAATAACTCAAAATCACAAAGATTATACCATCACATGTCCAATAGGGTTTTGATCTCCATTCTTCCTATCTCCATTGATCTTGCTTGATATATTTGCTCTTAGATTTTTGTATGCACAAGAGCTCAACAAAGAACGGAATGTGGTTGCAAGTAGGATCGTAGTGTAGTCAATTGATCAAGTAGTTAGGTCATTAGCATGAGTGATTAGGGTGCATAGAATGATTAGGGTTTGATAATGAAGAAGGCATCTCCTTAAATAGAAGACACAATATGAAATGGAGGGTTAAGATTGAGAGGTGTAAAAAGAGAGGTCGGCTAGGATTAGAGGGTAGGTATAAGAAATACCAAAATAATGAAAGGGGTAGGTAGTGTATGAATTAAGAGATGAATGACATGTGTCATGTGTAGAAAAAGATAATGAATTAATTAAATAAATAAAGATTTATTTAATTAATAGAAGAAATAGGACAATTAAATAAATAAAATATTTATTTAATTTAGGAAAAGGATAATTTAAATAAATAAATGTATTTATTTAAATGAGAAATAAGGCTAGAAGAGGATAAATGAATTAATTAAATAAATAAAGATTTATTTAATTAATAGAAGAATTAGGCTTAGATAATTAAATAAATAAAATATTTATTTAATTAGACATGACAATTTTAGGTGTCTACAGTATGTTTAGATAGAGTTGAGGGGTATTATGTCATAACAGGACCTATTGTGACATAACAGGACCTATAATGTCATAATAGGACCTATTGTGACATAATAGGTCCTATTGTGACATAATACATCCTGTTATGTCATAATAGGTCCTATTATGTCATAAGACCCCTTAAGAAGACCTATTATGGCATTACACCTCTTACTAGGACCTATTATGACATAAGACCCCTTAGTAGAACCTATTATGACATAATATGATAGATTATCACATAATAGGACTTGTTATGTCATAATAGGTCCTATTATGTCATAAGACCCCTTAAGAGGACCTATTATGACATTATACCTCTTACTAGGACCTATTATGACATAAGACAGACCTTAGTAGGACCTATTATGACATAATAGGGTTAATTATCACATAATAGGACCTATTATGTCATAATAGGTCCTATAATGTCATAAGACCCCTTAAGAGGACCTGTCATGTCATAATAGGTCCTATTATGTCATAAGACCCCTTAAGGGGACCTATTATAACATTATACCCCTTACTAGGACCTGTTAAAGGGTATTATGACATAATATGACCTATGATGACATAATAGGATCTATGATGATGTAATAGGTCCTATTATGTCATCTAGGTCCTATTATGACATCATAGGTCATATTATGTCATAAAACCCCTTAAGAGGACATATTATGACTTTATACCCTTTACTAGGACTTGTTAATGGGTATTATGTCATAATAGGGCCTATTGTGACATAATAGGACCTATAATGTCATAATATGACCTATTATGTCATGATAGGTCCCATTGTGACATAATAGGTCCTATTATGACATAATAGGTTGTATTATGACATAATACGACCTATTATGACATAATACGACCTATTATGTCATAATACGACCTATTATGTCATAATACGACCTATTATGTCATAATACGACCTATTATGTCACAAGGTCCCTTAAGAGGACCTATTATGACATTATACCTCTTACTAGGACCTATTATGACATAAGACCCCTTAGTAGGACCTATTATGACATATGTAGAGAAAGATAAGTTGGTTGAGAGAGAGAGATGGTACTTTTAGAGAGAGTTAAGGGGTATTATGTCATAACATGACCTATTGTGACATAATATGACCTGTAATGTCATGATACAACATGTTATGCCATAATAGGTCACATTGTGACGTAATAGGACCTATAATGTCATAATACGACTTATTATCTCATAATAGGTCACATTGTGACATAAAAGGACCTATTGTGACATAATAGGTCCTATTGTGACATAATACGACCTATTATGTCATAAGACCCCTTAACAAGACCTATTATGACATAAGACCCCTTAGTAGGATCTATTATGACATAATAAGATTGATTATCATATATTAGGACCTATTATGTCATAATAGGTGACATAATAGGTCCTATAATGTCATAAGACCCCTTAAGAGGACCTATTATGACATTATACCCCTTTGTAGGACCCGTTAAAGGGTATTATGTCATAATAGGACTAATAATGACATAATAAGATCTATGATGATGTAATAGGTCCTATTATGTCATCATAGGTCCTATTATGACATCATAGGTCATAGTATATCATAAAACCCCTTAAGAAGACCTATTATGACTTTATACCCCTTACTAAGACTTGTTAAGGGGTATTATGTCATAATAGGACCTATTGTGATATAATAGGACCTATAATGTCATAATGCAACCTATTATGTCATAATAGGTCCCATTGTGACATAATAGGTCCTATTATGACAAAATATGACCTATTATGACATTATAGGTCCTATTATGTCATAAGACCCCTTAAGAGGATCTATTAAGACATTATACCTCTTCCTAGGATCTATTATGACATAAGACCCCTTAGTAGGACCTATTATGACATATGTAGAGAAAGATAAGCTGGTTGGGAGAGAGATGGTACGTTAAGAGAAAGGTAGAGATGTATATATAGAGAAATATATAGGTAGGTAGGGGGTAAGGGGAGGTGTATAGAGATAGCGAAGATAAAGAGTAAAGAGTTAAGGACGTGAGAGAGAGGTAGAGACATAGTTTTAGATTTTGGGAGAGAGGGGACAAGGTGAGATAGAAAGGAAAAAAAAGACAAAGAGAAATGTGACTTATATATAAATTTTATATTTCATGTATATATAGCTTGTATTTTTTATTAAAAAAATTTTAAAAAAAAGTTTTAAAATTAAAATTAAAATTTAAAATTTTTTTTTTAAAAGGAAACGGGATCCCATTTTGTTTTTGAAATGGGATCTCATTTTAGAACGGGATCCCATTTTGTTTTTGAAATGGGATCCCGTTTCTTAGATCTAGGCTCGAGATCTCGTTTCAAATTTTGGCTCAGGATCCCAACGTGTAACCGGATCCCGTTTCATTTCTCATGCATTCCGTGAGATTTGCCTTTTTTTTCTAAGTGTAAAAAATCCAAAGTGGACACAACTTTGTGCACTTACCCATATACAATCACTAATTTAAGGTCATGGCCAAGTTTGAGTACAACTAGTGTTCTGAATCAAGAAACATAAATCTACAACTACTACAAGTAGCTGCAATTGGAGGAGAGTTTTGTACATTTCAGATGAGTGAATGATGCCTTTACAATGCTAGTATTGAGGCTACTTCAAGGAAATACATCTATTAGAATATCAAAAGAAGCAACAACATTGATAAAGAAGTATGGAAGTTACTTCATTCAATTTCCAAAATTCACCTACCTTCGAGTAGGGCGATTCAATGGCTATCCTTATAGGTGTTTGGATTTCAACAAAGATTTTAATGTTTATTGTTATGCTTTAGATTCTACATTGTCTGCAATCTTGAATCAACATCATAATGATAATGTCGAAGCACCGATTGCTTTCATGAGAATTCCTTTGAAGAAGCACAAGCTGAAATATTCTCTAGTTGAAAAGCAAGCCTATGCGGCAGTGAAGACTGTGAAGTAGTTACAATTCTACATTCTAAATTCCCACTTTGTTGTATATATTCTATATACTATCATGAAGACGATCCTCACCCAACAAGAAATCAAAATGAGCAAGATAGCTTCTTGGATTGTGAAGGTTCAAGAGTATGATATATGACATGAAACCTACTAAGCTTGTCTAAGGGTGGGGGTTATGCAAGTTGATGGCGAAAAACACCCCAGGAGGAGAGGTTGCTCAACAGTCCAAATTACTGTCAGTCTTGTTTGTCAGTGCCATAGATGATTGGTTCTCTAACATAGCATACTTCCTCACTTATGGAGAGTGCCCAACTCACCTCACCCTTAAGGAGAAAAGGACCATCAAGTTGAAGGCAACCAAATATATTATCAGGGGTGATGTACTATACAAAAAGGGAATTGATGGCACTTTTCTAAGGTGCATTGATAAAGAAAAGAGAGAGAAGCTTCTTCAGTTCTTCCATAATGAAGCATGGGGTGGAAATTTGTCTTCTTCAGTAACAGTGTTCAAGATAATGAGAAATTGCTACTATTGGCCTAGGATGCTCAAGGATGTCGATGAGTGGGTAAAGAAATGCGATACATGCCAGCAATTCAAAGGGAAAGTACAACTTTCTACTTTACCATTAAAGCCAGTGATCATCAAAGAGTCATTCCTACAATGGGGTCTTGACTTCATAGGTCCTATCAATCCCCATTCTAGTGCTAACCATACTCACATTTTGGTAGCAAAAGACTACTTCACTAAGTGGGTTGAAGTAGCCCAAGTAAAGCAAACAACGTCAGAGGTAGTTTGTGATTCTATCAAGCAAAACATCTTAGTGAGATTTGGAGTGCCTCATAAGATTGTCACCGATAATGCTACCAATTTCTCTTCTCATGAAATATCAACATTTTGTTACAAGTATGGAATCATTCTCTCTCATGCACCTGACTATTACCCTCAGGGAAATGGTCAAGCCGAAGCCAACAATAAAAACATTATCACCATTCTCCGTAAGTTGGTTAATGAAAACCAGAGAACATGACATAAGAACTTGTATGAAGCTTTGTGGGTTGAACGTACGATAAAGAAAAGGGCTATAGGAATGTCTCCTTTTGAATTAGCTTTTGGTACTGAATCTAGGTTGCCTATTCTTTTGGAGTTATCTTCTCTCATGTTGCAAGATGTTTTGGAAAATCTTGAAATCAACGATGCATTATAAAAATAAATATTGTACTTGACCAAAATGGAAGAACAAAGGGAAGCAGTGGTGGATAGAAGCAAAGAATACCAAATGCGAGTGACAATATTGTTTGACAAGAAAGCGAAAGAAAGATAATTTCAAGTTGGTGATCTTGTCTTGCTATGGGATAAACAAAGAGAGTCGAAGGGTATGCATGGAAAGTTCAACTTACTATTAAAGGGACCATTTCAAACCAAAGAAGCCTATGGCAAAAATTCATTCTACCTTACCTACTTAGATGGTACACTCCTGCCCCTTCCTTATGGTGGGAAACACTTGAAATTGTATAATCAATGATGTAGATCGCCCTTCACCTTGTATATAGGTTAGCTAGGATTTTGGAGTTGTTTTCCTTTAGTTGGTGTGTGTGTGTTTTTCTTCCCCATTTTAGTTTTTGGGTTGTCTCCCCGTCCTTTGTGGAGTTGTGCATTGTTTATTTTGACTCTGTTGCCCATTAGATTATGCACTAGTTTTCGAGATCCTGGGATTCATCCTACGTCTCATGCGTTCCTTGTCCCCAGTTAGAGATAACTATTTTCTCCATTTGTGAAATAGTGATAGGTCAAACTTTTGGTGACAATAGTTTAACAATTGTTAACCATTGAAAATTTTCACAAGTTGTCAAAAGATACATTTGTTTCACACGGGTTTCATTTCCTTAATGCATCTTCTAATGGTCATGGTTGTTTTAATTTATTTTAGAGGGTATAATAGTTCATACATCACTGATGAAATGTTAATCATATCAAAATGGCTTTATAATGTTAATATTGGTGACTTGTGGCATTTTCAAAAGTTGTCGATGGAGTGGAAATTGCTTTTCGCCCACTATTCAAAATTATGACGATTGAAAGTAGCACAAGCTAATGGTTTTTCAAGAAGCCACCTATGAAACAAAAAATGGTATGCTAGCTCAATTTTTTCCACCTCCCACTCAAACCAGTAGTTGCATCAAACTTACCAATGCATGAGATGATATTGCTGAACATGGCCAAAAAGATACATAAGTCGAATACAAATATCAACAATCAACTTTGAAACTTGAGTCAACTAGCAAGCAACGTGTTTGAGCGAAGTATGAATTGGTAGTTATCAACAACTTGGAAAAGATGATCAACATGCCAATACACTTCTATTTAAAAAAGTGGCGCCTCCACAAAGATCGCATGAAGCTCCAGTTGGCATAAGGAACTCACCACATGGCCCACAAATGAATGAAAAGTTAATTTTAATATCTAACTCTCGAACTCCTTATCTGCATATCTCTTTTTAAAGTCATAATACAAACAACTATGTCATGCCAATAGCTAAGATTGCATGAGAATTGATTCCATAGGTGATTTTGGTGGAATCGGTACCTCTAAGTCTTAAGCTCCTATTCAAAGAGATTCAACATATGATTCATTCTCTCTCCTATTGAATAGTTGAATAAATATAAGTTTAACAATTTTAAGCCTAGAAGTATAAGCTTAGTGTGTGTGATTTAAGTAGCTCCTAGTAGAAAAGCAGAGCCACGTTGAACTTTTTCTCAAAGGATCTAATGAAAAAGTATCGAACATTCTCTTGACCAGATTTTGTGAATGTCATTGTAAGAATGTGGATGACTTAAGAGACATGTTAAACACATTGGTGGGCCATGTCATTGTTTCCTATCCTTAATAAGCTCTGGACTTGTTAGTAAAACACACAAAGTTGTCAGCATAGGGTGCACATGAGGAAAATCTTGAAAGAGTCATTGGAATTGCAAGGAATGTGGAAACACTCTTAGAAAATCTCTACAAAGCTAGAGTCATCCATTTGTCAAGGAAAAAGATGGTCAGAGGTGGACTCATCCATTCCGAAGAGACATACCCTATCAAAGTTGAACAAGACTAATGTCAAAACCCAAGCAAAAGCATCAGAGAGTGTTTATTTATATTTAATTATATGTTATGTTCCACTAAAAAAGTTTCAACACTACTTTTTAAATAACAAAATTTTAATGCTATACAATTTTAAAGCAGTAGTATAGTCTTATAATTTTGTAAGACCCTTCATAATGATTCAAGTCACCAAGTTTATTATTATTGTTTGGTAATATGAGAATTTTTAAGGGTAGTTAGACATTACAAATGGAGGATAGTATTTCTTGAATTAGCACATAAGATTAACGTGAATAGTAATTCAACAAATACACAAAACTGGCAAGCATATTGGTTACTAGTAAATGTTAAAACCTATTAGGAAAATAGATGAACGAGGGCACAATGGAAATTGTTCAAACCTATAAGGACAATAGATGAACAAGATCACAATGGCCTAGTGAAGGATTTAATATTAGTGACTAAAAAATCAATACTAAAATTTAACTATCATGCTATACAATGAACAACCTTTAGTGAGTCTGTTATGCATTTAGAAAGTAATAAATTTTATTAATTGAATTTTTAATATTAGCACTGTAGCATCATAAAATTGGGACCTTGCAATTTTCAACCATATTTAGGTTTTCACATTGGCAAAATGAATCCCTAAGCCCGACTGGAGACCTGAGACATGCTCACACTACCTGAATCTTGCATTTTCTCGCATCCTGCACTCCCCTTTCCTGTTTCCTATCCTGAAGGCAAACCCCAAATCCCAACAATATTTTCTATCTTTTATGTGTGTAGGTTGCAGGTGTGCAATTGTATTTGCATATTTGGACTTCATTTTCAGAGGCGAAAAAACCCTTTTCGACGAGTGGACTTTCCGAAGGACCGTGTGCACTTTCAACATGGTCCCGACAACTAGATGAATGAGGGCACAATGGAAATGTAAATGTTAAAACCTATTAGGAAAATAGATGAATGAGGGCACAATGGAAACTATTCAAACCTATAAGGACAATAGATGAACAAGATCACAATGGCCTAGTGAAGGATTTAATATTAGTGACTAAAAAATCAATACTAACATTTAACTATCATGCTATACAATGAACGACCTTTAGTGAGTCTGTTATGCATTTAGAAAGTAATAAAGTTTATTAATTGAATTTTTAATATTAACACAAACATCAATAGATGAACACAAACATCAATGTAAATGTTAAAACCTATTAGGAAAATAGATGAATGAGGGCACAATGGAAATTGTTCAAACCTATAAGGACAATAGATGAACAAGAACACAATGGCCTAGTGAAGGATTTAATATTAGTGACTCAAAAATCAATACTAAAATTTAACTATCATGCTATACAATGAATGACCTTTAGTGAGTCTGTTATGCATTTAGAAAGTAATAAAGTTTATTATTTGAATTTTTAATATTAGCATTGTAGCATCATAAAATTGGGACCTTGCAATTTTCAACCATATTTAGGTCTTCACATTGGTGAAACGAATCCCTAAGCCTAACTGGAGACTTGAGACATGCTCACACTACCTAAATCTTGCATTTTCTCGCATCCTGCACTCCCCTTTTCTGCTTCCTATCCTGAAGGCAAACCCCAAATCCCAACAATATTTTCTATCTTTTATGTGTGTAGGTTGTAGGTGTGCAATTGTATTTTCATATTTGGACTTCATTTTCAGAGGCGAAAAAACCCTTTTCAGCGTGTGGACTTTCCGAAGGACCGTGTGCACTTTCAACACAGTCCCGACAACTTTCGTCCAAATTTGCAGGGGAGCTTTGTCTCGATATTTTACTGCTAATTCCAGGTGCACAACTTCATCCTGCATTTCTATCTCAACTTATGATCATTTCTTTGTCACATTTACACTTACTCTTAAATCGCATAATTCAACCTATTGCATTCTAAAAGAGGGGTTACTTTCACTTCCAAAATTAATCATCAATTCACTTAGCATTCAATCCCTTCAAATTGGATCTAGTGAATTATCCCCACTCTTTTAAATTTAATGGGTGTGAGAGGTTGAAGGGAATATTTTGTGAAACTTTCACTCCTTTTTCTTGAAGAGAGAATAGTTGTCCTCTTGATTTCTCCATCACCCTTTTCACACCATTCATTTTGGTGAACCTGACATCTTACATGCTTAAAATTTCAAATCATTGTATATTTTTTATTTACAAGTTTGATTTTCTTAAAAATTTATAAAACTTAGTGGTTAATTTAATCAAAACCCTAGTTTTCAAAAATTGGAATTGAATTTGTGTCCTGTAAAAATTGCTATCTATTGATTTAGATCTAAAAATTGCATTGCTTGTCAAACTCAATTTCGTAATTGTCTTGTTCAAATTGCAAATCAAATTTACAAAATTAAGTGGCTAATTGTGAAAACCCTAATTTTCAAAAATTAACTTGAAATTGACTTCACATTTAATTTTTAGATTTGTTTTCTTGCCTAAAATTCAAATTTTCAATTTCCCTCCATTTTCCATAATTTAAAAATTAAGTGGTTAGGTCCTAAAACCCTAATTTTCAAAATTACTTGGTTTTGTGCAAATTTCAATCAATTTCAGTTTTCAAAATATTATTTAGGGTGGCCTTATCCATTAGGTTTGACCTTTTTCAATTTTGCAATTCAATTTCTTATTTTTTTTTCAAACCCTTTAATAGGGTCCTATTTTCACACTCAAACCTCAATTTCGCCTATCTAAACTTTGTAAAATCAACCAATTTTTTGTGGTTATCTTTAAAATCATCATAACTTTCATCCCTGAAAATTTCTAAAAAAGTTGGGAGGATCGTGTGCACTTTCAACACGGTCCCTGGCTTTTTTATCAAAATTGTGAGAGATTGTTATGACTGTATTTAATTACTTAAATCCAGAAAATTAGCCGATTTTCTCAAATTTTTCTCTCTCTAAAATAAAAAATACTTCCCAATTTCAATATCACAACTTTCAAGGAAAAATTCAAAATTAAGTGGTTAATTATAATCTGCCCTAATTTTAAAAAATTTAAATTTTGACAAATTTAATTTTGAAATTAAGCGGTATTCCATTGACCATAATTTTTAAATCTCAATTTCTTAAATTATTTTGGAAATTGTGTCATTTCTCCTATCAACAAAGTTCAAATTGTGTAATCATAAATTCCTTGAAATTTACATTATTCAATTTGACAAACTTTGTTCCTAAAATTCAAAATTTAAAATTCAAATTTTCCCCCTAGTGCATGAGTTTTACCACTATTAGTCCTACCTACACTATCCTCATTAGACGAAGCATTAGAATTAAGGCTTCCCAAGGTTTAATCACTGAGGAGATGGAGCCTAATTTGGGTGACTTTTTTGATGAGGATAATGATAATTATTCTCATCCTAATGACATCTCTATTTACCCAATTGATGGTTCTACTGATGAAGAAGAAGCTTTGAATAGCGTGTGCAGAGATCAAATTTCAAACTTGGATAATCAGTTTGACAACTTTCAACAATGGATGTCCCAAGAATACCCTAATAGTGAAGCTATTCCATTAATTGAAGGTCTAAAGAGTTGTGTTGAGAACTTAGGTTATTCACAACCTTCTACACAAATCAATCATTCTATTCCTTTGACAACTCCAATGGCTAGCATTCCTAATTTCACTTCAAACATTATGGCTACATCAACTATAAATGTCATACCTACAACCATTAGTCATGGGGGAAATCTCTCTTCTTCAATCAACCCTTCATCCTTACCCATGCCTTCAATAAGTATTCCCCTTGTCTCTCACCCAATCAATGTGATGCAAGGGGGCCATTCATCTAATCATTTCATTCCTCCTTTTAATGTATCATTTGCTACTCAATCATCTCCTATGCCTACTTACCATAGTGTTCCTCCACCTTATTCTCAAGCAATGCCTTCTTTCAACAACATCACACTACCTTCTCAATCAATATGTCTAGCATAAATTCTTTAACTGAAGCAACCATTAATAACCTTACTCAAACTTTTTCATCATTGCAAAAACAAATCGCTTCTATGAGTCATTCCAAGTTAAGTGCGCCCACGTTTGACATTGTGAGCCCACTTTCTCTTGATATTGTTAGGGATGTCCCTCCTAAACATGTTGAAGTCCCTCAATTGGAACTCTATAATGAAAAAGGTGATCCTTTAACACATGTCAAGATATTCCAAACTTTGTGTGCCAACTTTGCTTATGATCAAAGATTGCTTGCTAAATTGTTAACTAGAACATTGAGAGATAAGGCTTTAAAATGGTATTTCTCTTTGCCTTCATATTCTATTACTTCTTTTCAACAATTAGAAAATTCTTTTATTCAATAATTTTGAAACAACATTGGTCCTAAAATCACTTTGACTAATTTAATACATTGTAAACAAGGTCTTAAAGAAAAAGTGAAAGATTTTATTGGTAGATATAAGCATTTTTGTTCTCAAATTTATTTTCAAGTGCCTGATAATGATGTTCAACAAATTTTCATTTCTAATTTGCAAAAAAATATTAGGGAAAAACTTCTCTTTTCTAAGTTTACTTCCTTTTTGCAGTTGTGCGCAACACTTCATAATTATCAACTGACTGTGAGTCAACTGGAGCAATCCACTCCTACGGCTTTGAGTGATAAGGGTGATAGTGCTCAATAACCATTTGTGAAGTTCAAACCAAGCAAAGGATTCATCAAATTCAATGCCAACATCAACAACAACAATGAGAATTCTACAATAGGTGTGCCTCCTATTTCTAAATTTTTCAAAAGAGAAAGATAATTTACTCCTTTGAATGAATCTTTACATATAATTATGTCTCAATTGTTACAAAGAAATGTTATCAAACTTCCTCCAATAAAACCAGTTGACCCTTCTAAGGCAGCTTCGCCTTACTTTGATAATAATTCTTTTTGTCAATTTCATCATCAACCTGGTCATGATACTGAGAAATGTTTTGCATTAAAAAGTAAGATTCAAGATTTGATTGATAATAATACCATATCTGTGGCAGGTGTGAATGATAAAGGAAATAAATCATTAGCTCCTCCTAATAAAAATCTTAATATTTTTACTGACCGTTTACCTTCTCATACCTCTAATGTGATTGAGATTGAACATACCTCTTTCTCTCCTTCTGATGTGACCACTATGGTTTAGAATTTCATGAATATGGTAGAGAAACAAAGAAAACCTAAGGATATATGTATCACATTTGATGCTAGTGAGACCATTAGAGTACCTAATGGACCCCTATACATAGTTGCGAAGATTCAGGAAACACTTTGTCGTGGTGTACTTATCGATCCCTCTTGCATGGTTAATGTCATCACTTAGGAGTATCTTTTCACTTTATGTTTGCATAAACCAATCTATGATTATACTAATGTGGTTGCTAAGTAATTTGGTGGATTTACTTGTCCTACCATTGGTTCTATCACACTTCCTATTGAGGTTCACACTAAATCCATGGATGTCAACTTTGTTATCATTCCTTCTTCTGAGAAATTTCGTGTGAAGTTGGGCTACCCTTGGCTATCTTCCATGAAGGATATTACTTCTCCAATCCATAAGTGTTTGAAATTTCCCCACAATGGAGAAATCATAACTGTCAATCATATCTTATTTTGACCAACTAAAAGAAGCCCAGGTGTTCCTATTGATTTATTTTTGCCTCAACAATTTCAATCTCTTCCGCCAAGAAGCAATGCTCTCTTTCAATCATATCAGAAGTGGAATAAATATATGATCCTATCCTTGAGTCCACCTGTAACTCTAACAATTTATATTCCCATCCTTCTTGAAGATGAGGTTCTTCCCTTGATGGATAGAGCTAATCTTCCTCCTAAGGAAGATTCCCAACCTATTCCTATGGATGAAACTATGACTTCTCCTAAGAAGAACAACAATATTCCTCCTAAGGTTAGACCTATACCTCCTCCTCATGATGGACCTGGTCTCCTTCCTACACCAAACGTTCCTCCTTTATATGGTGTAGTTCCATCTCCTTTCTCTTATAGAGAGAAGTGACCTTCCTCTCCTCTTGTTCAACCTAAAAGACTTCAACCTAAACCTCCAACTATGAAAGATGAGAATATTCCTCCTTTAACAAATATTCCTCCTTCTCAATCTTCCGCTAAGACTCAACAGAATCGTTGTGCGAGAGAACATTGATGAAAGTGTTGTGTTGGAGCTCATGAAGTTGTGTATCAAAACATTCAATCTACCAAAACTCCAATAGTTGACATGATTCCCTTTTCTCCTAAGAAAGATGTTGAACCTATATCTCCAACTTATAAGTTACAAAAAACATGTGATGGTTTTACTCCTATTCGTATTCACACTCCTTTTTCTATAAATATTAATGAAGAAATAGGTGAAAAATTTATTCATGATGGCAATACAACTCCTAATGCTTCTAATAGTGACTATGAATATGTTGATGTGGACAAACATTTATCTGCATAATTTTCAAAAGCCTTAATCCTATCTACTAGAATCAAACAAAGTGACTCAGCACATGAGCATAGTCCTTGTTTGAATCTTGTGATAGCTCCCCCTGTTGTGCTTGATGTCACTCCTCTGCCATGTTTCCTGCCTTCCCAAAATAGTGATCAGTAAGATTGGGAGAAGGATGACATGCTAGATTAGCTTCATTAGCACCGTAGATTCTTTACCTCTCTCTCTTTTCATTCTCTTTTGTGACCATTATTCTATGTGTATCCCTATTCTTCTATTTTCCCTATTAATGTCTACTTGAGGATGATGCAAAGCATTGAGATCTCTTTTGGTCTCTTTCATGTTGACTCAAATGACACCTTCTATTCCCTTTCTTCCGAGGTAGTTTTCTTTCTTTGGGGAATGATGATTATTCTATGCACATATGCATATGATATACATGAGTTATCATAAAACATACTGACCTTGAGGAAAGTGGAACTACCTTGTGCTTTGTGTTTTGTGTTCATTATCCTTGAGTTTATTCCTCGATTGGGCACTAAATCCTTGCAATAACATGCTCTCTCTCTCTCTCTCTTGGGTGTATCCTACCTTAAAGCAATCACTCCCAATAAGGCGTGTGAGATCACTTTAACGTGGTGGCATACACTCCACTCATGTTTTCCTTCTTGGTACTCAAAGTTACTTAGTGAACTTGGCTTTGCTTTGTAATTTTTGGTATTCTTTCTTTTCATGACTCATAGTGAGGGGAACCTTGCAACTTGTAGTCATAGTTCTCTCTCTTGATCTTCCCTTTTACTTTGTCAATCGATTTCATAAGGTCCTTAGTCCATTGGGGGCTTGGTATATCTTTCCTCCTTGACATGGTGAAAGTTTTTCAATCTTGTTTCCCTATACTTTACCGGTAGTATTAGCGTATGCTTATACTCCCGCTAAAGGAAGGGGCTAAATGTAGCATCATAAAATTGTGATCTTGCAATTTTCAACTACATTTGGGTCTTCACATTGGTGAAACAAATCCCTAAGCCCGACTGGAGACCTGAGACATGCTCACACTGTCTGAAACTTGTATTTTTCTTGAATCATGCACTCCCCTTTGCTGCTTCTTGTCCTGAATTAGGGCAGGACAAGGGCGTGGCACCCCTATCCTCCTAGGATAGGGACGTGGAGCCCCTGTCCTTGCCTTATTTTGGGCCCCATATGCATTTATCCTTCATTGGGATTTTCATTTGGAAAGTAGGAAAAGTTTCCCTATGTCGGCCTATGATGAAAAATCAGTCAATTAACCCTAATTGACGGATATATAAGATGCATTATCTCTCCCATTTTCATGATAAGTCAATAAGTTGACATGATTTCACTAAGTGGAAATTGCGATCCTAAGTGAAATCAAGCATTGAAGTATTCAAGAATTGAGCATTCTCAAATCTCTTTTCAAGGCTAGGTGTTGCATTCAAGTCAAGGATTCAACCATTGAAGAGGAGATCTCTTGTGACATTCAATTCTACATATCCTTTCAAACAATTCTATCAACATTTCAATTGCATCCTCTCTTGAGGTGAATTCCATTTTAGTCATTTACTTTCATTACTTGTAAGTAATTTTCATCATTTGGTTAATTCCAAAACAAGGGTTTGACGGTTGACCTGAAGGCAAACCCCCAACTCAAATAATTTTTTTTCTCTTTTCTATGTGTAGGTTGCAGGTGTGCAACTGTATTTTTAGATTTGGACTTCATTTTCAGAGGTGGAAAATATCTTTTTGACGCGCAGATTTTTCAGAGGACTGTGTGCGCTTTCAACACAGTCCCGACAACTTTCGCCCAAATTTGCAGGGGAGCTTCATCTCGATATTTTACTGCTAATTCTAGGTGCACATCTTCATCCCTCATTTCTATCTCAACTTATAATCATTTCTTTGTCACATTTACACTTAGTCTTAAATCGCATAATTCAACCTATTACATTCTAAAAGAGGGGTTACTTTCACTTTCCAAATTCATCATCAATTCACTTAACATTCAATCCCTTGAGATTGGATTTAGTGAATTCTCCCCCCTCTTTTAAATGTGATGGGCATGAGAGGTTGAGGGGAATCTTTTGCGAAACTTTTACTCCTTTTCTTGAGGAGAGAAAAGATTTCCTCTTGATTTCTCCATCACCCTTTTCACACCATTACAAGCATAAGGACAATAAGATATTTATCTTGTTCAAATTAGTTACTACCTTTTAGATATTAAATGTTAAGTTTATTAAAATTAGTTGATGATTGAGTCAAGATATTTTTATATTTTTATTTACATTGTCATAAATAAAAAACATTTTCTATTTTTTTTTTCTCTTAATGAAAGAAAATACACACAATTTGTTCTAAATTAAAGTGGATTAATAAATGATATCTAATGTAAAATGATGATTTTAGATTATTTTAAGATAATTGAAAAAAGATAGTTCTAACATTGTAGACAATTCTACTATCTCTAATGAAAAACATCTCACTTTGTCTAATCGCTACACTAGATTCTAGAAAAAGTTTGTGGCCTTGAATCACTTTGGTGGATGTGGATTTTTTTTAATAGTCTACAAAGTTTACCTTGCTAAATGCATATTTTTTCTATATGGTTTACTACAAAATATGAATCTTTGCGAAACAATCATGATTGGTGGGGTCCATAAATATATATTGGATCGTTGAACCGCATGAATCTTGTTCTCCTAGATCAATCCTCTTCTTAGGATTGAATTTATGATCATGAAAAGGGTAAGGATAATAACATTGAAATATGTGAATTCTCTTAAATGATTGTACTAAATGATTGTACAAAATGATTTTTTTAGTATTTCAATCAAGTGACTTTTATGATGAATTTTTTTAAATGTGAATAACTTAACTTTTATGTTCATTGGTAAAATGGAAGTAATTGTATGATTAAAATTATAAGCACACGAAAAAATCATTGAAAAACTGGAAAGAAAAATAATAGGTTAGGGTCAACAAAAAAAACTTTCACATTACATTTGAATATTAAGTTTATAAGGATTAAACTCATAAATGTAGGATTGGTCCTATGCTAACGTGATTAACTTAAGATGAAGGAGAAATAATGTCATTGTAGGGAATGAAAGTCTAGATATGAATGCCAGCATACGCGTAGATTATTACAATTTTTCTGTGGTTTCTAAGAAATTATTTCAACTGTTTACATTTCTCCTTTATAAACTTGAACATCATACATCAACGCATCATTCAAGCTTTTATCTTATGTCATTTTGGTATAAGAGAATTTAGAAAGGGCATGGAAGTTTTCTCGGAAGGCAACCTGTATTTGTTATTATAGCATAAAGAAGAATGGAATAGTCCTACGACAATAAATAACGGCATCATATGGTGGGCGAATTGTTCCATACTGCCAGGTAGATACGTTCCAAAATTGAAGTCACCTTTGTTCTCTCACCACTTCCACACCAGTCAATGTTGATAGTTTGCAAAGAAAGAAAATAGCGAGGCATCAAGGAAGAGAAAGAAAATCAAGCTTCGCGATGAAATTTTCTGTATAATATTCATTTTATTTCTGCAAAATGGTGATTTCTCTTCATAACTGTTTACGTAATTACTTGAATAAGGCAATGGAATGCAACAAAACTAAAAAGCATGGTAGCGACTCTATTTTCTATGCATGTATGATGAATTGTTGGAGTTAATGGCGCCTACTTCCTTTACCCGTCTCGATAGACTTCTTCACTCTCCCATCATTAACTTTTATTTTCTAACTTATCCATTCATGCTTTATTCACTGTTCCAGTTCAAATCGATTCTTAAACCTCACACAATAAGTAAAATATTATTGTGTGAAATATTAAGTCTAAAGGAGGTTAGTCAATTCTGAATGTTTAAAAGTTTTAAGTCTAAAGGATGTTAGTCATTTCTGAATGTTAGTCAATAATAATAATAATAATAATAATAATTCAAAATACTGCGACTTAGATCTATTACCTACAAAAAAAAAAAAAAACTATATATAATTCATCTAATTAATAATTTAATATTTTTCAACATCTACAAAATTTTACATAGAATCTCCATCTTAAGAACATGATATATAAGAGATATAATACATGAAATTTTCAAATGTGAACTAGAAAATTATTATTTAAACCTATTAAAATATGATATTCAAATTTCGAAGTTTGATATGAATCTAAGGGCAAAAAGTTACATATAAATATTCTACTTATTATATCTACTAAAAAAAATTGGTGCACCATTGGAATTCCATTATATTCAACCAAAAATACTTTGACATGTCATGCCATTCATCATAAATTATTTAACTTATATATCTCTTGCTTGAAAATCTACTTTGTATTCAACACATTTTCACATTTTTAATGTTAACTTCTAGAGGTTATAACTTTTGAGTAGAGATGTTAATTTGACTCACTTTTTTAAATTTTAGAGCTCAAAATTGAGCTATACTGTAGACACTACTTCTATAAGTTTTAAACAACCTTAAATATTATTTTGGAAACAAGACAAATATTAGATCCTAGAAGTAGAGTTCTTGTTTATGAACTTAAATTGTACTTTTTGTAATTTTTCATTAATACCAAGACTGAGAAACATTTGCAAACAAATTCATCAATTAGTAAGGAAAATCATATTTAGAGAAGAAAAGTAGGTTTTAGAATCCTAATGTAGGTAGATAATTGACAATACATGTTCATTATAGAAGCTAATCATTGCATATTCTTATTTTTATTTTGTAGGTTTCTATCAAGCACACATTACAAACAATATATTAACAAGATGCTATTTGAAAATCATATTTTTTTCACATACATGTCTGTGATACATACATGCATTGAGATACATAATCATTTTATGATTTACATGCAGCTAAAGTAGGAGCAAAATTTAATAGTGAAATTTCCATATCCAAGCCAATTCCCATTTAGTTTAAGAATATGTTTGAGTGCAATTATATATTTATAAATTTTACAATCAAGTAAACTAGAAAGTAGCAATATGCATCCTTTTAGGCAGGATTAGTAACTTGTATGAAAAAATCATATATGTAAAAGTAATCTATAAGTAGATGATTAACATGTATTAAGGATAAAATCTATGATAGTATCAAGATAGGAACACAATATTTTAAAATGGAAAGTACAAGGTAAATGCCAAAATATGCCATAAGGAGTTTTCTTCCAGAGATGAAGTTACAGTGTATCTCCAAAAGGAGAGGTTTCTAGTAGGCACATACAACAAGCTAAAGATGAAGAAGTTTGGATATTGTAAGATCGTTAAAATTTTGATTTAAGAAATTATTTTGAGGTGGAATTACTAGAGGGAATTGATATTTCACCTATCTTCAACATTGTAGAACTACCAATTTTATGGAGTACAGTCTCATGGAAACATCAGTGAAGCCTCCTTTTGAGAACAATCACTACAACAACAAGCAAAGTAGATAGAGTAAATTATGGATAGCTATAACACTCACAAAACCTAGAACAATGAGTATAGGGCATACCTATCCAAGTGGAAATAAAGCCAGTAGAGGATGTGAAATGAATCTCAAAAGCTAGATTGGAATGACTTTGATCATTTTTTAGAGCTAGCAATGCACAACATGCCCTTTTTGAATAACCCCAAGGGCATGATATAGGAGCATCTCGAAGAACCTTATTCCATTCTATCACAATGGTCAATTTATCTTTATAGAATAGAATTGGGACATCATGGAAACTATACTATAGCATATTAAGGGGACATAAGTTGTGGACTAATCATCTAAAAAATTTCACCACCAAAACTTCACCTTGTCAAGTAGCCATAATTTGGACCTATGAGAGTGTGTGGAACTCTTTCATACCTTGTAGAGCTTCCAAAATAATCGCATGATAGATATGGGTCAAGGCAACCACCAAATAGATTCACACTCATCCACATCACATGGTAGATATGGGTCAAGGCGACCCCTAGATGGATTCACAACCCTCCACATCAATATTGTTGTTTCTTCATCTTCCCTGGGATAACACATATTTTTTTGGATATTAGGCTTGAGGACTAGCTAAGGCCAATTCAAATCACTCCAAAGGATTGTAGTCAATACATAATCATACTCTTAATTTACATGTGTAAGTAGGTTATTAGTTAGGTAGTTATGAGTTATGAAATAAGGATTCACAACTAATTGTTAATAATCCTATGGTGACCTATGAGCCTACACTTGTGGCCAATGGGGCATGTTGTAATTCGCATATGGAAAATCCTGTGGACATGTATAGTTTCTATATTAAATCAGTAAATTTATATGTTTCATTCATTTTTTTTTGTATTGATTTGAATTCTATTGCAAGGTTGGGTAGTCTATTCCAGATTCTCCATCCTTGACTACATCAATTCAACTTCCCTAGGAGGTTGCCTAAAGAGGTGTCTTTTCAATATTCCAAAATGGTAACCAAAAAGGTACATTATCCTATTTTCTCTATAACAACATAATACATTTGAGTGCATTACTCTTCCCCTTCCTCATTTCCACATGTCAAGATGTGTATTTTTCTTAATATTTGCATTATGAATGATACGAAAAATGTGCCCTTTCCTAAAAATTACAATTTCCTTTATACATAGGCCTTAAATATAAAATAATTTTATCCCCTATGTCTCTTTTGACATTTTCCTAGGTACATGGATACATATGATAGATTTCATTTATCCCTTATTCGTTATACCAAATTAAAATAAATATTTTTTGGTCAATGCAAGATTTCTCTTACACCTCTCTTCATGCTTTCACATCAGTATCCTAATTTTTATTTTAGAAAGGACTCCTATATAAATTAAAGAAGTTAAAACCATTTAAATGAGGTCTATTTGATATTCCTAGAACAATGAGACATATACATTTATATTAGACTTATCTACATGTATGGTGTTGTATTGTATTGTATGTGTTCATAACTTACATCTCTTTGACCCTTCTATACAAGATGACATAGAAAATTATCAATTTCATCTTATGAAAATATTTTATCAATAAATATTAGCTAATAAATAATGTTGTATCAAGAAGAAGGAAAGACCATTAAAGAGGGTAGAGAATGAATCTAGGCATTTGAGTTTGCAAGGATTACTTCCATGAAAGGTTAGAGTTAGACTATAGAACTTAAAAAATAAGGTGAGGAAATTTATTTTTCATCAACTTTATATTTCTAATGGCTGAAAATATTGTAATTGAAAAAGTTGATCATTCAAATTAAATCATTATATTAAAGTGATTTTAAATATGAAAACCATTATTCTTGATAGACTATGAGCAAAAAAATTTACACAGTTGATTTCTGAAGCTATTCATGTTAACATTATAGACTATGAAAATTATATATCTTCATTTATTATTTATTTCAAATTGTAGACACCTAAAATTGTCCTCTTTAATTAAATAAATACTTTATTTATTTAATTACCATATCCCAAGTCTTCTATTAATCAAATAAATATTTATTTATTTAATTAATTCATTTAGCCTCATCTAGCCCTTTTCTTATTTAAATAAATATTTTATTTATTTATTATATTTTTCTAAATTAAATAAATATTTTATTAATTTAATTGGTCCCTCTTCTTCTATTAATCAATTAAATATTTATTTATTTAATTAATTCATTATCTTTTTCATCTATGACACATTTCATTCATCCCTTAATTTTCCTCTACCTATCCCCTTCATTATTTTATTATTTCTTCTACCTACCCTTTAATCCTAGCCAACCATTTATTTCTTTCACCTCTTAATCTTATCCCTCCATTTTCTAAAGTGTCTTCTATATGAGAAGATGCTCTCCTTTCATAACCCTAATCAATCATCTAATCAATACTTATGCAATCAAGCCTTCTTGCAATCAAGCAACTTCACAACCACAATTTGTTCTTTGTTGAGATCTTGTACACATACAAAATTTGAGAGAAATTATATCGAACACTATCAATGGAGAGAAGAGACAATGGAGATTTAAACCCTACTTGGCATGTGAATGGTAATATCGCTTCATTTGTTGATTTGCATGTTCTTAGGTATCTTGATTGGTGTATGGTGAATGCTTAATTATATGATTAGGATTATTTGTGCTTGGATCTTTGTGGTTTTACAATAGTTTATATCATCATTTTTCACTGTATACACAAATCATAATAGTTAAGTACATTTATCTTGGAAAAATATTAAGACAGGCCACTTTTTTAATCTTTATAGGATTTGAATAAGTGCAATTTTTAGTGAATCTATATAAGTTATCAATCATTTTATGATGATTTAAAAAAATACAGTTAAAATAGTTTAGGAAAGGTCCTTGGAGAATAAGTTGACTGGTTTTGACTAAGTGTTATTTGATGAATAAACTTAGTTTAATCTTTAATTTAATTTTGTAGCTAAAAAAAATCAAATAATATTCATAGAAAAAATGAAAAAAGAAGAAAATTTTTTCAATATAAAAATTTAATTTATTTTCATTATAAAATTTTTAAATGACAATGTATGATGCTCCATGTTACATAGGAACACAATGTTAAAAATTCCATGTCAATGTTAAAAATTGATTTTCCTACCTCCTTCATCTTATAAAGGAAAGTGCTTGGAATCTTATATGTCTCAACCTAGTGGGGTTTCTCCCATTCCTCCTCCTTTAAATGAAGGAAAAAAACTATGTCCATTGATCCTCAAGCTTCACAAGTCTTAGCTAAAACTAAAAGGAATTGTTGTGTGAGAGAACGCTGATGAAGAAATCATGCCAAGCCTAGTGAGCTTGCTTCCCAAAATATTTCCTCTTTGAAGACACCAAATTTTCACTTGATCCCATATATCTAGCCTTTTCCTAACCCTATGAAGGAAGTTCAACCTAAGTCACCAAGATTAAAAAAGGTTAAAAAAAATGATGGTTCATACTCTTTTCGCATTAGAGATCCTAATTTTATTAATATATATAATGAAATGGATGATGATTTTATTCATACTAAGAATGTCAATTCTAATGATTTTGATAATATGTATGAGCTTATTGATATTAATCATGATTTATCTTCACATTTTTAAAAAGTATTAACCCTAGCTCCTAGTGACAAACAAAGTGTTTCATCATTAGAGCATGGTCCTTGTTTGGAATTTGTATTATCTCAATCTCTTGTAATTAAAATGGATCCTCTTTCATCTTATCCACCTTTCATAAATGATGTTCAACAATGTTCAGAGTTAGATGATTTTCTTGACTAGCTTCACTCAAGTTGTAGATCCTCTCTTGTGTGTTTTCTTGTTTGAAATGTGTTTCCTAGTATATTTTTGTTTTATGTTAGGTTCTCTTTAAATGAACCTTGTTACTCCATTGATGCAAAGATGTCAAATCTATTGTGATGTTTTTCTATTATCTTAACTCTTCTATATATGTTGTCCCTTTTCTTGTCTACTTGGGGATGATCCAAAGCATTGTGATCTTTTTTTGTGTCTTCCACGTTGACTCAAAAAGATGCATGTTCTCTTCTTCCATTATGTTTATAGTTCCACTATGTAATACCCCGCCAGAAACCCTAAAGGAAAACAACACAACTAGGCAACTAAAGGGTGAAATATTTAAAAAAAAAAAAGATTAAGTGCTTTAATTATAACAATTGCATGTTTAATATCACAACAGAAGTCTAACACATGATTTCCTAAGGATTACCAACAAGATTAATTCACAGATTATATTAACACCATGGTTAATCCAATAGTCCATCTAATTAGGAAAAATTAAATACTTAAATTTTAAACATACTCATACATCTATATCCCATAATGAAAGAATCTAAGTATCCCAATGCATTAATTTTTCCATAGATCATTTATACAAAAGATTAAAGCAACTGAATTTACATATATTCTACTAATATAATATTACAAAATCCATATATACATGGTTTCCAATAATACCACGAATTACAAAGTTACAATGTCAAGGTTACATAATTGTTTGATACAATGACCACAAGATCTCCACTGAACAATGATCATGAACATGAGCTAGTACATGGACCACGAACCAAGAAACACCAGCGAAGCCTTTCCTCGCCTGAAGATACAATCCAAAACATCCAATGGGAAGTGGCACTACCACCCGATCATGTGATCCCAAAATGGAACCACCCCACCGTGCTAGGAGATAGTAGAAGACCCTCAAGCAAGCCAAATAAGATAAATACGACAGAACTACATGACTCCGCAAAAATCCATGTGACTCAACTCATAAAAACTAGTGACTCTAAGGAGAGAGTGTCATCGCATGGCTTAAGGTGGTTATCCTAGGTAGGCCTCCATAGGTCCTAGCCCCCATCTAGGGTTATCCTGGTAACCTCTCCTGAACCCCCGGCTCCATCTAAGCATCATGCAGACCCTACCAATCCTATTGTGAAGACAAGGTGATAATTTTGCCATTCCAGGCCTTCTCACCACATCCTGAGCCTATACAAGCACTCAACCATGTGCGAGGCACATTATCTTAATTAATATTTTAGCTACCCACCCCTTAGTCAATTATTAGGTTATCACTTTTTAACTGACTTTCGAGGGGTTATCCTGCCATCCACTTTGGGCACGACCCCCACCCAAAAGCCACTCTCTCTCATAGGACACTAACAGGAAAGGTCTCTCTCTATGTGAACCCTATGGCAAAACTGATAGCCATATCTAATCCTGACAAACTGATAGGACAACTAGTTGACAACACTCACAAGAGTGTAATTGGGTAAAATAGGGTCAACTACTATCTCCTTCATTTCCATCGGATAATATAAGGCACACTCAGACCTGTGAACCTAGGTGGAGACGATACCCTATACCTACTCAGTACTTGTACCTGCAATATCCTGCATCACGAACCACACATGCATATATACAATATAGAAAACATGGCATGCACAACGATGAAGGAGAATCGTGACATTCCCTGTCTCATCAGAGTGAGTGAAGGAAAATTGCCCCCTTGCATCCAATACACTCACAGACATGCAACATAAAATTACACATTGCATAGATAAAGTAAAGTGTCAGTACATGGCAATAATCCATAAAATACCATAAATCACAAGTACTGAAATACTGCAAATAAATTATGCATCTCATATCCAGATAAAGCATGAAATAATGTCATATAAGTCTGAATAACACATCATAGTAATGTATCCACTGAAAGAAAACAATAGTAAAATATGAGTCTAATAAGTTCAAACGAGGAGGGGTACTACATTCTCCCCCCTAAAACTAGGCTTACTCCTAGAAGCCTAAAACAAATAAGAATACAACTCTCTCATCTTCGCTGCATCCTACCAAGTCATCGAGGTCTCATCATTTGGGTCCCATAGGACCCTTACCTGGTCGATGGTACAACCCCTGAGGGTCAAATCTTGATGTTGAAGAATGTGCATGGGCTCCATGGAAAGCTACCCATCCTCGACCTGCAAAGAGTTCCAATCAAGAACCTGTGTCACATCAAGATGATAAGGTCAAAGAACTAAAACATGAAAGACATCGTGGATGCAGGATAGACTCAGTGGCAAGGCAAGACAGTAGGCAACAGGTCCTATCCTCTCAAGGATCTCAAAAGGGCCAAAAAATCAAGGTGCCAACTTAGAACCCTTTCCATAATGAATCGGACTCTTCCGCGGACGCACTCTCAAAAAAATTGGTCACCTATAGAAAATTGATGATCTACCCTATGAGCATTGGCATACTTCTTCTGCCTATCCTGTGCAACTACCAAATGCTCATGAATCTGCTCCACATACTGCTCCATCTCTAGAAGAATATTCAATCCTATAAGCACCCTGTCCTCTAGTCGATCCCAACTCAAAGGAGTGCGGCAAGGATGACCATACAATGCCTGAAAGGGGGACATACCTATGGAGCTATGATATCCATTGTTATAAGAAAACTCCACTAGATAGATACAGTCCTCCCAACACGACTGTTGGTCCATCACATACATGCGAAGCATGTCCTCTAACACCTGATTCACCCGCTCGGTCTGACCATCTGTCTCCAGTTGATACACTGAACTAAAATTCAACTAAGTTCCCAAAGCATGCAAAAGTGAGGTCCATAATGCTGAGGTAAAGATAAGATCTCTATCAGAGATGATCCGCCTCAGAATCCCATGCAATCTCACCACATCTTCCAAGAAAACTTGTGCCACCACTGCTACCATATAGGAAGCTCAAATAGGAACAAAATGAGCAACCTTAGTCAATCTGTCAACAATGACCATGATGGCATAATGACGATGTGAAGAGACAGGCAACCCAACAATGAAATCCATGGAAATGATATCCCATTTCCAATCCAGTACCAAATTAGGTTGTAAAAGCCTTGTCGGGTGCTGATGCTCTACCATCACTCGCTGGCATTCTAAACATCTCGACAAAAAATCAGCAATGTCGCGTTTCATACTTGCCCAATGATAAACCTATCTAAGATTTGCGTGCATCTTCTTGACACTTGGATGTGCTAAGTAAGGCGCACGATGGGCCTCAGTCATGATCAACACACGAAGATCCTCTAAAGGAGGTACATAGATCCATCCAAGGTGACAAAGAAGTCCATCTGCCTCAAGGTTATATCCAAAAAATAAACCCTCTAAAGGCCTTCCGGACTCTATCACAGCTCTAACATCCTGATACCAAGTATCCTAAGGAAGAACTCCAAGAATCCTCCCTCTCAAGTCTACTCCCAGGGATAATACTGAATTCTCATTCCACCTATGACTCAAAGCATCTGCCACCATGTTCTCTTTCCCCTGAATATAACAAACTTCAAAATCATACTCGCAGAGGAATTCCATCCATCTCCGCTGTCGAGAATTCAAGTTCGGCTGGATGAATATATAGTGTAGACTGCGGTGATCACTATGCAACTTAAACTGATGCCCTAACAGAAAATGCCACCATCTAACCAACGCATGAACTACAACTGCCAACTCTAAATCGTGAACTGGATAGTTCAACTCGTGGTTCTTGAGTTTGCAAGACTCATAAGCAACCACACGTCCATCCTGCATAAGCACTACACCTATACCTTCCAAAGAGGCATCTATGCATACCATAAAATCTCTAGATAGATCAGGAACTGCCAAAATCAGAGCACTGACAAGGAGTTCCTTCAAGGTATGAAAAGCTACCTCACACTGCTCTGACCAAACAAACTTCTTCCCTTTCCTCTGAAGAGAAGTAATCGGGTGTCCTCTCCGGGAAAAGCCTTGAACAAAGCGATAGTAGTATCTGGCAAAACCCATAAAACTCCAAACTTCTGAAACACTGGTCTAGGTTGGCCAATCAACAATGGCTTGGATCTTTGAAGGATCCACAGGTACACCTTCTCCCGAAACTACATGACCAAGATAGTTCACCTCAAATTGGAAGAAGTCACACTCCACCAAATTGGCATAAAGTTGATTCTCCCTCAAGCATTGCAATACCTGATGTAAGTGACCCTCATGCTCTTCCATAGTTCTAGAATAAATTAGAATCTCATCCAAGAATACAATGAAGAAATGATCAAGGTAGGTGCAAAAAACCCCATTCATGAGGCTCATGAAAATTGAAGGCACATTCGTCAACCCAAATGGCACCACTGGGAACTCATAGTGACCATAACGAGTATGAAATGTTGTCTTATGAATGTCTGCATCCTGAATATGCAACTGATGGTATCCATATTTCAGGTCAATCTTAGAGAACACCTTGCCTCCCTTAACCTGATCAACAAGATCATCTATACAAGGAAATAGATAACGATTCTGGATGGTTACCTTATTCAGCTATCGGTAATCAATGCATAACAAAAGAGAACCATCTTTCTTCTTAATGAAGATAACAGGCACACCCCAAGGGGAAACTCCTGAGTAGTCATCCGATATGGATCTCTCGAAATAGGTTCAGCACCAGGAACCAAGTCTATGCGAAAGTCTATGTCTCGCTTCGGAGGCATACAAGGAATATCCAATGGAAACACATTAGCATACTCTCAAAGAATAGGGTGACCATCAAGAGCGATTTCTCGACTCTCAAACTCATCCACATCCTCAAGAGTAACTACAAAAAGATAACACCCTCTATTCATGCACCACTTAAGTTGCAGAGCGGAGATCATACGTACAGATATTGGTCTCTAAACTCCAACAATCTCCACTTCTCTGGCCAGGTCATCTAAACACTCCACTATCTTCTTGTGATAGTCCACATGAGCACTGTGAGATGATAGCCAATCCATCCCCAACACAACTCCATAAGAACCCAAAGGAATGACTCGAAGGTCAACTGACAACTGGGAATAAAGGCATCTACATAAACACGAACACCTGTAGCCAACTCTGCTTGCCATCTATCCACCTGCCTAGCAGATGTGATTCTACACCGCTCCACAATGGACGAAGAAATGAAATAATCTAAAGCACCAGAATCAAAATTTACAGAGATAGGAATTCCACACAACACACTTGCTGCCTCAATAACTGTACCCTGATGATCAGCCTAGCGGTCATCCACCACTGCAAACACTCTATGGGATCTACCCGCATCTACCACTGTAGGCTCTGATGCTACTGGCCTCTGACTACTTATATGGTGGGAACGTTGAGGGCACTATGCGACTATGTGACCAAACTGCCCACAAGAGAAGCAAGCTCCCCTACCTGGTCCTCTATTTCCTATCGACCCACTAGACTGATGGAAAATTCCCAGGCTAGGGGCATGAGATGTACTCTGCGAAGACTGGCCTGAAGGGCCCTGTCTGCCCCTTTGCCAGTTCCTGTTCTTCGTATACTGCAAGTTGCCACCCTGCTCGCCTTGGAATTTTTTTGGTCTTGACGGTTGTTGTTGCTGCTACTGTCCACCCTTAGCGGGTGCCTGAGGAGTTCTAAATGGTACAGCTGGCTGGGACTGATTCCCATGAGCTATGTTCCCACTGGAAGGTGCACTCCCTATCTGCACACTTGACTGACCACCTAGTGCACGACTAAGGTTCAGCTCAACCAATCTAGCTTTCACCATGGCTATCTCAACTGACGCTGGCTCAAACACCCTCACTCCTCCACTAATAAGGTCATTTAGACCCCTCAAGAAGTGCTAAACAAGCATCGCCTCATCATTACCAATCCCGACATACTATTTGACCTCATAGAACCTATGCTCATACTGGTCTACTATCATACCATACTGACGCAAAGCGTAGAACTCATCTGCCCTAGTCTTCTTCCACTGGGGTGAGAGAAATCATGCCCTGAATCTCTCTAGAAATAGCTCCCATGTTATGGTGTTAATGCACACACCAATCTTCTCCTCCTCTAATCTCCACCAGATTGAAGCAAAATTATCGAGACGCATGATAGCACATCTCACCTTGGTGTTTCTGCTGTATGGAAACATAGGGAAACACCGATCCAAACTGATAAGCCAGGTCTCTGCCTCGAGACCGATACCCATACCATCAAAGAAGGGAGGGTTGGACTTCATCAAGTCCTTTATGTGACCCAAAGAAGTTGGATCTCGGTCAGCAGGGATCTCCCTCCTCTTGGGTGATCTCTCTCTTTCTCCTCTAGAACTTGCTGATGCAACTCCTCAACCTGAACATGATTAGGCTGATCAACCTCAGGCCTAGGGCCTAACCTGGCAAGAACTTCCTGAAACATCTGTCTTAGCTCTTCCCTTTTGGGAACCTTCTCTCCTGCATGCTATGAATCCTAATGAATAGACTGTTCTGGCTCAACACACATGAGTGGGTGGTGGTGAAGGACTATGACGGTCAGAACCATGGCCCTGTCCTCCATCTTTGCCTCTATTGCGACCACCCGTATGACCACCTCCCCTAGCTTTTCTAGCCATGACCTAGTATAGAAAAAGAGAAAAAGGTTCAGATCTACGGTAAGGATAAAACAAGGGAAACAGAAACATTAAGACCTAAGTAAAAAGGTCAAGTTGAATGGGCTCACTACAAACCCAGAGTACCTAGTGTTGAAACTTGGCCTCTGATACCAAATGTAATGCCCCGCCAAAAACCCTAAACGAAAAAAACACAAGTAGGCAACTAAAGGATGAAATATTTTATTTTTTAAAAATTAAGTGCATTAATTATAACAACTGCATGTTTAATATCACAACGAAAGTCTAACACATGATTTCCTAAGGATTACCAACAAGATTAATTCACAGATTATATTAACACCATGGTTAATCCAATAGTCCATATAATTAGGAAAAATTAAATACTAATCCAATTTCCTCACCTGAAGATACAATCTAGAATATCCGATGGGAAGTGGCACTACCACTTGACAATGTGATCCCAAAATGGAACCACCCCACCGTGCTAGGAGATAGTAGAAGACCCTCAAGAAAGCAAAATAAGACAAATACGATAGAACTACATGACTCTGCAAAATCCATGTGACTCAACTCATAAACACTAGTGACTCTAAGGAGAGAGTGTCATCACATGGCTTAAGGTGGTCACCCTAGGTAGGCCTCCATAGGTCCCGACCCCCATCTTGGGTTATCCTGGTAACCTCTCCCGAACCCCCATCTCCATCTAAGCATCATGTGGACCCTACCAATCCTTTTGTGAAGACAAGGTGATAAGTTTTCCATTCTAGGCCTTCTCACCACATCCTGAGCCTATACGAGCACTCAACCATGTGCGAGGCACATTATCTTAATTAATATTTTGCTACCCACCCCCTAATCAATTATTAAGTTATCACTTTTTAACTGACTTTTGAGGGGTTATCCTGCCATCCTCTTTGGGCGCGGCCCCCGCCCGAAAGCCACTCTCTCTCATAGGACACTAATAGGAAAGGTCTCTCTCTACGAGAACTCTATGGAGAAATTGACAGCCTTATCTAATCCTGAAAAACCATAGGTGAAATATACACAATCACTAACCCAAGATTGACCATTCGGAAACATAACACACAATGGCTCACATCAATAGGGTTATACAACGACACCTGACTAAGGGGTAAAACAACCTTAGTAACAAGACAATAACTCAAATCAGATTTACAATGAAATATGCTTTTACCAGAGAATACCCTTTATTCTAAAGATCCTATAACAGGCAATTTTTTTAAAATAGTAAAAAGGATTAATTACTTGCAAATGCAGATATTTTAGAAAAATAAGAAATACATCTCATTAATAAAAGAAAAGCAAAATTGTCATTTGATCAATAGAGCTAAATTAATCACATAAAAATTTATCTCCTAATGTATTTCCAAGCATAAATATAGAATCTTAAATTATAAGCTTTTCTAGAAATAACCAAATTCTAAATTAATTATATATATATATAATAATATAATACAAATATATATATATATATATATATATAAAATAAAACATGAATTAAAGCACAATATTAAATAATACTAAAATGACACAATGCTCAAAATTAAAAAAAAAAACTTATATATGAATATATACATATATATACATATACATATATATATATACACATATATATATGTATATATATATGTATATATGTATATATATGTATATGTATATGTGTGTATATATGTATATATATGTGTGTATATATATATATGTATATATATATGTGTGTGTGTGTGTGTATATATATTATATATAACATATATATATACACACATATATATATATATATACACACACATATATATACATATATACATATATACACACATATACATATATATATACATATATATATATATATATATATATATATATATATATATATATATATCACATATCACAATTTAATTAAAAACCGAATTAAATAAAACTGGGCACGAAACCTGAATGCACCATATTCTGGATAACAAAAATTATAACCCAGGGAAAAGCAAACAAATTAACTTACTGCTACCTTACGGTAGCAGGTACTACCGCCGGTAACATTGCTACCGCACGGTAGCAGGTACTACTGCAGGTAGCACTGCTACTGTATAGTCATTGTACTACCGTCGGTAGCAACTACCGACTCCTCCCCAAAACAAATTTATATATATATATATATATATTTTATTTTTTTCTTTTTTTCTTTTTTAATTTTTTTTCTTTTTTAAATTTAAAAATTAAATTATAGTAAATGCATAAATCAAATACATAGAAAAAAATGTACAGAGACCCCTTTCTCCTTTTTTTTATCAATTTTTACTGGAATTAAAATTAATTTTCATAGGGATGAAAATTAATTTTCAACAGAGATAAAATCAATGCATCCCCACTCTACTCCATTTTTATTTACAGAAATATCTTCCATAATCCAATATTTCCTTAACCCAAATTTTTTTTAATAAATTTCTATAACCAGGAAGAACACAAAAATTGCATAACACACAGAGGAACTTTTTATGGAACAAAGGAGGGTGAATTTGGCAAAATTTTGCCAGCATAACCCCCTATGATTTTCACAGTACCAAAAAAAAATTAGAACTTACAAGAAAGAATCAATAAACATGAGAATCTCCACAACAGAGATTGGAGATTCAAATAACTAAATTATATTTATTTAAAGAAGACAAGAGAACACTAGACAAAGCAACCCAACCTGTAATGCTTTCTTGGAAGATTCACGTGAGTGGGCTCTATCCTGCAACAAGGTTTCCAATCCAATCCCTCTTACCAGCAATCCTTTGATAATTTCTTTTTCAACAAAACATAGCCTCCAAAATAATTTTTCTTTCTCCAAAAATCTCTACCTCCTTTTTCTCCAACCCCTTCAAAAGAAAAAGATATATTCCCTTTTAACCTAAAATTTTAGGTTGCACATATTTTTCCCCAAAACCCTAATATTTAATTTTAGTAATAAAAGCAATTTTATTTTCTTTTCTAATTCCTACAAAAGGAATAAATTAACATGCAATAAGCAAAAATCATTTTTTTCTTTTCTTTTCTCATGCAAATTAATTAATTTCCTTAAAAAAAAAAAATTAAAGTAGTACTTTAATTCTAATTTATTCTTTTATTCATTTATTTATTTATTATTATTATTATTGTTATTATTTTTCATTTTTTATTTTTTAATTCTAGGAAACAATAAATGAAATTTTAATCTAATTTATTTTTCACTAAAATTTAAATAAGATATATTTCTAATATAATGCAACTTGCAATTTAATTTAATAACTTCTTTTAATTTAATTAAATTTATAATCTCAATCCATAAAGTACATAATTTTAAAAATACCAACTATGAGATAGCTCCATATATTTAATTATTAAAATTAAATCCACTAAACACACAAACTGAGCAAACCCCAAGCAAAGACTTAGAAAAAGTCAAACAACAATACACGAAGGCCGAACAAACTGACGACACTCACAAGAGTGTAATTGGGTAAAATAGGGTCAACTACTATCTCCTCCACTTCCATCGGACAATATAAGGCATGCTCAGACCTATGAAGCCAGGTGGAGACAATACCCCCTACCTACCTGGTACTTGTACCTGCAATATCCTGCATCACTGAACCACACATGCATATATACAATATAGAAAACACAACATGCACACCGATGAAGGAGAATCGCAATGTTCCCTATCTCACTAGAGTGAGTGAAGGAAAATCGTCCCCTTGCATCCAATACACTCGCAGACACGCAACATAAAATTACACATTGCATAGATAGAGTAAAGTGTCAATACATAGCAATAATCCATAAAATACCATAAATTACAAGTACTAAAATACTACAAATAAATTATGCATCTCATATCTAGATAAAGCATAAAATAATGTCATATAAGTCTGAATAACGCATCATAGTAATGTATCCACTTAAAGTAAACAATAGTAAAATATGAGTCTAATAATTTCAAACGAGGAGGGGTACTAAACACTACCTTTTTGGGATGAGGTCAATTTAATACAAATTATATTGATATACATTATTTATCATAAGTGGATACTAACCCTAGAGTTAGTGGATTCCTTATGTGCTTTTTTTTCATATATGTTTTGTGACCATTATTATTTTATTTCTCCTTTCTTGGGGGAATATCATTGTGGTAATGTGATTGTCTTTTGGATGCATGCTACCTTCAAGCAATTCCTCTTGATAAGGTGTATTCAATCACTTTAATATGGAGGCATACACTTTTCTCAATGTTACACTTTTTGCACTCATCATAATGTGTTTTCATAGTCAAGTTACTTTGAAAAATGAGCTTTTTCTTTGTAATTTAGTATTATTCTTTTTTATGACTCGTAGTAAGAAAATGTAACTAGGATAGCACGATAATGTGCTCTCTCTCTCTCTCTCTCTCTCTCTCTCTCTCTCTCTCTCTCTCTCTCTCTCTCTCTCTCTCTCTCTCTCTCCTCCTTTCTTATGATGTCCCTTTTATCTCGATATTAGAGTTGTAAGATCCTAAAGCCCTTGTGTTCTTAGAGTGTCTTGTCTCTTTTGTATCTTCATGAAAGTTTTTCAATGCAAAATTATACATTACCATTGGTATGTAGCTTAGTCTTATACTCCCACTAAAGTGAGGGCTAAATGTAGTGTCCTAAATTGTACTCACCTACAATTTTGTCCTCACCTAGTCCTCACTTTAGCATTCTAGTTTTTAAGGCTTGATTACAATGTTGATTCTACTCACACCACCTATTACTCTATATTTTCATCTTCTTCCTAATTCTCCCTCTATGCTGGAGTCCTGATTTATAAGACCAAGGCATGCCACACCCTAGGCCTCTAAATTAGGTCCCAATCTACAGCCTCATAATGGTCATCACAAATGAGTAGGAATTTGGATCTTGTGTTGACCTATTTTGAAAATTGAATTTGACAAAGTTTAGAAAAGTATGAAATGAGGTTTTCCCATCTCATTGGAAAAAACTAACAACTTCTGAGATCTCAATACACTATAGAAAATTCAAGTGAGAAAGAAACCGGTCATTCATCAAGCATTGGAGTAGAAGTGAAGCCAAATTCAAGAATTGAAAATAGCATTCATCATCAATGTTTTATGAATAAATCCTATACAAAACCATAAAATCTTTGTGTGAAGGTGAACAAAACTTCATCACTGTAAATATTGTGGTTTCAAGAATTAAATTTGAGATTCTGTCTTTCCCTCAAAACAATAGTGATCTATTGTAATCTTTTATTAAATTTGTCAATTCAATTTCATGGTCAATTTTAAAACCAAGGTTTGACCTAAGGAAAACCCCTATTCCAAACACATTTCCCTTTATTTATATGTGGAGGAAATATGTGCAAAGCTTTACTCGAGAAATCTAGCAGAGTCAACAGTGACAAATAGGTTCAATTTTTTGACAATAAAAAATTAGAGGACCGGGGTAGATCTATGCTACCTAGTCCCAAAATATCAGGTTGAACTTCTGAGAATAGGTTCTAAACATCTTTTTTTCCTTGATCTAAGTTTGTGGTTAAATGGGATATCTATAGATTATTGTTTCCATTAGTATACTTTAATATTATATTATTTTATTGTAATTTCAAAATTACATTATAAATTCAATTAAGAAAGAGGATAATCATTACCAACTAGTTGAATCCAATCAAAATCTCAGTCTCTTTCCCATTGGGATTGAGCCTAGATCTCTTGGGTTCAACCCTCTTTCAATCTAAGTTGGTTAAATTGGTCTATTTAGTGGATTTACTTACTGAAACCCTAATTCCTAATTTTCCACATTACACTACCAAGGAGAAACATCACCTAATGAACTTGCAGATCTAAGAAACATAACCTTGGGAAAGATATAAGATAAGTACATTCTCAACTTAGGCTCACTTCTTTAGGGCAAGATATAGAAAATTATGCTAGAAGACACATTGTCATTCATCATTAACAGATATAGTAGAAATGATATGTTAAGGATATCCTAGACATGAAATTATCCTTGAATAACATAATCAAGTGATTAATATCATGGAAAACATCTCTAAAAATAATCTTTTTCTATGCATATTGTCTTCTTGAATATATCACCTTCAAATATTTTCAAAATATAACTTTCATACATTCACAAACTCAAATCTTCTTCCATATCATTTGTATACACTTCTCATCACTCCGCAAACATTTTTCTTATTACCTTTAACTCACTTATTCCACTCTACACAATTATTTCATCTACACTTCTTAAATATGAAATAGAATGTCAAAAACCTAATTGAGGTTTGACCAAGATAGAATGAACATAATGGCACAAAATAAGGCACCCAAACCAAAAGTACTCAAGGTGGTCCACTCTAGGAAATAGAGGGGACCCAAATACATCATGAAACATCCTTCCAAGATGGAGCAAATGATTCACACACACTAATACTTCCTCTAAGGTCGGTACCAAATGTAATATTTAGATAGGCATTAAAGCTTGTTAAACAATCGGCCAAAAAGATATCTTTTGATGTAAAATATTTCATGTGGATCTCTACATGTGACTAAGGTGTAAGTCATAACAATATTCCAACTTGACATGCAAAGTGTATCTAGACCAAAAAAAAAAGATCAAAATAAGATAATCCAGTAAAATATGCCAAACCACAACATAACTAAATATATTATACTAAAATCAACATAACTCACTTGCAAAACACAAAAAGCACAAGTATACTATAAGAACCATATAGTTACATCCACTAAACCACAAAAAAATCTTCAACATATCTAGAGGCCAACAAAGACTATTTGGACTAGTTTGATAGACACTCTACTTGCTATAAAGTAATAACAATTGACTTATAAAAAAAAAAAAACTAGAAAATCAAATCAAATGACCAATGAAACATTAAAAACTCTTTCTTGCATATTGCCACAACCAACACCAAAATATTTCCACCAACTAAAACACCAATAGAAGATATATCTAGACCTGAATCCATTTGGATAACCAGGTTTGACATCAATGACAACCATACAAACTCATATTTCCAACAACACAATATTTTTTAGAGAAATATAAAATTGGAACACAAACATTTTATTCTATTGATTTAAAAGATTACAAGAGCTTCTTCATCAACTAATTAAGGATCAAACTAATTGATAGAGAATGAATTATGATTGCCTCATTATATAGATGTCTTAGATACATCCAAATACAGGAAAACTTTTATTATTGGAAATGGAGAAAAAAAATAAAACTAGAAACCTTAAACAATTTTTACTACATAGACATTCCAAATAAAGCTAAAAAACTAAAGCATAAGACAATGCAAGTGGGAGGAATTACTAAACAATATTCCAACAATCTCCCCTTAATTTCAACCACTAATGGCTTTAACACAAAAATAATGATATATAATCTCAAGTTCTTCTCTTCACAACATCTATGACCAATTTCATTTCTTCATCCAACTTGTGTGGGTTTCTCCTCTACCACGGTGTGGTGATCTTCTTTTCAATCCCATTTTATGTATTTATTACTCCAAATGTTCATTCTCTCTCCTTCTATAGAGGGATTTAATTATTTTTACAAAATTCTATGACATTTTTTAAGCCTAATATATAGCTTCCTCACACAAATTCATGTTGGTGGCTTTGACTAATTCTTTGACATTTACAAGTTCCACAATCTTTATCATACAAATCACCATTTTTTATGATTTGTAATAGTTGTATTTTTATTTTTCAACAATCTTATAAATGAAGGGATTCACCTTTTTGGAGGTGTATTTAAACTTATAGTTTATGCCAGATTGTAATCTCATCTTTCAAGGGTTTACTTCACCTCATTGAGTATGTGGCTTTTGCATTGAAAGCAATATTGACTTTTTTTTCTTCAAAAAAAAATCACCCTTTCAACACAAGTGTCTTATCTAATGGAAAAATATCATAAAAATGGTTTATGATCTTCGTTGATCTCCTCTGGTGGCTTTCTATGCATTGTTTCTTTTGTATTCAACTATTTTTTATTTAATAGTTTATATAGTTCTTTGACTAGTTCTTTAACGCACACTCTCTTCCTTCTTCAAATTCATTAACCCAAAATTTTTTATAGAACCTACTCTGATACCAAATGAAGGAAATATAAAACTAGAACAAAAATATACTATTTTATTGATTCGGAAGATTACAAGATCTTCTTGATCAGCGGATCAAGGATTAGACTAACGGATAGTAGAACTACCTCATTTTATAGATGTCTTAGATGCATCCAAATATGGAAAATTTGTATTGTTGTAAATAAAGAAAAAAATAAAAGTGAAAACCTAAAGCCATTTTTACTACATAAAAATTCCCAATAAAGCTTAAAAACTAAAAGCATAAAACTATGAAAGTGGTACGAATTACTAAACAACATTCTATCAACAATTTTTACTAGAAGTTTTCAAGCGGTGGCTTAGCCATCCCATGAAATACAAATGTTGGAGTTCCTTCTTTCTTACGATACTAAATATGGAAGTTGCACATGGTGAACATTTTTAAAAATTGAGCTATAATTACAAATACAAAATCAAGTGGAGGAAGAAAAGGAGGATTCCAAGATATTGATTTTAGTTTTGTTATTCATGTCGACATTTTTGTAATGCCTCCTGGGTAGCCTCCTCTACATTTCTCTCACAATGTATCATCATTATTTCTTTATGACATGTAGAAAAATGAGAGTATACAAAACAAAAATTAAATCAAGCCAATGTTTCAGATAGAGAACAATAGAGAATGATATTATTGAATTCTTTAGGATTGAGTTTCAATATAAAACAATAGTTTTTATAATGGTTTTTTCAAAAGCTTATTGAAAGGAAATTACTTATTAACTAAAAGTAAAATATTTAATTAATGATTTAATATTGTTCAAGATTTATACAATTCTACATAGAATCTCCATCTCAGAAATATGATATATTGGAGAAATAAACAATGAAACCATCAAATGTTAATTAGAAAATTATTATCCAAAGCCAAAAAAATATTTTTCCAATTCCTAGAGCTTGATATGAATGGAAAGGCTAAAAGTTGCATATTCCTTCGACTTATTATCACCTTGTTATAATCCACTAACCAAACTGGGTGTTCCATTTTGATTCCATTATATTGAACCAAATATTATTTATGATGTGTCATGCCATGCATCATAAACTGGTCAACATCCATAGCTCTTCCTTGAAACTCTAATTTGTATGCAACACATTTTTTCATAGGTTATAAATTTTCAATTGAGATGTTAATTTGACTCACTGTTTAAATTTTAGAGCTCAAAAGTGAGCTAAATTAAATACATTATTCCTGGAAGTTTTCAACAACATAAAATATTTCTTTAGAAAAAAGACAAATGTTATAGCCTAGAAATAAAGTTTTTGTTTATAAACATAAAAAAATTATTTTTATAATTTTTCATTAAGACGAAGGCTAAGACACATATCCTAACAGATTCATCAATTAGTAAGGAAAATAATCTTGAGAGAAGAAAAGTTGATTTGAGAATCCTAATGTAGGTAGATATTTTTTTAATTAATTAAAAATATATGTGTAGAATAGAAACTAATCATTGCATATTTATTATTTATTCTGTAGGCTTCCATCAAGCACATATGACAAAGAATAGATTGAAATGATGTTATTTGCAAGATTTTCTCATATTTATTTCGCATACATGTTTTTGATAGCTATGTAAATTTGATGACCAACATGCACCTAAAGTAGGGGTAAAATGTAATGGTGAAATTTCCACATCCAAACCAATTCCTATTTAGTTTTGTGTTATTAAATAGGAATACATTTGAATGCAACTATATATATATAATTTTTTATAATTAACTAAACTAAGAAATTGAAATATGCATCTTTTTTAGACAAGATTAATGAATTGGATGAAAAATTTATAAATGCAAAACAAATTTAGAAATAATTAATTAACATGTATTCTACAAAACATAATTAAAATGTATCAGGAAATCATTCGTTAGAAAAGCAATGGGTTCATTTTTAATAGCTCCTTAATTTCCCATAATGTGATCATCCCTATCACATGTGGAGACAATGAAGGCAATCAATCCAATGATAGCCTTTTTTATGAGTATTTTTTACTGGACAAGGTTGGTTTTATTAGTTGCAGTTTGTTATTGTGACACTTTTAGACTCTCTATTCTATCACTTTACTGTAATCTACTGATATGAGGGGCTCCTTAAAGAGGACTAGGCCTAAAAGCTGCAAGGAATTATAGAAAAACAAAGAGGTGTAGGATATTTTCCACAAAGTGGGTATGACACCCTTCTTTTTGGCCATGAAGGGTTATCATAGAGCTATGTCGACAAGATTTTGTAATTCTTGGCCAAATGGCGACATGTTTGCTGGTCAAATTTCCTTTGTGGTTTTGTTGAAGCTTATAGTGGAAGTTACTGGGTTGCAAAATGAGGCCGAGAAAGTGGAAAGGAAAGGCTCTGGCGATTACATGACTTACATGAAGAAATTCTTTGAGAAAGGGAAGAGGTCAATGGCAGTGCAAAATGGGTATGGTTGTTTTGTCTTGCCTAAGCCTTATGCTATTGTTAGCTATTTTGTGATGAAATATTTTACCTTAGAAGTTAGGTATACCTCTATGCATGGCTGCCATTTCTCTATACTAAATCACATTAGGCATGGAGATAGGATTGATTTGCCTTATTTGCTTTTCACTTCTCTTGCACCTAGTATTGCTAATAGTGCTAACCGTCCATTGCAGTTGTTTGCTTACCCTTCTTGAAAACTTGGAACCTAAGAAAGAAGCCCATGAATTCTCTGTTAAATTGAACTCATAGAAACTAATCCCATGCCTTCACCTGATAGTACCCCTATGACCAAATCCAAAGGCAAGAAGCCCTATGTTGTACAAGAACAGGAAACCCTCAAGGTAGCCTTGCTTAAAATTAATCCTAATAAAATAAAATTGAAAACCCCTAAAAATAGTCCTATTAAGGATAGAAATCTCAACAAAGATTCCTCCAAAAAAAGGATCACCATTCACCTTGACCTACATTACTCTGACAAGGAAGAGGAGAGGAAAAAAGAGAAATAAAAGGAGGGCAGTTTTGGAGAGAGAAGGTTTGCTCATCTCTTGGCCAAAGATAGACAAGTTAGGATCGAACTTAAAGTGACCACTCATAATTTAGCTAAGGAATTTAAGCTAGAAGAGGATGAAACTTCCTTTAACTAGGAAACCGAGGATGAGGAGTTTCATATTGAAGAGGAGGAATGAGAGGAATACTACAAAGAATAAATGAATGAGGAGAGTAAATCCTCAGAGGACAAAGAGGATTTTGTTTTGGTTTCCCCATCCCATTACTCTCTAGATGACATTGATATGGAACCTTGCTCCAAGGATTCACCCTCTAGTGTGGGGAAGGATGGCACTAGGAAGATGCAGGATTGGATAATTGATATGCAAGTTAGGGTGATGAACCTTGAGGAAAAAATTGAAGAGTACAGGCAGGGATTTCACCAAATGGGCAACCCCTTAAGCTCTCTATGCACCATCACCAATAGCATTATGAGGAAAGAGGCTATGGGATATGTTTCTGGATAGAGCAGGATAAAAAAAAAAGTTAGGAAGTTGTCAAAGCAAGGCATACTGGATGACTAAGACAAAAATGAGGAGATAATTCCCTTGGACATCTTGAATGAATAGGTTTAAAGACTGGAGAGAAACTGGAACCTCATCAGGGAAGATTAAGAAGTTTCTATTTTACTTTTTGTTGTTGATGATATGTAGTACAGTTAGGCATAGGTGTTATAGTGAAAGTCTTTTGAATAGGCTTATGTGTCGTTTACTTCAGACTTTTATTAAAACTATTTTCTCTGCTATGTTCATGGACTCTTTATGTTTAGTTATTCGTAGCTATATTTTAGGTAGATGGTGGCTTGATCAGAATAGTATGTTTAGATATATGGACATAATGGTTTTTGATTACTTCTGAGAGAGGTTGAAATGGTGCATTGGTGTAGCTGTTTGATGATAGATTCTGTGATGCTACACTTTGATTTTGCTGTTTTGTTGGGTTCAAGGCCCTCTCCCTACAAATATAATAGAAAGAATGTATTAAGACTAAAATCTATGATAAGATCAAGATATTTTCCAAACAAAAAGATATTAATTATAAATTTTAGAAATCAGAATTCCACATTCTTTACCCAAATTATTTTTCTTGGAAACTAAAATTGACCACATCTTACCTTATAATTGCTTTAGCTAAACAAAAATAAAAAAATCTTATGATTCTAAATTATCCATACCCATGCTTATCACCTATTAATCTAAATTAATATATATTTGTACAGACACTTTATTAGATTATAGAGTTTATTTTCGTTATAGTAAAGATAATTTTGCTTTGCATTCACGAAATGAATCAAGTACCACTGTCTAAAATCATGTGCCTGCAATCTCTTCTTTTGTCTGTTAGCAAATGTACAATTATCGCTTGGAGTGAGGTTCGGGCAAAGCATCCATATCTGGCCTGCAGCGTGCTTTTGAAGTCGTGATAAAAAGTCCATACATGTTGTCTGGGTAAAGAATGGCGAGCCGTTACTTTGGAAAAAGCAAGATTTGGCCGCGTTACTTTGAATAAATACCCGTTTCATTATTGGAGGAATAAATTAGTGTTTGTTGTTAACATGTGGAAACTTGTGGAAACTTTTAGGACAGGAATTTTCTTTTCTTTGCAGAGTCTTTACAGTGTGAGTGTTCAGAGAAATGTAGAACAAATAAACGAAGTAATGTGACACAAAAGGCAATGTCCAGATATGGTTTACAAACCGTAAAATGCACGTCACTTTATTATTTTAAAAGAGCTGTTTCGAGTTCGCTCCAATCCAAATTAGCGGGGAGCATAATGAGAATACTTCCTAAATCTGTTAGTATTTATATTGTTGGATCATTTGGATTTAAACACACTCATCTTCTACACTGCCCTTTTAATTACATCATTGTTGTGGTCTGTTTGTATTGAGTTTAGGAGGGTTGGGATTGGAAATGGATTATGATCTGGATGAAATCAAGATGATATTTGCGCCATGTGCTCTAATAATATGCATGGTATGGGATATTTTAATGGAGCTGGCCAAAGACTACGTAAACATAAGTTCCTGGGTACCAAACAATCTCTTCGTTTTAAGTGCTCTCACAGTAGAAATTCTTGGCTATATTGATATTCAGAAAGTGAATGTTCTTGACCCGTCTAGTCCAAAAGACTTAGAAGTCTTAATTGATGACCAACTGAAAATGGATGCAGCAAGGCTCACAATGTGTGTTTTCCTGGGATGTCTTCTGCCGGGGATGGCCATGGCAGGTACCAAAGGGAGGTGGAGCAATGTAGCCGCCCTGTTCTTAAGTTTGTCATTTCATATTGGCACTGAAATTTATGCACTGTAGAATCTCAATGGCTCCGAAGTCGAAAGAGAATCGGGTCTGTGGTTCGTGTCATCTGGTTTGCTGCTCTTAGTGGGAGTATCATCTCTCCTGCTCTTGTTAGGGGCAGTCATCTTGTCTGGTAAGCTTGCGCATGATGGTGTCCTTCTGATATTGGAGAAAAGCTCGGGAAAGACGTAGAAAATGAAGGCTTCAAGCGGGGGTCGTTAAGAAGTGAGGTGATGGAGTCGTGGGTTGCAGTTCGCGCATGGAAGACATTGTACTTTCTGTCAAGCTCAGTGTTCAATCCAGGTGCGGCAATGATTGTGACAATTTGTGTTGCTTTCATGGCCGCTAAAGTGAGATGTCGTTCATATCTTCTTCATCATAACCATGGAGAAGGTAATTTCACATTTTATCTTCAATGCGTTTTTATTTTAGTGGGATGGATCCTAATGCTCTGCAGATGGATCAAGACGGCACTTTCTTGTGCAACTTCTTTCGAGAAAGGAAGATTCACAAAAATAATGGGTTTCTTCTTAAAGCCAGCAGCCGTTGTGGTGAACCCGTTGTGCCCTAGCCTGGCATATTTTCTCCTAAATCCAAAAGAGATTAGGCTGAGAAATATTTTAGTTTCCTTTCCCCGCAATATATGGTGCCTGGTTTTGTGGAATATTTTAATTTCCCTTCCCTGCCTTGTACTCCTCCTTCCTTTGTGTAATTTAATTTTAGCAATCATTTAATTGGGCTTGTTCTGCTTTATCTGTTGGCATTTCTCGGCTCTTGTATTTGGGAGCAAGTTAAGTCAGACACTCTGGAAAATTTACAGCAAGTCTGATTTAACGAATGATGAATATTCGAGATACCAGTCGGTACTTGAGCCCATATATTCTAACAAAGTAAAAATAGACACTTTCTGGGTACTCAATAAAAAATCATTTTGTAGAATAAAGCGTAGCATGGATGGAGTTGATAGCATTGAGCAGAGGTGCACAAAATTGCTTTCCATAATGGGAACCCGTAAACTGTCTGAAAATCAGCGTCTTCGGCCGGCTGAGGGAGGATGGATGGAAACAATGTCAAGCATATTCAAAGCTATAGCTGATATTGAGATTGGTTTGGATATGGAGGATGCTTTTGAAGCATACAGGGAGACACAGGATGTGCTAAAGTTTGTGGACTGTCCAGACAACATAGTTGAAGACAACCTCAATATTTTTGGCACATTGAATGTCATAGCCTTTGCGTACAGTATAAATTGGGAAGGAAAAATTTGCAAGCTGGAGAAAAAGTTGAAGCAGGGCCTACGCACATCTCTTACAGAAGAGCGGGAGAGAGTAGGAGTAATTATACCAGAAGAGCGGGAGAGAGTAAACGAGATGCTTAGAGAATTTAAGCACAAATTGGAACGATCTTGTGAAGGAACGTCCAACAGTCTCTTGATCAGACTTGAGGAATGTTCTTATTATAATCTGGTGGAATTGGGTGATATGCTACGCGCGTTGGTGAGCCATGTCATAGTTTCCAGTGTATTAGAAGCTCGGGATGCTATAGTTAAACACACAAAGCAGTGGGTACGGAATTTAGATGAAAGGAAAATCAAGAGAGCTATTGAACTTGCAGTAAAAGTGAGCGCACTGTTAGAAAACCTGGTCGAAGATGAGGACATCTTATTTAGCAATTTGTAGTATTATAAATAATGTATGAAATTTCTAGTAGTTTTTGTATTATTTAATACTTTTATGTGTCAAGTTAAAGCATAGCAAAAATCTGAAAGCAATAATAAAAGCGAAATGCATGTCGGTAGTGAACTTTTGGCTTCATTGCATTTGTCCCTCTCAATTCAGCTTTTTCTTAAATTATGGACCCGAATTTCAGATTTCAATTGTGTTTAATTTCAAGTTTTTAAAAATTCTATGTATTATTTTTGCAATTCAGTTATCTTTATTGTATGGTAATATTGTATGTCTGTTATTAATAACATTTAGAGAAGAGTGGCACTTCCTTTGGAAATCAGATTAACCACCTTGCCAAATCCACTGCTTCTTTTTATGGCATCAAAATGACTCACTCGTTGGTTATCACAAAGTGTGGGTTGAGTGTGATTTGTTCAACATTATCAATTATTTGACGGGGTCTCAAAATCTTAGTTGGTTTATTAAAACATGGACTCCTTAAACCTTATTAAAGGCTTTGATAATGTCTTTATATCTCATGTTTATAGGGAAGGTAATTTCCTTAATGTTGATATCAAGAGTGGATATCATTAGATAAGAATTTGGGAAGATGATGGATGGAAGAATACACTCAAGAATGATGAAGGATTGTAAGAGTTGTTAGTCATGCCTTTTGGACTAACTAATGTGCCAAGAACATTCATGCAATTAATGAATGAGATGTTGAAGGATTTCCTAGGTGAGTTCTACATTGTTTACCTAGACAATAATAATTTTTCATAAAACAAAAAAAATAAGAACATCTATGGCATTATATTAGACAAGTGTTTGAATGACTGAGAGGAGAAATTGTTGCTCAATTATCAAGAAATGTAGTTTCATGAAGAGAGTACAGTTTATTTGGGTTTTTCCATCTTTTTAGAAGAACTGAATATGGATCAGGAGATTGTGAGAGCAATTCTGGAATGGCCAACACTAATAGACATTAGGTAGGTATAATCTTCCCATGGCTTGGCAATTTTTTACTAAATGTTCATTAGAAAATTTAGTACCATTGGTACACCAATGACTCGAAATATGAGAGGAGACCAAAAGGAGTTGAAATGGAAATTTGAAGCACAAAAGAGTTTTTCAGTTATTGAAGAAAAAAGAGATGGACGAATTGGTACTATCCTTCATAGATTTCAACCATGTTTTTCAAGTGGATTGTGATGTCAGTGACAGTGTTATAGAAGTTGTCTTGAATCGATATGAAAGACCAATTAAATAATTTAGTGATAAATTGATTGATGACCAAAGGAGATATTTAGTATATGATCAATAATTCTATGTCATAATTCAAAGCCTTGAAGAAGTGGAGAAACTAATTGCTACCAAAGGAGTTCATGTTATGTATTAGTCATCAAGCTCTTTAGGACATGAATAGTCAAGGTAATTTGAACCAAAGGCAAATGCAGTGGGTTGAATTCATGTAGAGCTATACTTTTTTCCTATAACATTGGTGTGGAAAGTCAAATAAAGTTATGGATGTAGTAATTAGGTCAAGGAGTCCAATGATGAAAATGATAGTGGCAATGATTGGATTTCATGAACTGAAAAACTATATGAAGTTGATCCTAATTTTGTGGAGGCCTTGAAGGTAAGCATAGGTCCGTTAATAATTGATTAGAGGAAATAGATAGACTATTTCATCCAAAATGATATGTTGTTTAAGGGTGACCTATTGTGCATTCCTATGAACTCTATGCAACATAATCTAATGAAGGATAAGCATTATGGAGGATTGGAAAAATACTTTGGCATTGATAAGACCACAACATTGATAGGTGAGAATTACTTTTGGCCTGCGATGTCCAAAATTATGTTTAGGAATTTTAGAAATGCCAAATAGATAGGGGGACAACTCGCAATCCTGATTTCTATCAAACCCTTATAGTTTTGGAAAGGCCTTGTAAAGATATCAGCATGAATTTTTTGTTGGGACTAGGAAGAATCCAAAGAGGGTGTGATTCTATATCTTTGGTCATGTATTGATTCTCTGAGAAGGCATAATTCATTTCTTGTAAAAAAAACCCATGATGTTGTGTATATTACATTTTTTTCTTTTGGAAAGTGGTGAGACTACAAAAAATACCATAGAAAATTATTTTTGACCTAGATACCAAGCTTACCAGATTTTTTTAATAACATTGTTGAAGAAGATGAAGAAAGACCTGAATTTTAGGTCCACATTTCATCCCTAAACCAATGGATAAATCGAGATGGTGAACAAAATCTTTGGGAACCTACTCAAATGCTTGGTAGGAGACAAGATTACAAACTAGTATTTAATTATACAACAACAAAAATTTGTATACAATAACTTGTAAAGAAGAGTATATGGAAGAAAGTAATTGACATTGTTATCAAATTACATCCCAAGGGAGTTCCAGATCTCAGAGATATCAACTTAGAATTAAAAAGAGTGCAAAGGTAGGGGAATCTATATACCATATGGAGATTATGCAAAAGAAAGTCAAGCATCTTTTGGAGTCTATGAATGAAAAGTACAAGAATCAAGTCGATGCCAAAATATGTAGTAAGGAGTTTCATTCTAGAGATGAAGTCATCGTGTATCTTCAGAAAGCGAGGGTTTTAATAGGTACATACAAAAAACTAAAGATGAATAAGTTTTGACCTTGCAAGATCATTAAAAATTTATTTTAGGAAATTCTTATGAGGTGGAATTACTAGAGGGCATTGACATTTCACCAATCTTCAACATTGTAGAACTCTACCAATTTTATGGAGAACAGTTTCATGGGAACATCAATGAAGGGTCTCTTTGAGAATAGTCACCACATCAACAACCAAAGCATATAGAGAAGATTCTAGATAGCTAGAATAGGCACAAAACCTAGGACAAGAAATATAGAGTGTACCTAGCCAAGTGTAAAGACAAGCCAATAGAAGATGTGACATAGCTCTGAAAAGCTAAAGTAGAATGAATTTGATCATTTCTGGAGATAGCAATGCACAAAATGCCCTTTTTGAATAACCCTGGGGGAATGATTAAAGATAATCTTGAATAACCTTATTGCATCCTATTGCAATGGTCAATTTATCTCTAAAGATTGGAATTCGGACATTATGGAAAGTCTAGTATAGCATATCAAGGGGACATCAGTTGTGGATTAATCATCTGGAATTATTCTCCACCAAAAGTCCACCCTGTCAAGTAGCCAAAATTTGAACTTATTAGAGATGGTGTATGGAACTCTTTCGCACCTTGCAGAGATTGCACAACAGTCACATAGTAGATATGGGTAGAGGAAACCCCCAGATGGATTAGCACTCCTTTGCATAAATTTTGTTCTTTCTTCTATTGGGAAAATGGTGTCTCAACCTTACATTTACATAGGTTACTATTTATATTAATTTTTTCGTTGAGAACAAAATGGTGTGAAATTCTCCCCAAAGCTTTGTATTAGCTAGATAAGCATGATGGTAAATTATTGTTGCGAGATCTTAGCTAGTTTTGAAGATATTAAAGTTTTCATTTTTGAAGGGTGTGATGAAATGTTTAAAGGTAATTTTGAGGATTTTAGACCATCCAAAATTTCTTAAAAAGTGGACATAACCAGCATAGCAGGTTACAAGATAATAAAGCACTTTGTGAGCTTTCCGCCACTTCAAACAGTTTGTCAATCAGGCACAAGGTTTGTGAGTTATTGCCTCTGGAAGTTTGGAATCCTGAAATAGGAAATATAATTTGAATCGGACACATAATGAGCTATAAAAGGGGGGGACATGTGTTGATGTCTGTTTTGACATGCCATAAGGCATATAGATTGGAGATAAAGTCGGGTCTACTTTATTGGGTGGTTTTAGCCCATGGTTTTATAATATTGTTTGATGGTTTCTTGTATTGTATCTCCTGTATATGAGATACCTGAGATAGAGGTTGTGTGTAAGAGTGTTATGGCTATTGAGTTACCTCTAAATGTTTGATTAGTGGTACGCCTATAAAGAGATTTCTTTGCAAGTATATTGTAATCTCTTATTGATTGCTAAATAATATATTGAGCTTCTTTTCGAGTGTGGGGCTTTTCTTTCAAAATGGTTTTCCCCATGTAAATCACTATGTTGTGGTATGTATGTTATTATGTCTATTTATGTTAAGTTTTTGTAACTATTTTAACAATCTGTAAAAGTTTTACATTACCCTCCTCTCAAGGTTAGTGTAGGAAGTTGTTGCGCTACTTAACTTTGTTACATCTTCATCTTCCTTGGGTTGACACATACATTTCATTAGGCATTGGGCTGAGAGTCTAGCTAAGGCCAATGCAAATCACTCCTAAGGATTGTAGTAAATATATAATGACTCTAAGTTTATGTGTAAGTAGGCTATTAGTTTGGTAGTTAGGAGTTACAAAATTAAGGATCACCACAAATTTTAACATATAATTTGTAATAAGCCTATGGTGGCCTATGAGCCTACATGTGTGGCCAATAGGGCATGTCATAATTTACATATGAAAAATTTATGGGCACATATAGTTACTAATTTCAATCAATAAATTTACATGTTTCATTCAATTTTTTTGCATTGAGTTGAATTCTACTATAAGGCTAGACAATCCATTATAGACTCTCTATGATTGCATTATTTCAACTTCCCTAGGATGGTGCCTTAAGAGGTGTCTTTTCAATTTTCCAAAGTGGGTATCTAAAAAGGTGCCTTTTTCCTATATTCTTTGTAACAACGCAATACATGTGAGTGCATGACTCTTTCCCTTACCCATTTCTCCACCAAGAAGGGGATTTTTTTTATTTTTTGCATTATAAATGATAGGAAAATGTGTCCTTTCCTAAAAAAAACAATTTTATTTATAGATAGGCATTAAATATAAAATAATGCTATCCCTTATGTTCCTTTGGACACTTTTCTAGGTACATGGAGACATATAATAGCTTGCATTCAGCCCTTGTTGGCAATACCAAATTAAAATAAATATTTTTAGTTAATGCAAAATTTCTCTTACACCCCTCGATGCTTTTGCACTAGTATCCTAATTTATATTTGAAAAATGACTCCTATATAAATTAAAGAAGTTAAATCCATTTAGATGAAGTCTATTTGAAGTGAGAGAAATGAATTTATATTAGACTTATCTACATATATATGGTGTTTATTGTATTGTGTTTGTTCAAAACTTTCATCTCCTTGAGCCTTCTATATAAGATGATATAGAAAATGGTCAATTTCATCTTATTAAACTATTTTATTATTAAATATCAAATACTGATGTTGTATCAAGAAGAAGGCAAGAGCATTAAAGAGGTTAGAGAATGAATCTAGGCATACGAGTTTGCAAGGATTACTTCAATGAAAGGTTAGACTATAGAACTCGAAAAAGAAAGTGAGGAAATGTATTTTTCATTGACTTTATATTTCTGATGTTCAAATTATCATGATTAAAAAAGGCGATCATTCAAATTAAATCATTGAATAAAAGTGACTTTAAATACTCAGATTGTAACAATTAAGTACATTTATCTTGAAAAACCATTAAGATAATTCAGTTTTCTATTCTTCATATGACATGAATAACTGCATTTATTTAGTGATTATATATAAGTTGTTGATCATTTTATGATGATTTAAAGTTAAAATAGATAAGGAAATGTCCTCGGAGAATAAGCTGATTAGTTTTGACTAGTGATTGAATTTAATCTGATCTTAGTTTAATTTTGTATGCCACAAAAAATCAAATAAGATTCATAAAAGCAAATGATAAAAAAAAAAAAAAAAATTATCAGTGTAAAAATGCTTTTTTTTTTTATTATAAATTTTTAAATGAAAATGTAATATGCTCTATGTTACAAAAGAATGCAATTTTAAAAATTCAATACCAACGTTTCTAAAATTTAGAATCTAACTAACTAAGAATATATTACATTTTGTTAGTGTAATTAGTTTTCTCATCATAATTTTTAAGGCAGAAATGTATTCTGCCTGCATGTTATGTTAAAAGTTGAATGGAAGGGTTGTTAAATTTAGAATCCAAACATGTATTAGCCATGCATAAATATACTCTACTCCCAAGGAGTCCTTGTCCCTACAGTTTGATATGCCAACATGTCACAGTTGTTAATAATACACGTATAATGCCAGATACCTCAAGTAGGGCAAATTTTGTGATTTAAAGCAACATGACTACATAATATATTTTTGAGATCATTACTTTTACAGTGTTTATTACTCAAGAAATGCTTCTACAATATACTAAAGGAAGTATTATTTGATTGTGTCGCATCACTGGATTACTATCCCTTTTACAATTCTGATCTAATGGGTGTTTATACAAAGAAAAGCATTTGATATTGAAAATAAATTTCACAACATTCTCTGCAGATTCGTTCACCATAATTCTTGAGCATGAACCCACATTCCTATTTAGTCAAAATTTTGAGGTCCTATCTCCATAATCATTAGTCATTTCAGGATAATGAAATCTTCATAATCAAATCAGGCATATTAATAAGCACAATATACCATTTCTTCTTATGCACGGATTCTCTATAGCAGGACATGCTGCAGCGCCATCTGATTGACTAGGACTGTGAAATTACATTTCCTTTTAATTGTTTGTTTTTCATTCTCTTAGGACAAAAGGGGTTTCAAAAGGAAAGAAAACAATCAGAGATTCAATAGAAAATAAAGAAATTCAATATATGAAACTGCCATTCATATAAGTTTTTGATATTGTTAATAGTTGCAGCACTTTGGCAGACAAGAACTCATATCCCAACCGAAATTTGCAGAGGATAAAAGATAGCCGTTACGTTGTTCACAGGTTTGCCGTTTAGTTCTGAATTAAAGACTCCGTTAGTGCAGGGTTATCACGATTGCCAATTATAAGCGACCACATAACCTGCACATCCTGGTAATGGCAGAATTTCACTTCCTCATACAAGATAGTAATACCCTGATTGGAACCTGAGGACAGAAAAAAAAAACACAGTATCCGATAAGCACGAATAACCCACAAAAGTCCATCAATCATATCCCAAAAGGAATGGAAATACACACCTTTTCTGTGGTTTCTATCGTTTGATTGCCTGTGAATGCTCTTCCATACCTTTCTTATGGGTAATGTCAGAATATTTATCAAGCCCATAATGAATGGTACAACAATCAGAAAGTTTGTCAGATAAGAATGAATTGAATCTAGAAGCTATTTAATACATAGATTTGGTTTTTTTTCTATTTGCAATTCCTCTCAGTTTGTTCACAGATTGAGTACTGTAAGGAAGTTAGATTTAGATGATGTTGTGTCTCCAAAACACATCCCTCCTTTAGAATACACACGTCATAACGTGCCTGTGCAAAACAAATCTTGTTCCAAAAATATCCTACTAAAATATATTCAGATCACAGCTAAAATTCTAAAACTAGACAATCCTACCTTACCTGGCAACAACTAAACTGTCCCAACTTGCTACAGCTTTTGGACAATCCTCGAGCTTAACATGTTCTTGTTAGGTATTGTATAATGCATTGCCCGTGCAATGTCTTTTTGTTGGCAAGATATTTATAAATGCACCAAAAATAGATGGATACTTTCAAAAGTAGTTTTATCTACCTGAAACTGAAAGAGGGTGAAAAGACACGAAGCTCAAATAGTAGATTGGATTATTAAAAAGAAAATCAAAAACTTATGAAACAAACATGTAACGTTTTAGAGAAAACTATAGAGCACAAATTTTAGTTAATGGTGGCTCCATTATTAGCTGAGACATTTATTAAGCCTTAAGACACTACGGTACATGGACATTTTTCCAAGCATTTATATCCAATGAGAAGGAAAAATAGAATTTTATTTGATTGGTTTGTAGTTGAGCTAGAATACAGATTGAATCTAAAATTAGAAAAATATTGTTAAATCTGAAGAAATAGTGGGTGGTGTGAAATTATATCTTAAAATTATTTAAATTGGGAGATGATATTTCAAATAACAATTTCTCAAAAAAGAAAATAATTATAGAAACTACTGATCCTAAACGGAAACAATTATTTAAATAACAAATGTATAACACAACACACTCAAAGAAAAGATTTAGTATAAGTGCAATAAATTCAAGACTAAGAAAGGGGTCCCAATCTTAAGGGTTGAACTCGGACTATCTTAGGTGTTGGAGTAATCTCGCATCTTGAAAATATCTCTCATATTTATTTGTTTGTTCTCTAGTAGGCTCTATAAGTATGCATATAATGGACATGGTCTTTGACGTATGGAGCAATGAATTAAAGTTCTTGTGGATATTACACCATAATATTATAAATCTAGGGTGTGGCATTCCCACCTTACTCTCCACCTTCATCTTCTAGAACACACACAAAATTGCCTTTACATGAGATAGGATTGCTTCCTAATCCTTATCCTTTATCTATAGAAGATTAAACCTTCTTGATGCTCCTAAAGGCTCACTTGATTACCCTTCCTTCTCTTAAATATCATCCATCTAATCAATCCAATCCTTCCTTTTATGGCTATCATCATTTAGTAGGTTGTAGCATTGAACATTTGATGTGTCTTCTCTCTCTCTTTGTTGATTTAAATTTCCTTTTTATCATGTTTCTCCTCACTATGTGACATTGGTGGGTTCATTGTCATTCATGGTGGGACAATATTATGTGCTATGATACTTTATCTTTGATAGCAACATAATAATTTATGGCAGGGCTATACTTTTCTATGCATTGGGAGAAAAGATAATTCATGTTTGATGGGTGTACCCTTGTTTAGGGAACTCATCTCCTTATTTTGGGAACTGTGTGTAGAAGTTGATCATCAACCATAAGAGCCAAGAATCATCTACAAGCAAAACAACTATCACACAAAAGCGATCAAGCAAAGATTTTATGCTCTATAATAACTAGTGAGTTCTGTATTATTGCACAAAAGAATTGAACATTCAATATTGAAGGTACAATTACAATGAATGAATGCTTTCCTTATAGAAAGTAAGACATGCCCTAATCCTAAAAATTTGTATAACTAAAATAATTCAAAGTAAGAGCTAAATTAAGCTCAACTAGAATCTATAAAAGATAACTAGAAGTGCCTCTAAGTGAACTCGGACTAAAAAGCATAACACCTAGATAAAATAAAGCACCTAAGTTTAGCTTAAGTGAAAAAATAATTAGAGGACCCAATTAAAAATAATTCGATACTTGTCCTAAAATTACTCTAACACCCCCACTTAACTTAGGGATAAGTTAACGAGCTAATATATGAATGAGTCTTGGCAACAAAGGCTTGATTAGGAATTCAAGTACAAACCAATGCAACATAATGAAACTCACACCAATGAGGTCTCTCAAAATGGAGAAAAGGAGAAAAATTACATGGGAAAAAACCCCTCTCAAAAAATGAGAGATACAAAGATACTACATGTGACTAAGATACTAAATCGTTCAAAGAAGTACAAAGAATATGCCCCCCATAAGAGATAGAAGAAGAGATGATGTATCCCCCCCCATAATAAAGAAGCTCCAATGCTGAAGATGAAAGCTTGAGGATTTATGTTGATGGAGATCTAAGAGTGGTAAACCACGTTACTCCCCTTAGGAAGAAAAAAGTCAAGTGGCCAAGGTTGAAAAAAATCCATGAAAGGAGATGGAAGGAATAGTCTTTGGATGTGTGTCATGGAAGATTTCTTAGCTATCTAACTATTTTTAAAAAAAACTCCAAATCAACTAAACTGAATCCAAACAACTATGAAAATGCATGGTGAATAATATTTGAAGGCACTAAAGATGGGATGATAGAAATTATCAAATTGTCATCAAAGAGGAAGCCCAAGTATCCTCAATCATGTTCCCAATCTCTAGAGTGTGTTATGTATCAGATAACTACACAATATGTTGCAAGTACTCATCCCACTCTTCTGAAACTAGAAAGGAACAATCAACTTGCTAAACTAAATTGATCTCTGAAAAATTGGGAGGTGGAGGAGGATCAAAACAAGCATCAATAATGACTATAGACGATTGAAGAACACATAGGTTCAACTGACCAAATCTCTCCTTAGATTTCTAATCTACTCTCGATGCATGAGAGATATGACCAGCCACTGGATTTGCATGCTCAATGGAGACAAATGTGAGAACTCATACAATCACACTGCATGATCAACACTACCAATTGCAAGTAGCTCTCTACTATGAAGATCTCTTATTAGCACTGAATTAGGGGTAAACTCAACTGTCTTGGCTATACAACTATGAGTAATCTAGTAGATGGAAAGAAGGTTTGAAGATAATGCAGGGACACAAATAACATTGTTAAATGTGCCACCATAAACCTCAATAGAAGCACTCCCATTAAAATTCGTTTGAGTGTTACTACCCATCAATTATTATGAAAAGGACGATGCTCAAAAGAATAGAATATACCCTCTGATGATGCCATATAATGTGAAGCTCCTGAATCAAGAAGCCACCTCAAGGAATAAGAATGTGTAGATGAAAATAGAGCATGGACCTTCATCTTGTCTTCACCATATTCTATAGAAGAAGACTCAGAATGTCTAGATCCTAAAGTGATAGAAGAAAATGTACTAGGTGAAGGTGGTTGAATATATTGCTTCTTTAGAGGATGTGTCATCCCATCAATCTTCTTTGCAAAACATTTATTCTAATCATGTCATATCTTAGTGGAATATACACACTTTGACTTATCTTTCTTCAATAATGACCTATTGGAAGAGGAAGAAGAATCTAAATAATCATGTGATTGTGTGTCCTTGGGCTACTCATGTGACTTGGAATCCTTGTGTTTCTATTTCCTATCTTTGCCATGTGAAACCTTCTTATCTTTGGAACTCAAAGAAGAAAGAAGAACCTATGATTTAGAAGACTTCAATCTTCCCATATAAAGAAACTTGGTTTTCTCATGTGTGAGTTGAGAAGAAAACTCATCAAGTGAAGGCAAGGATAGAGAGAATCAACTTAGAGCCCTCCTTCTCAATTTTGCACTACCTCAACTATAATCCAAGAGACTTGAGTTTGGTGAAGAAGTCCTAGATGTTATCAGAATCATTAGGATTCAAGCCAATAAGTTCATTCTCCAACTAAAAATCCCTTAACGCATCTTGCTTTCCAAATAGGGACTCCAATGTAGTTTAGATCTCATTGGGTATTGTGCAAGACTCAACATGAAAGAGAAAATATGGAGAGATAGACATGCATAATGTTCCAAAATCCTCATAATACCTATTAAACCATTTTCTCTTCTTAGCATCACTTATAGGGTCAACTTTTGTACCTATGGTCACTAGGTATAACCCTTGGTGTTTCAAGTGAATCTCTATTTGTTGTTTCCAACCATGATAGTTAAAGGGAGTAAGGGGAACAATATTAAATGGATCCATGAGAAATTAAAACAAAGTATAGAAATGAATCAATAAAGAAATATATATCTTCTGAATGCCAAAAAATTTCCACTTGAATCATAGAAAAAATAATCGATTTGAATCTTTTCCAAGATAGAACCAAAAAAGGAAAATATTGAGATATTTGAGTACCTGATGAAAAATTAGCTGAAATAGGGCTTGAGATTCAAATAGGGGACTATGAGGGATTTATGACGATGTATGGAAGTCGAAAAATGGAGTTTGGACGTGGAAGATATTGCCCCAGAAGTGCAAAAAAGAAGGTTGACTTTGGAGTCTTGGTACAAAAATTGGTATAGAATTTGATTAAAGAACCTATAGAATAAGATTGGTGCTAGAACCATCTTTCCAACAATATGTTGTTTTCCCAATCTTGACTTTGTATGACAATGTTATGAGAAAAAACCCATACGCTGCTTTTTATGGTTTGGAAAGTATATACAGAGTAGATTGGCTAAATTTAGCTAGGTACTGAATTTTTTGGAACACTAATAAAGAACCAAATCCACTAATGTCAGTGCTAACCACATTTAACATGGATAGATACATACCTTTTGAAGTGATGTTTTTCCATTTTTTATTTGTTTCTTTTTTAAACTTTTGACCAAAATATTTTATGAAAGCCATTGAAAAATTTAATGGTCACTAAAAATTACAAGCCCATGATTTTTTTATTTTATTTCTAATGTAGGTATCGATGCACATCTAGACAATATGGCCATATAGAATTGTGTGCACCTCATAAAGCATGCTAATACAAAATTACCAATTTTTTTGCCGATCTCTAATTTTGACTATTTGATAGGCGATCTTAAGGTTTTTGGGCAATTCTAAATGCAATGGTGACTTCCATTTTGCACCAAATTTCCCATATCATAAATTATATAAACACATAAAAAATTCAAATTTAAACAAATAAAATCATAACAATGGATTTATGTGGGAAAACCCTTTAGGGAAAAAAAACCACACTCCAAAACCTAGAGCTCATTGTATTATCAGTAACAACCAATCATTAAAATACAATGCATAGAGCCAATGCTCTTTAGAAAGAGAACTCTAGAGAACTTTTGGCACATAGCAGCTTCTTAGAATATATTCAACCTTGTCATACAAAATGCACTAAGGGAAGACACATTTATAGAGCTCAAAACATGAGTGGAAAGCGCCCATGGTTTCCAAAAGCAACTCATACTTTCAAAAGCTAAGTGTTATTTAAACAAAAACTTGTCATTTCCTTGAGATCTTGCACATGGAAACTTTACAAAGTACTAGCGCATGAATCGGTCATAAGGGTCATCTTGTAATATGCAACACCTACCTCACACCACTTGTCAAAAGTGAACTCCACCATTTATACCAACTACCAAATAATAACTCTTCCATTGAATTAGTAACCATCATTATAGATAAAAGAAACTATTATTTTCTCCACATACCAATGCATGACACTAGTCTCTTATTTTTTAGGACTTCCAAATTGATGTAAAATAGAATAATTAAATAAACATGTTAGGAATCTAATGTTGAGACACCTTTATCCCAACAAAGACATCCTACTTTTTAATCATAATTAATTATTTTTGCAAATATGAAAAAATTAAACCTAAGATATTTAAGGGAGACATATTAAACTTCCCTCGATATAATCTCCTTAGGCACATATCAAGACCTAATAGAAAATCTCCACAAATCTTAAAATATTGACAAAAATATAAATTTAATTCCACTTTCAAGAATAAAATTAAATCACTAAAAAATGTTTTTTATAAATAAGTGGACCTCAATGTAAGCATTCTAAAACTTTTAATATATCATATCGATAAAATATTATACTTTTGAAATGTAATTATAAATTTAGGTGCATACCTTCAAGAAACCAATTAAAACAAGAAATTTGGTCATCAAAATATGTTCCATAGTCTATATGGATGTTCCTGTTTTAGTAAAATCGAATATGATTCTACATTCAAATCTACGCAAAAATGGTATCTATGTTTCTCAAGAAATTTTATTTATCCTACTTTACAAATTTGTTTATGACCATACCTTTAACGTGCTTTTGTTTGAAGTTTAGTTTATTATTTCTCGTACATGACATAATTAACTATTGGTCATTTTACCTCTTGGTCATTGTCTCTTTTGTTTTCACAATCTTGATTTTAGTAAATAGTTAAACTTGCAATCTTTCCATCATTCTTTATCATCAAATTATGGATTAGAAACTATGTTTATAAATCTTGATTTAAAATCGGAATACATGAATATTTTTAAATGATTCATCCATAATATCATGGACTACCCCAAAAAAATAAAAAATCATATGCTCATAAATATCTATTTCTTTTTGTTTTGTATCATACGGAAATACAGACATGATTACTTGATGTGAGTAGTATTTTATGATCTCTTTAGTATAATATGACAATCATTATGAGAGATCCAAGGGTCTTCATGATATTAGGAGGTGAATTGTGCTACAAAAAATACGTTCTGGAATTTTGAGTAGGAACATAATTTTTTGGAAATCTATAACTTCAAGTCTAATTTCTTAGAAACCATGTCAATGATGATTACTGTGAATTTTTTTTTTTTTTGGAGGAAGATGCATATGATCTCTATTAAATGTTGAATATTATTTTTACAACATTTTAGATTAAATGTTTTTAATAATTATAATTGAAGGCATCAAACTTAATTAATATTTGTTCCTTATAACTAAAATTGAATCTTTTACAGTCATGGCTAAACATAACTAACATTATTTTAATAAAACAAATAATTTTTCCACAATCCATGATAGCTGTATAATTTTGCTTTTGGTTTTGATTGTATATGATTTTTTGCATCAACGTTTCAGATCACACTCTGTAATCCATCATCAATTAATACAAAAAATATCACACAATCAAAATCTGAAGCAAAACTATACAGCTATCATTATTTTCTTATCATGCTTTCGAAAGGATTGACTTCCGTGGAGCACTGCCACTGACTGAATCGGCACAATGGGTATTGTTGTGAAGGTTCACGAAAATCGACCACAAGACATTAATATCTTCGTCCTTGCAATATTTGACGTCCTCATACAAAACATAAATTCCACTTTCTGACAAAAACAAGAGAAACAAAGATTGGTAATGAAATCACACTCATACAGAAAATATGGATTATAATAAATGGGATTGCTTACTCTTCTTATGGGCTTTGAATAATCGCTTATACAAGAACCTCCATATTCTTCTGAGAGGTTTTAGCATTCTCTTCTTTAACATGGACCGTCCCATTGCTCTTTTCCCTACTTGAAGAAGGAATGTGCAAAGATCATAAATAACCCACACAAAATAATTGTGAATGAGTTCATTCGAAGTCTATTTTTTTGGTTGGTATTCCAACTTACCTTCCATAAATGATGATTTTGAGAGAGAATATCTAACGAGAGAATGAGTGATGGTTGGGGAAGACATATGAGGTCATTCTTGAGATTGTGATATATTAACCAGGGGCAGACATCTCACAGCAAACCTGAAATGATAACGACAAATTAAAGGACAGTTTAACATATTTTACACTGTTCTTTTAACGTTCTGTGAACTTGGATGACCTAAGTATAGATTTCATTGTATTTTCGACATTTTAAAGTGATTTCACGGTTTTTAACTTTAGAAGAGAAAGAGTTAGTTCATCCATTCCATCACCCAATTTAAGTATATGTAGCATAGCATCGAAAAGGGAATATATATCATCTGTCTCTATCTATTTGGGTTAGCTAAACAGATATTTTTTATTCTTAAATGCATAATTGATCTCGACAATTGAGAAAAATAAATATAATATTCAGTTAAAAAAAAATTAAAAGAAAAAGTTGATGTTGAAGGCATAGAAAATCGATTCTCCAATGTCATGGAATGTTATGATTTAATTAGATAAGTGACATAGAATCTACAAACTACTATATTATTTGTTAGATCAACATATGTGGATGATCTTTGCACCTATATAAATGAGTCAACCCACAACACAAAACCTATATTTTGTAAGAATGAAATGATCGCAATTTGATAGTGCTGGTTAACAGATTTGGTTTCTTGAAATAACATGAGTAAATGATTTCTACTGTCTAAACAAAGAAATTCATATAAACGAACAGTTGGGTAAATTGTATACCTTGTTTATACTAGCTTGCACTTGAATTTTAATGTGGTACAACTTCCACATAAGATTAAATTAAATATTCCTTTTTTATTTTTTGTAGTAAAGATTTAGACATGAAAGTAGAAAAAACATCTAATACTTGTTCATCACTATGATACAAGCACACAACAAATATGAAAACATAAAATTACAAAACATTTGAAATACTATCTTGAACAAATCTTTCAATTTTCTCTCAACACAAAGATAAAATGTTTAAAAACTTTTCGTAAAAATGCTATTACTAATCTTTAATCTATAGATCAATAGTTGATAATAGAAAGATAATATTTAGTTATCGAAAATGATTCTTTTGAATAACCAACGTCCCACTTAAATACAGGGAATTTTTAAAATAATAAACTTTTGAACAGAGTCTTTTATAACACAAGAAACATTAAAACAGTGAAATTTTTAAAGAACCAATCAGCATTGAGTTGGTGGGGTTGTAGTTAATTCTATGAGATTTCCACAACTCATGCTATATTCTCTTAATTCTTTCTGGATTCGATTGTGTTTGAATTTTTTATCATCGACGTTTCGAATCACTCCGTGATTCATCATCAAGATGTAAAAAGGAATTCCAAGGCAAGTTTTCACCTCCTTCGAATTCTTTTTTACATCGTGATAATGAATCATGCAATGTGATTAGAAACATTGATGATAAAAAATTCAAACACAATCGAATCCACAAAAAATTAAGAGAATGAAATTATAGTTGTTAATTTGAACAAGTAGAGGTGGCTAAGAAGCTAAAAGTCATTCCTTGAAATCTCTATATGTCTTTAGGAGTGGAGCCAATTTTTCATGTCTAGGGATGACAATGGATTTCAATTTAATGTTCCAAAATACTTTTTCGCTTTGGTCTTATTTATTCTATGTTGAATATTTGCAGGTTGATCAACTTTGCAGTTAAGACAATGGCTGATATTCACAATTTTCTAAAAAATTGTCTCTTCCAAACATTTGTTTATCAAAGCTTGACTTAATTGGATTCTAAATTTCTTCCTTAATTTCATCTATTGCTATCACCTCATTGCCAATATTCTTTTTCAACTTACTTGCAACGTCGTTAGGCAATTTGGCTATTTCCGTATTCACTTTGCTGCATTCCTTTATTATTACCCATAAATACATTGCTTAACAAGATGACTCCTCCATTTTAAAGCGTCGGACCACCTTGTCCATCTTTTCTAATTTAGATCTATTAAAACATTCTCTCTAATAGCACTTTAAGTATCCATCATGGCTATCTCATTTAATTTAACAAGTACCTATTTCAATCCATTAAACTCAAAATGAGTAAGTTTCTTTAATTGTAGGATATTATCATATACCCTTTTGATCTCTTCCAGGAATGGAGGACCCTTGATAAAAATATCTTCATTCCATGCTGTACATATTTCACCAAGAGAGCTATCTTCTTGTACCTTATTGAATATCGCTTCTGAGAACTTGCAGAAGTAATCTATCTATGTTATCTTGAGTTTGTCTGACTAGCAACATATAAGGATTAATAAAATTATTCAGACAGTTTGTCAAAACATCTATATGTCCCTTAAGTTCTTTTTCTATCTTCTCGCTTTTGAAGATTTCTAATATTCTACTAGCGATCACTTGGAAATTATGATTGTCTTCTTCTTTTCTTGTTGGCCCTAAGTCTACTCTTGAAACATTGAAATCATCTACGTAGCTTGACTAGGATCTTTATTTCTTATGGGTTGAGTAATTTCTATATAGTCATTGCTAGTATCATCATCTTCCATCAACCTATATGTTGTTTTCAACTTTTTAGCTTTGGGTGTTCTCTAAAGTAATTTCTCAACTATAATATTGTCATCGGGCATCCTAAATGGTACCATTTTTATCTTCTTTCTTAATGAAGATTCCAATCAAGAAAGAGCTCTTCTCGAATCTATTTGAGAAGACATACAAGGGGTCAAGAAATCGAGAGTTCTCCCCAAATGGGAAGCCTTATTAGTTTTCTATTGATCAAATAGGAAAACTGGGGAGGCCTTATCTCCTTGAGCTCCTGTTGTTGGCTCATCTTCTTCTACAGGATTTGCATTTAGAATCTCCACTTCAGCATCTTGCTCCTTAACTTGAATTACATGAATCTAGTAAAGGACAATCCCCACATGTTTTCTCAGGTGTTTTATTTTTATTCGAATCTTTTCCATTTCCTCAACCAACTCCTACTACATATTGCTAGGAAGATAGACTCACATTGGATGTTGAGGTTACACTATTTGGGGAAGGCTGTGTACTTGTCGATGTAGCTATTTTAGTTCTTGTTTTTGCACACTCTCCCTTTTTCTAAGCTAACCACTCTTTTGTTCTTTTGAAGACAACAACGGTCCTAGTTTGTAAATAACTTGGTTCCCTTAAACTCCAATCTATACAAAATATTGGTGACCATGAATTTTCAATAATAAATTGGATTAACTAAATTAGACTGGTCATCATTAATATCAAAGACATCCTAACTGAGTTCATACAATACAATCTATTTAAGATTGTGTCTCATCCAATTTGTCATTCTTACTTCATAGTCATCTACTTAGCCTAAGGTTAGTGAGTAGAGATATGGACAAACTTTTCATTACAAGTGCTCAAGCCCATGGTAGCATTTTGGGGTGAAATCTCAGTTGAATGGCTCAAGTGAGTCTTTAAGTTCAAGGATGATGAATTCATCCATAAGGTGTTTGTGGTGTTAGGGGAATTCTTCTTGGATGCGCTATGCAAATACAGAACAAACACTGACATCACCTCTATGTTCAAGGGTAGGTGCCTCAAGTTGTGTTCTAAGGAAGAGGCTTTTTGGATTGCCATGAAATGCATTAGGAAGGAATGGTGTTGGTTCCTGGCATCGTTCATGCCACTTGCAAGACCAAGAGAAGGATTTGTGGCATTAGGGAGTGATTGGTTGCACATGGTGAAGTTATTCCCCCTCTATGCCCCTTCTTCATTTGCGGAGCTAACTAGGATAAGGAAGTTAGTCGTGTTGCAGCCCAAATTGGGCTAGGAGAAATTAAGAATTTTCTGCGCACCATGAAAAATCGAGCTTGCCGTGAAGAGTTGGATATCGCTTCGTGGAGTGAGGAACGTAAGCAAGAAGAGCTGAAGCAAAAGAGGGGACATCCTCCAAGTTTGAAAATCGCTGAAAGGTTGAAGATGCCAAAGGTGGCGGGTGCTTCTTCCGGTAGTGGGCATACGGTGGTGGACAATTCTTCAACTTTGCGGGAGGCATAAATTTTTCTTTGGATGTTTTATATGCATAGTGATCCAAGTGGGCAGTTGGAGCTCATCATTTTTAGTGGGTTTCCTAGTTCGTTCTTCTCTGTTGTTACTAGTTGTTTGAGTCTGGGTGGGTGAGTTAGTGTTCAAATTCGTCTTTATTGTTTTTATCTATGGTACAATAATGGTACTGCTATGAGTTTTGTTTTCCCCTATGGGTGGTAGTGCTATTTTGGCTTGGTGTTGTTTTCTATTTTTAATGGACTTCTGTTGTACACTTGATCTTTATAATATTATTAAAAATATAATCTTAAACATAATATTTAATTATTAGTTTGAGATTATATATTAATTTAATTATATTTATATAATATTAATTATAATTGATTGTAATATAAAACTTAGAGAAATAGTTTGTGGGCTACAAGTTTGGTGACATTCTTTTTCAAGAGGACAAAGTTGGTGACGAAGAAGTGACGGAAAGAAAACCACAAGATCAGTCTAGGAGCTCTTGTATGTTGTTGTTTGATTCCAAACTCTCTAGAGATTTTTATCTGTAGGCACTAGTTTCTAGGTGGCTCCCTCTGCAAAATTTTATAGTTTTCCTTTCATTGCTTTAATTGGGGTTGTTTATAGTTAATGGGTCTCTAGCCCCCTTGTAAAAATCCTCTATAGTATGGTTTATATGGTAGAGTGAGCCTTGTTCTCTGCTAGCTTCTTTTTTGGTATTAAGTTTATTAGCTAATATTTAACTATGGTATGTAGTCCAAGCATGGCTCTCTGCAACTCTTATAGTTTTATCCTCTCTGTTCGTACTTTTTAAATGTTTATACTTATTCTTAATAATATATATATGCGCTTGCACTTTTCTTTAAAAAAAATAAAAAATATAATTGATCTTAATAAAATAACTATTAATAATTATAAATTATATATAAACAATAAAGTGAAAATAGGTATTTTTTAATGAGAAAAACATTTAAATTTATGATTAAATGTTAATAAATTGCATTGTATATATCAAAATAATTAAAAAGAAAATTACGATTTTCAAAAAGTATTAATAAAAAATAGAATGATTTCAAAAAAAATTTATGCAAATTGTAATTATAAAATTTACATACTTGGGTTTTCTCTTTTAATAGAAATATTTGTTGTGCATGCTTGTAATGAAACAATTTAAATATATATTTTATCTAATTTAAATGTTTTGAAATAGATCTGTGTACAACATTAATTGATTTTACTACCTATATTTCTAAAATAAATAAAATTAAAATCTATATATATTTATATATAAAAATGACTTTAGTTACAAGATTATCAATAAAAAATGATAAAAGTTATTTAAAATAGACATTTATTTTTTAAATATAAAGAAATATAAAAAGGCCTATAAAATATATCATTCCTATAAATTTGCTCTTATAACAACAAATTTTTTCATCTAGTCATATTGTAGATAAATAATTTCTACTTGAAAAATACAAATCTTAAATTTATAAAAGTCAAGTTTACATTGAAAACTAAAATAATAATACTACTTTTTGATTGGTGCAAAAAATCATTTAATTAGGCTTAAGTGAATGCAATAGTATTTCCTATAGGTACTAAAACTCTTTTCAGAATGTATAATAGAAACCTCTAAATCTATTGCTAAGTAATAATAACTCCTTGTATTCATGAAACTAATAAATTCATAAAACTAATATCTTACATTGATTTCTTACCTTGCTTCTAGGTCATAATACAACCCTAAACATCAAGGCTAACTCTATCACCATGTGTATTTATAATACCATTCCATTCAATTTAACTACATTTTTTTTTCTCAATAGGTATTTGAAGGATTAGATTTACATGGAACACTAGCACTAAATTAATTGGCATAGTAGGTATCATTGTGAATGTTCACAACAATCTACCACAACTTGTTCAAATATTTGTCACTGTTGGATTTGACATCCTCATACAAAATACAAATTCCACTTTCTATAGACAAAAATAACAAAACAGAGACATTTAATGAATTTGTATTTACACTCATACAAAGTTAGTAAATTTACATTTACATTTACTTACTCTTCTTGTGGACTATTCATAATCACTTATACGTGTACCTCCACATCCTTTTGAGAGGGCTTAGCTCCCTTTTCTTTAATATTGAGTGTGAAAGAGCTTAATTATATTATAAAAAACAACTAACACTTACAATAATGCACAGAACTAGTGCTTTTGAGGAAAACTTATAGCAACATAGAACTTTAAAGAACTTTTGGTAGATAACAACTTCTCAAAAGATACTCAAACTTGTCATACAAAATACACTAAGGAGCCACATATTGATATATCTTAACACATGAGTGGAGCATGCCCATGGTTTCCAAGACCAACTCATACACTGAAAAAGTAAGTGGTATTAAGACAACAAGTTGCCATTTCCATGACATGTTGCACATAACAACGTTCCAAAGCACAAATACATGACTCAGTCATAATTGTCATCTTGCCATATGCAAAACCTACCTCATATTAGTCACTTGTCAAAAGTAACCTTCACCATAAAGACATGTTGTCAAATAATAACTCTCCATGACTCTTCCACAAAACTAGTAATCATTATAGTAAATAAAATAAGCTATCATAGTCCTAAGATGGAAACCTATGACACTAGTCCCCTAATTTTTAGGACATTGAAAGTGGGTGAAAAATAAATCTATTAAATAAATATGTTAGGAATATATGTTTGATATTTCTTAATCACAACATTCTCCTATTTGTCAAAGTAAATCTTCTCAAGGCCCTAAGGCCCATAGAACTGGCATGCCATATGAACTTGAACTCAGTGATGACTAATTTTTTTAGTGCATCTCCAATATCTACCAAAGCATAAAATTTTTCCATCTTCCACCATATCACAAATAAAGTGAAATTGTACATCAATATGTTTTGTTCCAGCATCAAGAGTAGGATATTTTTCTAAAAAAAATAGCACTCTGGCTTTCACAATAGATGATAATCTATCTTACATCAAACTCATAGCAAAGAAAAATCTCTTAAGACAAATGGCTCCCTTACAAGAATAATCAAGCATGTAATTTTCTTTTATATTTGAGATCAGAACTATACCCTACCACTTACTCATCCAACTAATAGCACCACCAAACATCATGAAAACATATCTACTGGTGAATCTTCTACTATCAATGTTTCCTACCCAATTTTAATCCACATCCATGAATGCAAATTGAATATTGAGGTCCACAGGACAACCATGAAAAAAAAAATGAATGTTCCTATGCATCCCTCAAATACCTGAACACTCTCTTAAATGCATCTCAATGTACCCTACTAGGATTAGTTATAAATAAACTATCTTTCAAAAAGGCTCTTATTTCTCAAGATTCTAAAACCATTCTAACCAATATGGACAATTCTCTAGTGACATAAGATTTTCTTCTATTCTAACTTATCTTGATCTATAGATAATTTACACCCTTAGTTTCCTTTAAAGAATGACCATTAGATGTAGAAACAATAGTCTTCTTCTCTTCTTGATATGATGGTTAGGATGAAGAACCCAAAGCTCCTTTTTTGTAATTCATAGAAGAGCTATTATACCAAACCATGCGTGCATCTAAGTTTTATAAGGGTTTAGTCTAAATACCATTAGTAAATACCATAGAACCTCTTGTCATATTACATCTACCACTTGATAAAACAAGTTAAACACCAACATCATTTAGCTTGCTAATTGAAAGTAGATTTCATACCAAACCAATTACTCTTCCACTACCAACAAACTTCAAGTGAGAGTCATTACCCAGATACACCTTACCACCATCAAAATCTTTATACTTCTAGAACCAACTTTTGTGAGAGCTCATGTGAAAAGGGGCACCTAGGTCAATCAAACACACATATTCTTATTAATGTTTTGCCAAGTCTAATAAAAAAAGAATCTACATTAGCATGAGAGGAATTTTTATAGTTATAATTAGAGAAATCCTTTTTACCTTTATTTTTCTTGTCCTCACACTCTCTATAGAAATGACCATGTTTGTGGTAGCTCCAATATTTCTCCTTAGACTTCTTATTGGAATACTTAGATCTCCCCCAAATACTTAGATTTGCCCTTCTTTCCTTTCTTCATTGTTATATGATGAAGAGCTAAGGCCTCCTTAACCTTATTGGAATATTTCCTTCATATATCTTCATATAAAAATGAAGCAACCACATCCTCCCTCTTGAAAGTGGTTGTTGTGCTTCCAAAGGGAATCACAAGGTGTTTCCATGATTCCAACAAAGAACATAACAAAATCATGCAATTATCTAGTTCATTTATCTTGATACCAAAAGAACCTAATTGGGAAACCAACATATTAAATGTATTTAAGTGATGTGCAATAGATCCTCATTCTTCCATCCTCAGATAATACAACTTCTTTCTCAGGAATATTTAATATTCACATAGATTTTCCCTGATAAAAATTATCAAGCTTATTCAAAAGCTCAACTAGATTCTTCTCTTTATTGACATTTAGGAGCACAAGATAAACCATATAGAGTCTTATCAAACTCTTGGATTTTTTATCCATTATCTCCTATACATCTTCCACTGTAGTTAGTAGTTACATCAAAAAAAGTGCAACCGATAGGTCTTTTTCTATAAAAATATCCTCTGTTTTAAGTTTCCACTAATCCAAATTACCACCATTAAACTTGTCCATCTCTATTTTTCTAGAAGTTCTTTCCATCCCAAAACTACAACAAGGGCATGGAAACTTCCTCTATATAGCTCCCACTAAAACTAGATCAACACAAAAAACTCTTCTACCCAACAATTGAAAGAAAGATGACCAAGATCTAATAAAATTTAAAAGGAAATTATGTGTAAAATAACACTCCCAAATGCTAAATATTGTAAGAGAGATGATGTAAAATTTTATCACAAACCTTTTAACTATTATAGAGTAGATAAGCACATATGAAATTTGGTTTAAACAAATCAAACCATAAAACTAGATTTATGTACCTAGAAAACCTTTTTGGGAAAAAAATCACACTTGTAAACATAGAGCTCAATCATTTTATTAGTAACAACCAACAATTACAATACATTGCATAGAGCATGTGCTCTTAAGGAGCCATTATAGAAAAAGAGAACTTTGGAGAACTTTCGACGCATAGAAAATTCATAAAATATATTCAACCTCATCATACAAAATACACTAAGGAGCTGTACAATTTTAGAGCTCAACAATTGAGTGGAAAGCACCCATGATTTCCAAAACCAACTCATACATTCAAAAGGTTATTGGTATTAAAACAAGTTGCCATTTCTTTGACATTTTGCACATGGAAACTTTTCAAAGCACTAGCACATGACTCATTCATATGGTCATCTTTCTATATGCAACACCTACCTCACACAACTTGTCAAAAGTGAACTCTACCATAATACCAACTACTTAATATTAACTCTTCATGACTTTTCCACCAAACTAGTAATTGTCATAGTAGATAAAATAAACTATTATAGTCTCAACATAAAAATCCATGGCACTAGTCCCCCAGTTTTTAGGACTTCCAAATCGATGCAAAATAAAATAATTAAATAAAATAGGACTCTAATATTGAGACACCTAAATCCCAACAAAGGCATCCTATTTTTTTATCATATTTAACTATTGCTGCAAATGTGCATTATTTATAACTAAGATATTTAAAGGAGACAAAAAAAACTCCCCTAGATATAATTCCCTTAAGCATATATCAAGACCTAATAGAATATTTTCAAAAAAAAAAAATATTGACAAAAATATAAATTTAATTCCACTTTCAAGAATAAAATAGCATTACTCAAAAATATCCTTTAATAAGTAGGTGGACGTCATTGTTAGCATTCTAAAAAATATCCTTTGATGAATAGGACCTCAATGTTAGCATTCTAAAATTTTATTATATTATGTTTGTCATATATTATACTTTTGAAATGTAATAATAAATTTAGGTACATTATAAATAGGTAATGATGTCCCTTCAAGAAATTAATTAAAAAAATAACAAAATTTGTCACAAAAAATATCGAAATATGTCTTATAGTCTACATGAATGTTCTTGTTTTATTAAAATTGAATATGATATGTTAAAATATAGATCTAAATTTTTTATTAATTCCAATTAATACAAAATAAAAATCTATCAATATTATTACACACTATATGTATGTGTATGTGTATGTATATGTGTATGTGTATGTGTATGTAAATTAATACAAAATAAAAATCTATCAATATTATTACACACTATATGTATGTATATGTCTATGTATATGTATATGTGTATGTGTATGTGTATGTATATATGTATATTGACATATATATTAGAATTACATGAAATTTTAAAATTATTATATATTCAAATATACATAAAAATGTCAAATAATTTTATTTATCCTACTTTTACAAATTTGTTTAGCACCTTATCTTTAATTTGCTTTTGTTTGAAGTTTACTTTATTATTTCTCTTACATGACATAATTACCATTGGTCATTTTACCTCTTTTTTTTACACAATCTTGATTCTCAATACTTATTGTTCTTAAAACTAATTACTATGTTAACTTGCAATCTTTCTATCATTCTTTTTCATCAAATTATGGATTACAAACTAAAGCTTGATTCAAAATCGGGAAACATAAATATTTTTTAAAGCGTCATCCATAATGTCATCAACTACCCAAAAAAAAAAAATCATAGGCTCATTAATATTTATTTTCTTTTTGTTATTGTGTCATACGGAAATACAGATATGATATCTTGATGTGATTAGGGTTTTATGTTCGCTTTGCTATAACATGACAATCATTATGAGACATTCAAGGTCTTCATGATATTAGGAGGTGAATTGTGTTGCAATAATAAGTTCTGGAATTTTGTGCAGGAACATGTTTTTTTTTAAAAATCTATTAACTTCAAGTCTAATTCTTAGAAACCATGTCAATGATTACTGTGAAATTTTTTCCGAGGAAGATGAATATGAACATCTCTACTAAATCTTGAAAATAATTTTAAGAAAATTTTAGATTAAATGTTTTTAACAATTATAATCAAAGGCATCAAGGCATCAAGGCATCAAATTCAATTATTATTTGGTCTCTATAACTAAAAATGAATCGTTTACAGCCATGGTTGAAATTAACTAACATTATTTTATCATCAGGCCTTGCAAGGGATTGACTTCCATGGGGCACTGACACTGACTGAATCGGCACAATGCGTATTGTTGTGAAGGTTCACGAAAATCGACCACAAGACATTAATATCTTCGTCATTGCAGGATTTGACGTCCTCGTACAAAACATAAATTCCACTTTCTGTAGACAAAAAACAAGAGAAAAAAAAACCTGGTAATGAAATTACATTCATACAGAATTAATGGATAATAAGAAATGGGGTTGCTTACTCTTCTTATGGGCTTTGAATAGTCGCTTACACAAGAACCTCCATATTCTTCTGAGAGGTTTTAGCACTCTCTTCTTTAACATGGAGCGTGCCATTGCTCTTTCCCCTACTTGGAGAAGGAATGCGCAAAGAACATAAATAACCCACACAAAAGAGCTGCGAATGAGTTCATTCGAAGTCTATTTTTTCGGTTGGTATTCCGACTTACCTTCCATAAATGATGATTTTGTGAGAGAGTATCTAACGAGAGAATGAGTGATGGTTGGGGAAGATATATGAGGCCATTCTTGAGATTGTGATGTATTAACCAGGGGCAGACATCTCACGGCAAACCTGAAATTATAACTAGATATCGAAGGACAGTTTAACATGTTTTACACACTGTTCTTTTAACGTTCTGTGAGCTTCCATGAGCGTCGTATAGATTTCTCTTTATTTACGACATTTTAAAATAATTTAACGATTTAACTTTAGAAGAGAAAGAGTTAGTTGCTGCATTCCATACCAAATTTAAGTATATTTAGCATAGCATCGAAAAGGAAATATATCTTCTCTCTCTATTTATTTGGGTAAACTAAACAGATATATTTGATTCTTAAATACATAATTAAACTAGACAAATGAATTAAATAAATATAATATTCAGTTAATTATTTAAAAAAAAAAAATTGTTTCTGATAAAGATAAACGGGTTTTACATGGACCCAAAACCAAAAGTTTTGCAAAAGCAGACCATCAACCAAACAAACAGAAACCAACAGCAAAATAGGGGAGCACCCCGGAACAGACACGAAAGCAAAAAGAGACACAGACAACAAAACAAAAGCACTCAAATAAGAGAGTGCACCAGCTCCTTGTTCTTTTGGATGGTAATCTTGTTGATTTCCTCTAGTTCCTCCATAATGAACCAGGAGGTGCCCTTATTGCCACTCCTGCTTCTAGTCCTGTAACTAGGGCCTGTGGTTTTGTTGCCGCCAACAACAATGTCTTTACCTCCAAGATCTTTCTCACGATTACTATGAATGGATCTGTACTTCGCAACCATGACATTGATCTTTTCGAGCCCCTCCATACTATTATTCATGGCCTCCTTGCTTATGTTGACCAGGTTTTTGAGGTTTTTCTTTATCTCTGCCATAGACTATTCAACCTTTTCAATTATTTGTTCATGGTTGCATTTCATAACCTCAATATCTTGGGAGAGCTTCTGGGTCATGATCATGAGCTTCTCAGATTTGCTAGGCTTTGGTGAAGCTGTGAAGATATCTGTTACCTCCTTAACCCCCACTTTGAGGGTATCAATTTCTTTCTCCACCCACTTACAATAGCTCTCTTGGCTTCTGGTCGCTTCCATCACCAGGTTCATCAGAGTACCATTCCTCTGTAACTCACTTTCCACTTCTTTAGGCATAGTCCCCTGCTTTTCCTTCAAGACATTAAGAGGAATGTCTAGTTTGATTTCTTGGTCTGAAGTCTTCAGACCATAGTCCTTAGCCGCAAGCTTCTTCTTTTTAGAAAGAGGTTCAACTTTAGAAATCAACTTGTTGGTAGATTTATATTTGCTGGCTGCCCATCTGGGGGGGTTCTTACTGCTAAAAGTACTAGGGGTGACTAACATTTCACCTTCTTCCACTGACTTATAATCAGGGTCATCAACAGGTTTGGCACTCCCACTATCCTCCATTTCCATATCCGAATCAAAGACTTCTTGAATATTAGTATGTTGGCCTTTCTCAGAGAGAGAGGGCATAACTTCAAGGGTCTTAGCATACTCCATGATGAGCACAATAAGCCCTTCATGAAGGACATGATTATTTGGATTCTCCAGATGTTTTTCAAGACTATTCTCCAAAGAGGAGGCCAGATTGAAAGGAATAGAAATGACTTTACCATGCCTAAAGTGATTCAAAATGGTAAAATGGTAAGAAAATATACAGGCATATCTGTCATCAAGCGTAACGTACCTCATGATAAATTCAGCCATATTCGCCCAGGGAGCCATAAGATATTTCCTATTGTAGTCACCATCAACCATCTTGTTAACTCTTGATTGCTCCTTGTCTTTGTCAAAAAAATTCGCCAAGTCTTCCTCCCTGTTATGTTGTCTCTATAGAACCTTCTGTCATTCATCGCCAGACCAATAACCATAGCCACCAAGGTTTCATTCACCTAGTAATCAACTCCATAAGTCCTCAGAACCCCTTTCTTCCACCCATTGACAAAGGTTTATGTGAGCAGAGGAGAAGGGCCATGGAGTCTTTCCAAGAAGGGGACAATTTCCCCATCAACAATTTCCTGCCATACCTCCTTAGTTCTCTTCCATTTCTCAAAAGTAGGTGGTTCTTGCCTATTCTTGTCTCCACCTATAATGATCCGGGTCGCCAAACATAAGCAGGAAATGGGTCACACCAGAGATGTCTCCAAACAGTAGCAGGAAATGGGCCACACAATTAGATAGAAAATCCAGGTACAAGGGAAGTTTCTAGATCTTTGGATAAGGAAAACAAAAAGTAGTCATTTCCCCAACAACTTAATCAAATCATGAGTAAAATTCATTGATTACCGCGAGTGGATGGAATCATCACAAGCCAGATCGCATAATTGTTTTGGGAAAGAGTCCCTACTGCTCCACCATTTAACTACCACATAGCCCACCGTTATATTGGTTAGTAGATCCATTGCTTTATTACCTTCTCGAAAGACGTGCAAAATTTTGAATTCATCCAACTCATTTATTATGTCCCAATAATCCTTGATCCAGTTAGAAATAGTCCAGCTAGGATTCGTACACCCATTCAAACAATTAACAGTGTTTAGTGAGTCATATTCCAACCAGACCTTTCTAAAACCTTCCCTTTTAGCCATGTGTAACCCAATGTGGGCAGCCCTGGCCTCCACAAAGTGGTTGGACTAGGTGCCCAGAGGGAGTGCCACCACAAAAACCAGCAAAGCCATATGATTCCTAGTCACTCCCCTGCACTCGGTCGGCCCAGGATTCCCTTTAGCCGCCCTGTCCATGTTGATTTTGATCCATCCCATAGGGGGGAGATGCCAAAGAACATTTTGTCTGCACTTCTTTGTTTTGTGCACTAGAATGGCAATATTCCAGTCAATTTTCCATTGTTTGATAGTATCACATTCCTCTAGGAGAGTAGGGAGGGGATGGTCATTCCTTCTACTAGGGCAGGAGTGCAGAAAATTCTCCTTGATAGAATTATGATTCTAATAGCCACAACAGGCGCATAAGATATCAAATCTCTAAAGACTCTATTGTTTCTTTCTTTCCAAATACCCCAAGCAATATGATGAAGAGACATATTCCAGAGGACTCCCAAAGGCTGATTGTCAAAGGGACACTTCCATTCAAACCACAACCTTTGAACAAAATCAGGGAATACCCAATTTGTCTTCCAAATATCAAGGATGAAATTCCAGACATCCCTGACAAAAGAGCAATGCAGCAACAGATGACCAGCATTTTTCTCCTCTTCTTTGCAAAGGAAACATCTATTAGTAAGAGGAAGACCTATTTTCCAAATATTGTTAATGGTAGAAATATTACCTTGCATAAACAACCAAAAAAAATGTTGATTTTTAGGATTAAGAGCTTATTCCAGATACCTGCCCAGAAAGGGGGGGTGAAATGTTTCTAGAGATGAACTTGTAAGCATCGACAACCTTGAATTTCCCAGAAGAGGAGAAATTCTAGAACACTTCATCCTCTACATGAAAGCAAGGGATATATATACAATTCAACCAAGGTTGCAAAGGTATCGAAGCATTATCCATAGAATTGAGATCGAACCAGGGTCCATCTCTAATATAATCAGCCATCCAGGAGCCAATTTTTTCGAGACATAATTATTTGAAAGGAGGAGCCCAAACATAATCTGATAGGGGGCCATCACCAATCCACTAGTCTTCCCAAAACTTGATTTTGGTACCATTCCCCAACACCCATCTACAACCATGCAAAATAACTTTGGAGGAGCCAAAGAAATTGCTCCATAAATCACATACAAAGTTGGGAAGGTCATAAGATTCTAGAGTGTTTTGGATATCCAAAATGTGGTATTTATGTTTGAAAATGTCAATCCATTCATTATTCTTTTTAAGACATCTCCACAGTTGCTTGGCCATCAGGGCTTTATTAAAATCTCTTAGACACAGTTGCTTGGCCATCAGGGCTTTATTAAAATCTCATAGATTTCTAATGTCTAGTCCTCCCATGGACTTGGGAGGGAAAACCTGATTCTAAGCAACAAGATGTAATCTATTCTTAGTTTCAGTCCCTATCCACAAATTTTTTTTTTTGAATTCTTTCTAGTTTATCAACAATTTTGGTGGCGATTTTGAATAAACTCATAGCATAAACTGGGAGGCTCTGTAGCAAAGTTTTGAGTAGCTGGATTTTACCAGCTTGGATTAACAAAGCACCTTTCCACCCAGCCAACCTATTTTGGAATCTATCAATAAGGTTCACCCAAAAGTAATCTGGGGCCGAACCATGGTAGAGGGGAAGACCTAAATAAGAGTCGGGCATAATTCCAACTTTACACCCTAGAATTGAGGCAATCTTTTTTTTCTATGCGTAGGGGTGTTAAAGAAAAAAATTGGGCTTTTAGCCAGGCTAATTTTTGGCCCAATGCCTTGTTCATAAGTATCCAGAGTCGTTTTTAAATTCTTAGCTTCTTTAACCAAACTTTCCCCCATCAACAAAGTATCATCCACAAATTGTTGGTGAGAGCATGAAGAGGCCTGAGAGGAGGGCTGTAATCCGATAATATTGCCTTTTGTGACTTCCCTCTGGATAATTTTACAGAGAGCTTCACTCATCAAAATGAAAAGAAAAGGAGATAGAGCATCGTACTGTCTAATGCTCCTTGATGCAAAGAAGAAACCAAAGGTGACTTCATTAATCAAGACTGAAAATTTGGGGGTGGACACACATTGTTCAATAATCTGGATGAAGTTATCTCCGAATCCAAACGCCCTAAGGATTTGGAGAAGAAAACTCCAGTTGACTCTATCAAAAGCTTTCAACAGGTCCAATTTAAAAAAAAAACCAAGTTTTTTATTGATAGATAAGGAGTGGATGTTCTCATACACCACAATAATAGAATCCAAGATCTTCCTCCCAGGAACAAACCCATTCTGATGTTTTGAAATTTAATAAGGGATGAAATTCTTAAGTCTAAGCACCAAGATTTTCGTGAAAATTTTATATATAAAATTGCAAAGAATAATAGGTCTAAAATCCTGAAAAGAGAAGGCATCAGGTTTCTTGTGGATGAGGACAAGGAAGGTGGCATTCAGCTCCTTCAGGAGAGAGCTAGACCTAAAAAACTCTTGTGTTGCAGCGACCACATCAGAGCATATAATCAGCCAAATGTTTTGAAATAAAAATAGAGGGAAGCCATCAGGGCCAGGGACTTTGTTACCTTCAAAAGTGAAGACTACATTGTGAACTTCATCATGAGAGGGGATTCTAGTAAGCTCCAACTTCATAACCTGAGAGACAATGTTGGGAACCTCCTGCAAGATCTCATTTTGGGCTAGAGGGTCAAGAGGATCATCGACCCAAAGGAGATTAGTGAAATAACTGATGGCTTCCTGGCGAATCTCTTCATGCTTGTCAGCCCATCTCTAGGCAACTTGAATTTTATTGTTTCTATTAGAAGCCTTGTTCTTGAGGGTCGTCATATGAAAAAACTTAGTGTTTTTGTCGCCACTTTTAAGCCATAAGGCTCTAGATCTTTGCTTCTAGAATTACTCCTCTTTTGAAATAATATCGTGCAATTTAGTTAAAATCTCAATTTATTTGTTTGAGACATCTATATTAAATCCAAAATCTTGGATATGCTTTTGGACCTCCTCAATATCTAGTTTGAGCTTATCTTTAATTTTGAATATATTACCAAAAGAGGACTTGTTCTATCATTGAATATTGGACTTGATTTTGGATAGCTTCTTAGCTATATGAAACATGGTCATACCTTGGATATCAATATTCCACCACTCCATAATTTTATCTTGTATGTCAGGGGCCATGAGCCACATTTTATAAAATTTGAAGGGGGTACGCCTTTCTTCCAAACAACAGAGTCACCAAAAGGCAAATAGGAAAGTGGTCTAATTCAACTCGGGGCAAGGTATTGAATTTGCAGGAAGCATTCTGTATCCAATCAAGAGAGACAAGGCCCCTATTCAGCTTAACCTAAATGAGATCCTCCCCACTGCATCTGTTGGACCAAGTGAACTTAGCACCAATTAGATCCAGGTCCAAAAGGCTCAAATAATTGATCATGTCAGCCAGGTCTTGTCTACTATCAATAGAGATAGGCATGCCCCCAGATTTCTCAAATTTTGAGAGTGGGATGTTGAAATCACCCAGAAGAACCCATTTCTCATTAGGGAAGAGCGATCTAGCATGGCAACTGGAAGACCAGAGAGCTTTCCTAGCAGATCTCCCATTAGGAGCATAGATGTTGGAAATAATCCAGGAGGATCCATCTTTAAGGTTATAGAATCCAATAGCAATGTGATTAGGAGAAGAGAGAACCACCTTACCACATAATAGTCTTGGATTCCAAAGAGTGGCGATACTGCCTGAAGCACCATCTGCATCAACATAGTAAACACCACAATCTCCAAAGATCACTAATTTAATCTTTTCCACTTTCCTACCAGGCATTTTAGTTTCTTGGAAAAGGAAAATGTCTGGCTTATGATCTCTAACCAAATTGGATAGAAGATCTTGCTTATGGGGATGATTTAAACCCCTTATATTCCACGAGATAACTTTTATTTAGCAAGAGAGGTGGATCCCATCCCCATTTCTGGTAACGTTCTTTGGGCACTGTCTACAATGGAAACCTGAGTTTTCCTATCTCTACTAACCGCATTAGGTGGCCTCCCCACCCCCCTTGAATCTAACCCACAATCCGATTTTTGTTTGTTTCTGGTTAAACCTCCCTAGAGACCGGAGTATTTTGGCCAATAGGGGAGTTCCTTCTTTTGTTTTTGGGTTTGACCTCAATAAAAGGACTGGAGTCCTCTAGGGATGATTCCAGCATGGGAGAGATCAAGGGTTTCGCCTCAACAGAGTTGTCCATATCAATGACCAGATGAATGGAAATATCCTGGACAGATCCAATAGCATTTATAATGATTTCTTCTTCACAGGGGGCATCCAGAGTAGGGGATTCCCCAATATTCTCCTCAAGGGGCGTAGGGTTCGGGTCAAGGACAACAGGAATTTTTGAAGAGAAGCTAGCTCTATGCAAAACCCTATCCCACACAATCGGGGAAGGAATAGAGGGATTAATAGATCCATCTGAATCATTTCTCATACCTTTCAAAGGAGGATTAGCGGGCAGGGCATCCATCTTTTCTAAGAGCGGTTGTCATTCCTCTTTCTCCATTCCTTCTTTGGCTTAGACGGACACTGTCTGGCCCAATGACCCACTTTTTTACAATAGAAACACACGAAAGGGATTGATTCATACTCCACTTTCTGCACCCATCTACCTAGCTTAGAGAAAAGATCAATCTTGGAAGATAGATTAGTAGACTGATTAACATTGACACATAATCTGGCATAAACCAGACGTCTTTTAGCTATAGTCATTGGGTCAATTGAAATTAGCTCACCAAAACAAGCTGCAATAACCACAAATATCTCTTCTCCCTAGAATTCCATGGGTAAACTTGGCAATCTGACCCAGATTGGGGCTTCATTACATTCCCAATCTTTGGGGTGAAAACTTGGTTCGCACTTTTTGAGGGCCAATGAGGCTTTTCCTAGCATCTAGGGACCTCCCACTAAAACAAATAAAAAATCTTCTTCACAAGCGGATGAAAAAGAGAAGAAGACACCAACCATAGCAACAACATCAATTTGGCCCTTACCCTTCCATTTTCTAGACACCCAGGATCTAATAGCCTCAATATTGGGACATGGTCCAACAAATTTACCCACCAAGACTAAGTTCATGTGAGCCATATTTTGATCCACAATACAGTTCGGGATAGAGATGGAGCAAGCACCAGACTCCTAGTCAACTTTATGCTGTATCGGTGAAATGGCCTTACCCTTAATCTTAGTTGCAAATAAAGAAGCCCATTTCTTATTGCACTCCGCAGACAAAATCTTTTTATTGGGGCCCTCAATGCCACCAAGTTTGTCAGAGATGAGATTTACCATTGGCAGTATTCTGCATGGTACCACCATCCCATGTATCATTTGAGGCCCCATCAAGGGATCATGGACTGAATCAGTGGGGCGAGTCACGGGGGAATCCCCTGGACTCTCAACATGCAAGAAACTTGCACCAAGGCCATTCAAATTCACACTTGAACTCGCTCCTAGAAAGTTAGCCATCTCAATTAGATCATTAGATCATTAGATCATTAAGGTCTAGAACATACAAATTACTATATTATTATTTAGGTCAACATATTTGTAAGTGATCGTTGTATCTATAGAAATGAGTCAACCCACAACACAAAAAAATAAATGTAAGAATGAAATGAGCTAAATTTGCTAGGAAAAAGCATGTGCTTACATGCCATGCTATGGATCCAAATGAGAAACAAATGGTGTTTACAAATATTTTTAATGGAATGTGTTAAATTGTGAGAGGCATGTCATTTCTAGTCAAGCCTTTAGAAAGAATGGTTCAATAGTTTTGTAACAATGATTAAATATAACAAATAAATGGGTCTTGGGTCTACAATGTTATATGCTCTAATATTGTTGGTGTATAAGTATAACGAATTCTCTTGATAGTACTCTTCGGTTAATATAGAATTTATAGCATACTTTACAATGAACAAAGGAATGTATTAAAATACAAAAATATAACACATTTGAACCAACACAAATATGTGCTAAGTGAGCTCGTAATTGTTAGTGAAAATGTCATCAATGTTAAAATGTTGAAATTTGAAATCTAAAATTTTCATACCAAGGTGATGGAAATGAAATGATCAAAGTCAATTCCACACCTACCAATCTAGCTTATGGTGATGAATGAGAGACTAAATTTTATGGATTAGTAATAATAAGATTAAGATATGACAAGTCATGAGGTAAATTTCATCCAAGAATATGTCATTTATAGACTTTTAAATACTTAGAAGATATTATAATAAATTGAAAACAAAAGAATAAGAAAAAATGGCATGGATATTCAATTTGCACCATTGGATTTTGTCCCCATGTTGATGTGGATTAGACCTGCATTGAGAATGAATGTAAAAAAAATTAGCATAAAATTCACTAATTTTAAACACTTAACTAATATAGATATGTTCAAATGATACACATACTATTCATATTTCATGTGTTTTCCTTGCACACCATAAGAGTGATACCAGGAGAATTTTGATGTGAAGTGCTCCAAGGAAAAATAACATCAAATTACTATTTCTAACTATATGAAAATACAACCAAGGTAGTGAGTTTATATACACTAGAGAGAAGGGAGAAGTGGCAAAATGGACCAATAGGGAGAGGCCACTATACAGGTTAAAGATAGCAAAAGAACCTTCCCAAGATAGAGAATGCCACCTCCCTTGTAGGATTTCAACACCTCAAATCACCCACTCACTAATTAAACTCACTTTATTTAACGTAACAAAGCTTAATAAAAGTGTAGGGAAAACCTAGGAAAAGGGAAAAATATAAGCCCAACTAGGAAAATAAAAACCTACACTAACACCCCCCTTTAAGCATATCTTAGGTGGGTGAAAATATGGGTTTTGGTAAATGAAGCCTGATGAGGTACCCATATACATAGTACTCCCCCAAATAGAGAAGAAGCCCACTCCCAACAAAAGAGATTATGCCCCCCTAGAATAGAGAGAAAGAAAGAAGGAACTAAGAAGTCACCCCAAAAGAGGACACCCACAGTATCCCAAAAAAAGCTCTCAAATGAATGAACTTTCTCTTAGCGAAGGGTTTGGTGAAGATGTTTGTAGCCTGATCTAATGTCTGACAGTATGGAAGATCAAGAACCTTCTCATGAATTAGGTCCTGAATGTAGTTCTTGTGAATCTGAATATGTTTGGTCTGTTGATGATGGACCAGATTGCGAGAAATCTGAATGGCACTCTACTTGTCACAAAAGATGATTGTAGGCTTCTGAAAGGGAATTCAAAGCTTAGTGATAATATGCTAAATCCATATGGCCTTGATAGGAGCATTAACTAATCCTTGATACTTAGCATCAATAGATGAAAGAGTAATAGCAGATTGCTTCTTGCTCAACAAAGAAATTGGACTAGAACCAAGAGAGAAGCAATACCTTGAAGTAGACTTATGATCTTAATAATCACCAACCCAATCTGAATCTGTATATCCTACCAATTTAATATCCACACCCATTGCATAGTGAATCACATAATTGTGAGTGTCATGTTCATAGTGAAGAATCCACTTAGCTACCTTCCAATGAAGCTTTTGTGGCTCCTACATGAATTTAGAGAGTAGGCTCACACCATATGAAATAGCAGGCCTTGTTTGAGTCAAATATATGAGGCTTGCAATGATCTGGTGATACAAGGTTGTATCCACCAAGGGTAAAGAACAATACACCTCATGTTTGACTACTTATAGAAATGGAGTCGGTGCAAGCTTATAGTCAACCATGTGAAGTTACGAGAGCATATAAAGAGTGTACTTAGGTTGTCCAATGAAGATACGATAAGATGACTGTGTGATCTCAATCCCTCATAAGTAGTGTAGTAGGCCTAAGTTAGGCATCAAGAAATGATCATGTAGGGTAGTTTTGACTGACTTGATGTGGGATGAGTGACTCCTTGTGATCAACAAGTCATCAACATAGAGAACAAGGAAAGAGAGAGTATCATCCTACTATAAAATATAGATGATCGGATCAAAATGGTGTTGACTAAACCCAACTGATAAAAGGAAGGAGTCCATCTTGCAACCAGGCTCAAGAAGACTATTTAAGGCCATAGAGAGACTTTCGAAGGTGGAAAATAAGTGAAGCATCCTAGATGAGCCCCTATGGCTTCTCTATATATATTTCCTCCTGAAGATCACCTTGAAGAAAACCACTCTTCACATCCATCTGATAAAATTTCCAGCAATGGGTTGCAACAATAGTAAGAACAAGTTGAATGCAATTCATCTTGGCAAGTGGCGCAAAGAGTAATCATTCCCAAGAACCTAGGAGAATCCTTAGGTGACTAAATGAGCCTTATGCTTATCAATCAAACCATCTATAAAAAACTTTTGCTTAGTAGATCCACTTGTACCAAACAAGTTTCCTTCCATTAGGAAGAGGGACTAAATCCCAAGTATGCTTCATCTCCAAGGAATTGAACTCCTCCTGCATAACAACATCCCACTTAGGGACACTTGAAGCTTCCTAAAAGGACTATGGATCCAAATTTGTAGAAAACAAGAGATGTAGAGCATGCTGAAATTGTGACGTTGTTCTTCTCACATCTAAAGGATCACTGACCCAATCACTAGCTAACTCTAATGTCTAACGAGCCCAAAGAGGCACAATAATTGGAGAATGATGAGAATCTGTAGGAGAATAATCACCCTCTAAATGATGATTAAGAGAAGATGAATATGAATCCTCATAATCTCCATTTAAAGTTGAGCAAGAAGACTCCTTAGAAGGATAAGGATAATTAAAATCCTCGAAAGGACAATCATCATGAAATCACAATGTCTCCATAGGAATGAAAGATGGAGAGTGGAAGAAGAGGAACTGGAAGTTCCCTCCTCAAAATGAACAGTCCTCTCAATGAAAATATCATGTGTGGTAGGATGGAGAAGATTGTAGCCTTTGACACCATCTAGATACCCAACAAATATGGAAGGCTTGCTCTATAGAACCATAGCCTTGTGTTTCTTTGCTAGACCATGGGCCCATGCAGGAGACCGAAACAATCAAAAGTGTTTGATTGTGGGTTTTTTATTAGTCCAAGCTTGAAAAATAGTTACTCCCCTCACAACTCGATGAGGAACCCAATTTTGGATATAACATGCATAATTGCTGGCGTTTTCCCAATATTGAGATGCCAATGATCTAGAGTGAATCATACAATTATCCATTTCCTTCAAGGACTGATTCTTTTTTTCTGCAACTCCATTTTGTTGTGGAGTGTAGCGAGCTATGTGTTGAAGATCAATGCCTTTTGAGATATAAAATTATTCAAACCTCTAGTTGACATATTCCCCCCATTATAGGTGCACAAAACCTTGATGGTTTTCTCTAATTGTTTTCTCCAAAAGCTTTGAATTCCTAAAAAAACTCAAAGACTTCAAAATTTTGTTTGGGAAAATATATGGGTAAAATTACGGACCTATGGCCCACTTTTGGCTAAGTGGGACACCAAAAATGAGTACCACTTGGCTGAGTAGGACTCAACCGAGTGGTACCCAACCGAATCCGCATGGGTCCATGTGGAGGGCAGGTGGCGGGGGATCATCCTCAAGTACCACTCAATCATGCCCTGCTTTGTATATACCCCCATGATCTCCTAGCCCCACATATCCATAGTTCGAAAAACTTGGAGCCAGTGAGGGGCTGGGAAAACATTCGACCAAGTAAGGTAGGACCAATTACCCATTTGTTTTTTTTGTAAGTTTTAAATGGTATATGTGTGTGTGTGTGTGTGTGTGTGTGTGTGTGTGTCAAAATAATGTTTTTTCATGCTTAAGACCACTAAGACCTCTTTGGCCCCATGTAAGGCTCCTTAAGACCCCTAATACAACCAATTATGTGATAATAGGTCCTATTATGACATAATAGGACGTATTGTCACATAATTGGTCGTATTACGACATAATAGGATCTATTATCACATAATAGGTCCTATTACGACATAATAGGACCTATTACGACATAATAGGACCTATTATGATATAATAGAACCTATTATGTCGTAATAGGACCTGTTATGTCGTAATAGGACCTATTATGTCGTAATAGGAGTTGTTATCACATAATAGGTCGTATTATGACATAATAGGATCTATTATGTGATAACAGGTCCTATTATGACATAATAGGTCCTATTATCACATAATAGGCCCTATTATGTTGTTATCACATAATAGGTCGTATTATGACATAATAGGATCTATTATGTGATAACAGGTCCTATTACGACATAATAGGTCCTATTATCACATAATAGGTCCTATTATGATATAATAGGGCCTATTATGTGACATTAGGTCCTATTACGACATAATAGGACCTATTATCACATTATAGGACCTATTATGTTGTATTAGGTCCTAGTATCACATAATAGACCCTATTATGTTGCAATAGGTCCTCGTATCACATAATAGGCCATATTATGTCACAATAGGACCTATTATTACATAATAAGTCGTATTACGACATAATAGGACCCTATAATGTGATAATAGGTCCTATTGCGACATAATAGGACCTATTGTCACATAATAGGCCCTATTGTGTTGTAATAGGTCCTAGTATCACATAATAGGCCCCATTATGTCGTAATAGGGCCTATTATGTCATAAGAGGACTTATTTTCATATAATAGGTCCTATTACAACATAATAGGACCTATTATGTGATAATAGGTCGTATTTAGACATTATAGGACCTATTATCACATAATAAGTCCTATTACAACATAATAGGACCTATTATGTGATAATAGGTCCTATTTAGACATTATAGGACCTATTATCACATATAGGCCCTATTATGTCGTAATAGGACATATTATCACACAATAGGCCCCATTATATCGTAAGACTCCTTAAGACCCCTATGACCCTTTAAGACCACTAAGACCTCTTTCAACCCTTAAGACCAAGTTATGACCCCTTAAGACCACTAAGACCTGTTTGAATCCTTAAGACCATGCTATGACCCCTTAAGACCCCTATGACCGAGCTTAAGACCATTATGACCCCTTAAGACCAAGTTATGACACCTGAAGACCCCTTAAGACTCCTAATAGGACCCCTTAAGACCCCTTTGACCACTTAAGACCCCTTTGACTCCTTAGGATACACAAGTAAATTTATATAAATATATTTAAATTTAAATTCATGTGTCTTATTTTTTTCTTTTATATATATATTTAATAAATAACTGTACATGTAACTGCATGTTTGTACACTATAATTTTTTAACTTGGAAATTGTGTACAATGTAGGCACCTCGAGCAGCTAATGGATCGCATCAGGGATCAATTCAAGGAATGAGATAGAGATATATTGTTGTACATGCTCGATTGATATATTCCATATACATTTGTAGATCTGAAATTTTTATACACATGTTGTGGATATTTCTCTAGATACAAATGTGTGGACATTTCAGTCATTTTTATGTACTTTTGTAGACTTATTTTAGACATTATATCTATGCACTTCATGTGTTACATGTTTATTTAGATACATTTCATTTGTTACACACATTTATTTCATGTTTATAAATCATTTTTTGTGTATATTTTAAATTATGCCAGTGATATCATCTCAAAAGATTATGTAAATTTATGTGTATTTTCTATTACATATGCATGCATGATACCTGTTCTTAATAATCTTTCTTTTTAACCAATAGATTAGGAATTTTTGACATAAAACTCTATTTTTAACATGGTGTAGTATTTTAATGAAAATGGTTTTCCTTGAGATTCAATATAATGAAAAAGAGAGTTTATATGTAATGTTTTAATACATTGGAAACTAGACACAATCAATTATTTAGCATTACAATTTTTTTACATTATATTACCAATCTAACAATGTACATAAATGCATACTTCTAGAGGAAATGTTCACTTGAAAAAACATACTTGACAAAGATCCAATACTTAACATTTTTGAAATGTCAATGAAAAATCAAAATGTATTTTTTTAATAAAGTAATATAAATAATCACTAATAAATATTAATAGTGCAATTATGACTAGTTACTTGTTCTTAATCAAGAAAAAGTCTTGAGGTTTAAACTACAAAATATATGTACATAATTTCTTAATGAAGCAATATAAATAATTACTAATAATATAATTCAAGTAATATAAATAATCACTACCAATCTAATGTAACAAAGAAAGCAATTTACATGTATGTGAACTCATGAAAAATCAAATAACAATATATATATAATTTAGCATGTGTACTTAACATAAGGGGATCTAAAGTTAGGACCTATTAGGATGTCTTAAGGGGATGTATAACATAAAAGAATACATATAAAAGCTTTTCAACCAAGCATGCATAACAATTTATATAATTTAGCCTAATTAATATAAGGGGGTCTAAAATTAGGACCTTTTAGGATGTCTTAAGGGGATGTCCAAAGAGGATGTCTTAAGGGGACGACCAAAGAGGATGTCTTAAGGGGATGTATAACATAAAAGAATACATTTAAAATCTTTTCGACCAAGCATGCATAACAATTTATATAATTTAGCATACTTAACATAAGGAGAACTAACGTTAGCACCTATTAGGATGTCTTAAGGGGATGTGCAAAGGGGGTGTCTTAAGGAGATGTCGAAAGATGATGTCTTAAAGGGATGTCCAAAGTGCTTGTCTAAAGGGGATGTCTAACATGTAAAAGCATGTACATGTAATTTAAGAATACATAAAATCATACATAAAAGCATTTCAACCAAGCATGCATAACAATATATGAAAACAATTGTTCACCATGTCAAAAAAAATAACTAGATATGATCCAATACTAAAAAATCATCTCTATGTTTTAATATGGTCCAAATATATATGAGTTCAAACTCTAGTTCAAATATAATTGTATGAGCTACAAAAAAAAGTTAGATAACCTAAGTTAGCTCCTGATACATATAGTCTGGATCCTCGCTATCCTTTATTATCTCCAAAAAAAATTCATGTTCTTCAAACGGTAACCTCCACTTTTGGTTGCCACGTCCTTTTTTTGGTAATGTTTCAAATTGCAGCTTTGTCGCTATAACCAAGTGACTGTAATGTAGAACTATTTTTCTAAGCATGTATTCAATAAATTGAACACCATTTTTGTCTATCTTAGTTTTTTGATAATAGGTGCCTTCTATAACAACTGAACTAGTTGGATATGAATCTCCATCACCATCTATAGTTACTTTTGGCAATTTGAATTTTGCTTTTGTGCATCTTAGTAGATAATAATCTACACCTTCCACATTGTTAGGATCCACAACCATAGCTAAAATATCACCTATGTATGTACATCCAGATGGGACCATATAATTTATTTTTTAAAGTAAGATGTAGATAAAATTTGAAAATCACTATGATCTAAATTAAAACTAAATAAAAGAACATGTATGCACACACACACATGTAACAAGTAAATCAGAAAGATGTTCATAATCAACTGGATATATAAATTCATGAATGTCTATGTCATTTTCATCATCTTCATATGGAGGTATTATGATTAACTCTTTCATATCCCATTGTGAGACATATCCATTTGCAATATTCTCACATGGACTCATTGGATTGTCCTCAGCACGATCAACACAAAAGCATGATTTTTCTCTTGTATCAATGGAAGCTTATGGTGTCTGGTAGTCATCACTTGATGTAAACTTCTAATACCAACAATTGTTTGACAATTGTAAGGATTAGATAGATCAATACCTATTACAAATATAAAATGAAAATTCCACTTTTTTAGATCAACAACTTTAGGATAAAAGTGAAATGCAACTAATGAAATTTTTTAAGAATTCTTGAGAACAAAAATATTGTACCTTTCACTTCCCAAAAATAACGTTTGGTGTATGGCATGTCCCGACTAGCAAAATGACTTTGACACCATTCAACAATTTTGTTTGAATTCTCTATGCTATTACTAGCATAAATAAACTTTGAGATGTTGTTATGTGCAATTCTTTTTAAATGAATTTATATTAAGAAATAGATACAAACAAATTGAAAACAAAATTAACAGTATTTGCAAGTTCATATTGGCGAAGTGCACGCTTCACACATGCTCCTGCTCCATTGTGCTCTCCTTTTCCATGTCCACTTTCAAAGAAGTTCCACAAAAACTTAACATTGTGTCTAGCATGTTGCATGGATATCCAATTAAAGGCTTTTTTAAGATTTAAATTGTCCTTCTCCACAAAGTTGTATGTCATGTACATGTACATGTACAATTGAAAATTTAAAATAAAATTTATCAAATTGAAATCAAATACAAATTTACATATAAATGAAAATGAATTGAAACTTATGTACTCACCTACACAACCATTCGACCAAATCCAATGTTTTGAAACATTTATCCTGCTGCTCGCAAGATCTACAAAAAACATTGCAAAACAATGAGCTACATAGCTCCTATCATGATCCTTATCATCACTGATATAGAAATGAACCTCCTTGATGATAATGTAGATCAATACAGTTTTCTACCCCATCTAGATCAAATTGTGTGTGTCTATAGGTCAAGTTTCACAAATATTGCAACTTGATCAGATTGATAATATTGAGCTTCAATCTGCGATTGAGGGGCAAATGTATAGTTCTCTAATAAATCTACAATTGAAAGAATACAACTAGGTGGAAAACAATTTTTAGAATCATGAAATTGTTTATCTTGCCATCATGCACCATGACAATGTTGGATATGTGGATAAATCATAGGACAAAATTTGTTCATAAAATCAAGGTAGGGCAATTCACTCTCCTTCGATGCAATTATTTTGGATTCATCTCCTATCTTAGTTCGATAGGTCTCATATTGAAATCTCTTTCACAAAACTAGCATTGAAACATTAATATTCTCAATTTGTAATGGAATTTTTTGCAAATCTCCACAATCAATGCATGTACTTTTTATAAACTGTACATTGAATTCATCTAAATCTTCTAATTTATCACACAAAATTGATTTCACAAATTGTGTCGTACTTCTAGGGATGACCATATCTGTATTAAGTACTGCCATAGATTTTTTATGACTCTAAGTATAGATGAAACTCAACATGATTTCGACAGCAACAAGTTTTACATACCTTATTTATGCGTACAAAGCAAGGGTGCAACCTCTCAAACATTCTCTGACATATTTTCACATCTGAAAATTCTTCCTTGAATTCTTCAAATAGTTCACTTTGTGTCATATCTACAAAATGTTTACGATGTGAAATCTTCATACTGGTCTCTTCATCTTTCATTTGTATAGTGTCCCTTCTATTGGAAGAAACACGAGAGTGGCTGGTCCAATATTCAATGACCACTCTTCTTCCATCTTCAGAAATTTTTTCTTTTCGAGGAAGTCTACAAATATTTACCCAATTCATTTGAGTGTCTTCATCTAACATATTTATCCTCCTAATATATATTTAAATAGTTTTTCTAGATGTATTCAGTAATTCAGCAATTGCTTTAACTTATCTTTTATGTGACAACCTCTTACTAAAACTCGTAGTCATCAATGCTCTACGTGCAACACTTGAATCATCTCCTCGACTTGTGGTATTAATAAGGTTCAATGCATCTTGGAAATTTTCAACTATTGTTTCTTTTACATGACCTCCTGAGATTTTCCTATTATCAACACCCAACAACTCCAAAATAGGAGTCATTTCTCTTTTCCTGAATAACTTGGCAAATAGTTGTGGTCTCCTAGCCACAAATTTCTTTTCAAAATATTCCTCCCACGTGTTTTTGCAATGCAATTTAATTGTTCTTTCAAGTACCATGTGTAGAGATGAAATTTTACTAAAAAGAGAATCCTCATTCATTCCATCAAGTTTCTTATGACAGAAGAAATATTTATCCCTTGACTACTACCAATTTCTTCTCGCACTTGAGTTGTATATTCTTCAACATCAACAGGATCTTCTTCAACATCAACAGGTTGATTTTGATTACGTTTTGTATGGCCTTTCATTGTGTCATCCCTTTTATGATCATAATTTTTTACTCTATTCATTTTATTCCCCGTTACACAAATTACTGAAATTTGCTCTCCAAAAATCGCTTCAATACTCCTTAAGAAAAAAAATCACTTTTTTACTACTTCAACTTCAATAAAAATTGATTTAAAACAATTAAAATATATTATTTTTTGTTTTTTATATTATATAAATAAAAAAATGACCTCAAATAAATATGAGGCTAAGGTGAGCAGTCACTCACCCACACGATCTCTCGTGGGGCATCCCACCCCTTGGGGGGCTTAGTCAAGAAGGACTCGGTCGAGTCCTCCTATGTGGCATGCCAAGTGGCTACCTACTCATAAAAAAATACACTTTTTCAGAACTTTCAAATTCTGCAATGAATTTCTCAATCAAAAATAAACAATATGAGAAAACTAAAAATACCCTTTCATAGAGCTCGAAGTCAATAACATTTTCATATAATTTTTATAATATTTCGATTAGAATTGGTATATTAAAATTACAAAATACTACGAGTAGGTATACTAACATTCGAGAAGACTCTGATTCAGAAAAATAAAAAAAATAGTAAATCATATCAAAAAATATTAAAAATTATATATAATATTGTTTTGGTATTGGTGTAGATTTGATAGGGGAAGTATAGTGGGAGACAAAAACTGTCGATTTCAGGTAAGTTTGACTTTGAATTGTTATACCAGTGAAAATATACATCGAAAATGGATCTTTCTTTTTTTCTACACTGGCTATGCATGTCATCTAAAACATATGTCAAAATCAGAGAAAAACAAGATTATTTACATATAGTTTTTTGGTGGGAGGTGAAGCCCCCGATTTGCAGTATTTTTCACCAATTAAAAAATGGACTTTAAAAATTAAAAAACATATCAAATCTTGTTCAAATTTTTAAAAAATAATGATAGTCATAAACTTCATCCAGATTTACACATTTCATCAGTCTACGTCATCTTCAAATATAAAATAGAAATGCCACTTTTGTGTCGTTGAAGTTGAACAATTTTAGTGTATGTTACCCTTTTCCTTTATAAAAGTGGGACATGAGTTTGTAATTTTACCACTTTGGAAAAAGATGGCACTCAATTTCGAGTTATCAATCAAAAGTTATAGCAAAAACAAATTCTCATAAAATGGTCTATTTTAATATATCACACTTTAAACAATAAAAACTACACTTTGCCGATAACAAAGATGGCCTTCCAACCACTTGTTGGAATTGGGTTGGAATATAGAATCCAATAGTGTTATTTAAGAAGGGAAATTGACCCCCTTCCAACTTGATCCTCACTCTTTGTCTTTGACAAGTGAAAAGAGAGAAAATAAAACCTTCAATATTCACGCTTAGACAAAAAAGAACAGATTTTGGTGCTTTATATTAGCCAAAAATGGTTAATAAACCTAGTAGAAAGATCCTTGGGTCATTATAGAGCTACGGGGAAACCATTTAAGGCTACAAACAACAACAATACATGACAAAATTGATGAAAAATAATGTTATGAAGATAAAAACACCCCTCTAGAAAATATTTTTTTTCTAGAGGCTCTCATGTCCAACTATGAACAATCTTTATATGAAAATGGAGGTTTTTGTGCCTTCCAGACACAATGGAAAGGTCCAATTTTCCTTAAAATGTGTCATTTGAAAGCTACCTTCTAGATCTAAGTTGTTGTAGCATCCTAAAATTGTACCCTTTGTGATTTTTATCGCATTTGGGGCCCTCATCTTAGCATTCTCATCCTCATACTTGATTGGGACCTATTTATGCCTTTGCCATGAAATAAACATCATTCTTTCATCTTGTGGCTTTTAGGGACCCCTTAACCTTGGCCCAATCTGGGGTAGCACTAGGGTGTGGCTCCTTGGTTCTCACTGGGACCATGGCACCATGCCATGGTCCTCCCTAATTAGGACCTAATTTCGATCCTAGGCCCTATCTCAAATTTGAGTGGGAATTGCAACTTCATGTCGACCTATGTCAAAAAATTAATAAGTTTGATGATAGGCAAGTGCAGCATCCTCACATTTCACCCTTTGCAATTTTGATTGTATTTTGGGCCCTCACCTTATCGGTCTCATCCCCATGCTTGACTGGAACTTGTTTTTGTCTCCCCTATGCAACCATACTTCATTTTTCACCTTGCACCTTGCATGGCCACCTTCATCCTACCCCAAAAAAGGGCAGGACCATGGCGTGGTGCCGTGACATTCCCTAAAGGGGATCTATCTTGGCCCCTCTCCCTTAGACCAACCTCAAATGTGAGTTGTAAATAAGCCCCTATGTTGATCTTGTTGGCATTACATTAAGTTTGTTGATATAATTGATGAAGGATGATTACTGTCTTAATAATATTATTTTGTCATTGATGTCAAGCAATGATTTTCTGATTCAATATGATGTTGCCACATCTTTAAAAGTATGTTTTGATGAGTATAAAGATGTCGGTAAGTGACACAGAAAGAATGTGAAAATGAAGGGGAGTAATAAGCTATTCAATGGGCAACTATTACCGAGTTAGACAATGATGGGATTATGTTATTTTGATTGTTTTGATATCCTATATATATGTGTATTCGAAGACTGAATATGAAGGCGAAAAGATTTCATGCATCAGAATGAGTAAAGGTTTGATATTTTTCTATTTTGTCGAGCAAGGAGCTAGTCAGTAAACACCAAGGTTATCAGTGTTGGTTAAAGTAGAAAGAATGTCTACTGAGTAAAGTCCAGTATTTACCGAGTATCAACCGAGCAGTAACAGAATGCATTGGATGAATAAATACATTATTAAATGAAGGATGCCAATGAGATAGAGATTTATAGGAGATTGGAATGTCATGCAAGAAGTTTGTTAAGGATCAACGGAAATGAAAATTCAAGAGTTGGATCTACAGCATAGATTGAACGGTCATAACCGAGCACAAGTACCAAGGAAGGTATACAAGTTCCAAGGCAAGAGAAAACATTTTTCAGTTCGAAGGATTCAATGAACCTAGTCAAGTTTGAAGATATGATGGCTAAGATTAATCATGGGAAATGTGATTAAGGAGATTAAGCAGTTTGGAATTGCTTATAAATAAGGAAAAGTTGATGAACAAAAGATGCGGGCAAATAGTAGAGCAGTGATACTCCAAAGGTGATTACCGAGTACAGAAGATTGGAGATTTGATTGATAAACAGATTGAAAAGCCCAGCAAGGAGGAAGATAAGTCTTATGACAAGATTTTTTTGAGCATATAGAGTCTGCTTTAACATTTCAGATGTGAAGTTGCAGATATATTTTATTACTGTTATTTACTTTGTAAGTGATAGGAAATCTCTTAACCGAGTGGACCTAACAGTCTTATTTGTAAATCCTCTAGCAAGGTAACATTCTGAATGAGTGTTTGAAATCCTTTGAAAAGGTCATTTCTAACAAAGTGCATGATTTTGATAGATCCGAGGGAAATCCCTTGACCGGGTCACATCTAGCAATGTGTTTATGTAATCTTTAATAGGATTGGCTTTTAACCAAGCATACTCTAGAAGAGTATATCTTCTTAGTGGGTCCGAAATCCCACAGTGGTTTTTCCCTATTTGGGTTTCCATGTTAAATCTGGTGTTAAATGTGTTTTGTTATTTCAAGTTTATTAGTTTAAGAGTTTGAATGATTTACAGTCATAGTTGCATATCAAGTAAGTTCTACCGAGGTTGAATGTGATGAGATCACTGAATTGTGAGTTTATCTGATTCACCCCCCCCCCTCTCATCTAAATAACAAATCTATATCAAGAAATTAAATTTTTGATGCCAGACAGGTATATAAGGAGGTCCTCCCCTCTCATTTGACATAACATAGGATCGGAATACATTCATGAAGGCGGAAATGGATCTCGAGCTTTCAAGAATCAAGCATTCAAGAATTCTTCAAGGATGCATATTCTTCATCTATCCATTGGAGCAACATTACATCATTCATTTGCAAGCATGTGTGTGTTAGGGTTTTGTCATGTTCATGCCATTTCATACAACATATGTGACTACATCTAAGAAGCAAAGAATCATCATCATATATTGTGAATTTGAAGGTATACCTTTTTATCATTTATTTCAAGTATTTGCAGTATTTCATTCAAGGTTGATTCCAAACCGGGGCTTGAATTAAGCAAACCCCTATTCCCAACCCCTTTCTTCTTCTTTTTGTGTGAACAAAGCAGGTGCACAACCGTTCTTCTTGAAATAAGCTTTATTCGCAGAGACAAAAAAACCCTTTTCGATGCGCATAAAGTTTTGAGGACCAATAGGAGGGCGCCCCTATCCAAATAGACGATCCCTACAACTTTTGTCAAATTTCGCAAAGAAGCTCTGAATTTTGAATCTATAGCTCGTTTGATTTCACATACTTTATCCTTAATTTCAGCACTTTACTTATTCAACTTACAAAATAGGGTAAAACACATTTCAAACACAATCAATCTTCTTAGTATTTTGTCCTAGTATCATTTAGGATTGGATCTAGTAGATTCAACCCCTCTTTTGAATGGAAAGTTTTCCCAAGTGAAAATTGAGCTTAGTGATTCTCTCCCTTCCATGTGGTGAATTTGCTGACTCCAATTTTCCACTTTACAACAAGTATATAAGGAACTTTTCCCCTCGCATTTAATGAGACATGGATGATAGGTGAAATTAGGAGGACAAGCAATTAAACAATCAATCATTAAAGCATTGAAATATTCATCATAAAGCATTTCCAGAAGTCTTCAAGACTGCATATTCTTCATCTATACATTGTGGAGCAACATTACATCAATCATTTGCAAGCATGTGTGTGTGTTAGGGTTTTTCCATGTTCATACCATTTCATACAACATATGTGACTACATTCAAGAAGCAAAGCATCATCATCATTCATTGTAGATCTAAAGGTATACATTTCCATTATTTATTTCAAGTATTTTCAATATTTCATATAAGGTTGATTCCTCAACCAGGGTTTGACTTAGAAAAATCCCTATTCCCAACCTTTTTCCCCTTTCTTTTTTGTGTGCAGGAAACAAGTGCGTAATTGTACTTCTAGAAATAAGCTTCAAACTCAGAGATGGAAAAACCCTTTTCGGCGCACAAAAAACTGGGAGGACCAAGAGGCAATGCCATTGTCCCTACTTTTTTAGGGATTTTCACAATACAGATCTGAATCAGTTCATATTACTCAAATTGAGGTGCACGACTGAATCCCGAACATGTAACTCAGTATTTTCTTTGTTTTGTCTTCAAATTTCAGCACTTTACCCTAAATCATCATTTTGACTTACAAAAGAGGGAAAAATGCATCATAATCAATCAATCCACTTGGTATTAATTCCTTATCTAATTTGTGATTGAATCTAGTGGATTCCTCTTGTCTTTTGAATATAAAGGAAATCCCCTAAAAGAAAAAAATGATTTGGTGATTTCCCCTTCTAAGTTGCAAATTGCCAAATCAAAATTTATCCTTTACAACTGCAAACCCCCATTTTGTAACTATTGCAAATGATCTCCAAAAAGGATGAAATGAAAGCCAAACTTGAGTTTCTCAAGCCTCCTGAATGCAATGGAATAGTTAGAAATGCTTCACTCAAATACTCCAAATTGTTGCAATAACGTAGATCTCACAAAAACATTTATGTAAAACAAAGATTATTGGATCTTCATAAACCTTTGTTGGTTCTCTAGATTGTGCAAAATACAAGAGAAAACACAAGAATATTTTACAAGATCTCTACAAATAATCTAATCTTCCAAAATGAGCTTTGATACCATTTTAAAATCTAAGAAATAGATTACAACCCAGAATCAAATTTACAGAGGTAGATCAAATATACTGTAAATGCAAATGAAATTAACAACATAATAGTGATACCAAGAGAAATCAGATGTGAAGTACTCCAAGGAAAAATAGTATCATCTTACTATCTCCAACAATATGAAAATACAAGCAAGGTAGTGACTTTATATAGACTAAAGAGAGGGGAGAGGTGGCAAAATGGACCAATAGGGAGAGGTCACTATGCGAGTTAAAGATAGCAAGAAAATATTCCCAAGATAGAAAATGCCACCTCCCTTGTAGGATGTCGACACCTCAATCACAGACTCATTAATTAAACTCACTTTATTTAACCTAATCAAGCTTAATAAAAGTATAGGAAAAACCATGGAAAAGGGAAAAATATAAACCCAACTAGGAAAATAAAAATGTACAATAACAATTCTAAGTGATAAAAAATTATTAAAAATTACACGATATTAAATCCAAATTAAACTCCTTTTTATAAACCAATAAAAGTAGTAAGTACCTTCCACAATGCATAAATCAGAAAATATTTTTTCTCAACTTCAAAAATAAATAACCTCCTTTTGATTGATAAATTTATCGGTTGATATGAATGATGTACTTGCTCTTTCATTGTAATATGATATTATATAAGCATGTTTATCAATCTCTAAGATGGATAGGGTTGTTTGATATGTCTCCCAACAATTGCAAAGATGACCAAACATCCTTAAGCGCAAGGAATTGTTTTATAATATTTTAAGAAACTATTCATAAAATCAAAAGAAATATATATTAAATATAAAATGAAAGTATTGAAATCCACTGTTAATGCGGTAGGGATTATTAATAACCCTTCTTCTTCAAAGAATGATATTATATGGAAGGCCCCAAAGACTGGATGAACCAAAATAAATCTTGACAAGGCAGCCAAAGGCAATCCAGACTTGAGTGGAATGAAATGTGTTGCTATGGATAAGAATGGCAATATTTTATGTTAAAATCAATGGCCTTAAAGTAAACTACTAATAAAATGGAAATAGTTAGACCAAGGGAAAGTGCAAGGTAATGAGTCACAAATTCGTGGAAGTCTGGGCGTTGGAAAATGCGCTCCTCAAAATGGGGGCCCGTTTATGCTTCGGGCTCCCGAGCTGAAAGGTGACGGGGGCCCGAAGCTAAAATAAACGGGCCCCCATTTTTTTATAAAATGGGCCCCCTCTTTTAACCAAAACGGGGGTTCGTTTCGAAAAAACGGGCCCCCGTTTGTAAATTGTATTTTTACCCTTTTTTTTGGGTGAATTTTTTCATTTTCACCCTGATAGTGAAGTGAGAACAGGAGATCAAAAATGGGCCCCCGTGCTGTGGATTCCATTTCAAGCCTCCACCACTACCCCAGGTACACATTCAATCATCTATTTTCACATTTCGTAATTTTCTTGTATATTTTTCCTGTTTTTTCTGTATTATTTAGATTTTTTTTGTATTATTTTAGTTTTTTTTAAAGTAGCCTATAAATAAATTTGTTTGTACATATGTAAATTCTTGATTTTGATCTGAAACATTTTTCAATAGTTAACACTAAACCCTAATCAACAAATTTACAAATCAAAACCAAACCTAGATAGTTAACAAAACAAAATATCAAATTAGATATATCAGAAACATCAAAACGAAAACGAAATCAAAACAAAAACAAAAATGAAAATGAAGTCGAAACAAAAACAAAATTGAAAATGAAATCGAAACAAAAACAAAAATGAAAATGAAAATGAAATTGAAACAATACCGAACATATGGGTTAGTGCAAGAAGATGAGTCCACTTTTTGGCCAAAAAGTGGAAGTGTTTTCCCTGATTTTTCAGATTTTGTCTCATTTGAGCTTAAATTTTGAAATACTTAGAAATTGAATCTTGGAAAAAGTCAGGAATATAAAAGATAGCACTCTAAATCTAATTTCCAAATATGTAATTTATTTTAATACCCACATAATAAAAAATAACATTTTGAATGGAGTTCTGAAAACTATGTTTTAAAAATGTCTGTTTCAGGACCATACCATGCATTTGTACGACCCACACTTTTTGACACAATTAAAATTATTTTCTCAAACCATTTTGGGAAATGGTTTGTAACACACTGAAGATTGATGAGCATATTTTTCTATATTTTTTTTTTAATATTTTTTTTTAATGGCCGTAATTATCTTTTTAAAAATTTGACGTGTACGACCCACATAATTTGACGTAAACTTAACATTTTTTTATTTTATTTATTTTTAAATACAAAAGAATTTTGTGTAGATTGATGACATATAATATTTTTTCCAAAATTCATTAAAATAAAAAAATTATTAAATTAACAAAATTAGTTAATATTTCAAATTTATGGACCCGATTTAGTATAAATTAAATGAAAACTAGTTAAAATAATCAATTTTTAAATAAATTTACATATTTAGAATCTAGACAGTATAATCTGAAATGGGTTTTAATTTCGTATAAAATTTCTCTGATTAGAGGCACGTAAACTATTTCAGAAGTTCATATTTGTGCTTTCATTCATGGGGATTTAAATTTGCAGGTCCATGTCTCAAGTGTGGCCATCCCAGGCCTATCTTGGGCCTAATCTCGAGCTAAGTGGTGGGTTGTGGAATCAAATTCCACAGAGCTGGCCCCCATTTTCAAATAAGGGTGGCTTGGGGAAAAAAAAAGGAAAAATACGATTTAGAAATGGGGGCCCATTTTTTAGGAATGGGCCCCTGTTTTGTTTAAAAACGGGCCCCCATTTTTTGAAAACGGGCCCTCGTTTATAAGAGCACGTTTTCCAATGTGTGGAGTTTTGTGAATTTGTGACTCATTACCTTGCACTTGCCCATATGTACCAAAATTGTTCTTAATCCTCATTAGGCAATACAAAAGTTACCACTATTAGTATAACCTTAAAAGTAATTAACATTACTCTTCAAATTTTAGATATCAAAGTTTAGGCTTAGGTTTATGCCATGTCATGGCATAAAGGTCCTATTATGGTCCTATTATGTCATGTGATGGTCCTATTAGGTCCTATTATGGTCCTATTATGCCATGAAATTGCATAATAGTCCACCTATTACGACATCATGGCATAACAGATTCCTAATAGGACCTATTAAGCCACAACATGACGTGATTTTCTTGAATTGCCAACTTCATCATCTAATTCATCTCCAACACTGAAACTATGCTAATTTGACATGTTTACTTAGTATGATGAGACCAATTATGGACCTATTATGCCATGACATTGCATAATATGTCCTATTATGCCATGACATTGCATAATAGGTCCATAGTTGGTCCTATTATATCATTTCATGGCATAATAGGACCTATTATGCCATCATGGCATAATAGGTCCTATTATTCCATGACATTTCATAATAGTCCACCTATTATGCCATCATAGCATAATAGGTGCATAATAGGATCTATTAAGCCAGAACATGACATGATTTTCTCGAATTGCCAACTTCATCATCTAATTCATCTCCAACACTAAAACTATGCTAATTCGACATGTTTACTTAGTATGATAGGACCAATTATGGACCTATTATGCCATGACATTGCATAATAGGTCCATAGTTGGTCCTATTATATCATGTCATGGCATAATAGGACCTATTATGCCATCATGGCATAATAGGTCCTATTATGCCATGACATTGCATAATAGGTCCTATTATGCCATGACATTGCATAATAGTCCACCTATTATGCCATCATGGCATAACAGGTCCATAATAGGACCTATTAAGCCACAACATGACATGATTTTCTCGAATTGCCAACTTCATCATCTAATTCATCTCCAACACTGAAACTATGCTAATTCGACATGTTTACTTAGTATGACACCATTCTTATGACACCATGGACAAGTACCATGATGAAGACCAAATTCTTGCATCATGTATAATCTATTTTTTAAAAGTACCCTACACTTAGGAGTATACCATAATCCATTCAAATTCTCTTTATTCTCAACCATCCTTGTCATCATCCATATCATGTATCTCACATTCCTAGTTTTTGACCTTGATTCAACTGTTTTAATCATTTCGAGACATGTTTTAGGAAAATTCTAATATATAAAATCCTATTTACAGAGAACTCTTACAAAAAAATTTAGAATATGAGTAACATATATCCACATCTCTACCAAAGTAAGGATTATGAGTTGAATATGTGATGCCTACCCAAGTAATCTTATCCTATCCTAGGTGCAAATATGCATACAATAGTTAGCTAAATGCAAGAAAATAATGATGCACCAACAAAGTGAATGTACACATTGAGGTGACTACTAATGTTTTATCTCCTATTTTTACATTATCTAATCTTTATTAATAATTACTAATTTCCCATAATGATTTATGTCTTATACTTCAATCTTTGTTCTATCTTATGATCTTCAATACTATTTGCTTCAAATATGTTCATATAGTGTTTTTTTATCTTATTATAGAATTATCTTATGTTTGTATATTGGTTAATCTATCTTCTTAAAGTATTATCTTATGTTCATACATTGGGAAATTTATCACTTTAGATCATTTTTGTATATCCTTCCATTTATATATAATTATATCTAGGTACACTGGTAATTAGGTCTATATGATCTCTTACTCTTATGTCTAGTTACTAAAAACATGTTATTTATTATTTTTCATCAATGACTTATCATCATTATTTTATTTTTTTTCAACAAGAGCATGCTATTTACAATCCTTTATTGTCATGCCTATTATTTTAGAGAATATAATAGATTATCACTATTTGATCATGCATTTTTGCATCTTAGTATCATATGATTGTGCCTCACATGATGATCTTGTATTCCTATTAAATCTTGCATGATCTTATGATCATATCTTGGTTTATAGAGCGTAATGATCTTACATTTTACAAGAAATGAATGCATCAAATTGAATATATAACATATTTATGAAGTTTCACTTAAAGTTTTGTATTAAGTTTTGTGCATAAATTTTATATTTAAAGATTCAATAGTATGTACATGTATATTTTTATAAGTTCAATATTATATTATATTTCATGTGTATCTCATTCAATAACATAGAAATGTTTCTATTTATAAATGGTTTTTTTAAAACTAAAATAGATTCTTCTTTGACATAGAGTTGTATATAATTCATGTATATCTTTATATATGCAGGAGCTCTTTGTTATCATGGATGTCTTTGACATAGATGAACTATTAGGTAAAAATCCCCCATCCCAACCCCCTCCTCCTCCTCCTCCACTTCCACCACCACCACCACCACCTCCACCTCCACCCCCTAGATTGGATGAAATTCGTTTAAGAGAACGAATTAATGAAAACCTACAAGTGATTGAACAAAATATTACTGCCATCCAAAATGAGCCACGCACACCAAAATCACTGATCTCAAAATAACCAAAGCTCATTTATGTCCATATTTTACTAACCCAAAAATAAGAGAACCAATGCAACCTAACCAGAAAACAATTTCATTTAGGTGGTGTGTGCATCTAGAAATGGCTAGACACTTTTGGGATAGATGGTGGATGGTTTTTGATTATCCACCACATCGTAATTATGAGGTCCCTTTTTATTTTTTGAAGAAATTATATTGTGAGTTTGTAATGTATGAAAACCCCAATTATTTTGATATTAAGTCATTCCAGGGTGTTGGTCGTGGAATGCCATAGCATAGATTAGGGGCATGGAGTAATAATCCCCTACTAGACCCACCCATAGTTCCACTTGTTTCTCCATTGATCCCTGCAGATGTCCAGAATACATCCTTCATTTCAACATTAGATGCTTTGACTTCCCTCATAGGTAACCTGAGTGAGCAAGCTGCTCATAGGGCATCCACTCCTCAATGGATGCCACATATGTGTTCAAGTTGTCATGAGACGTGTGTAGGTCCTACTGCTAATGTAGGATCTGCTTCATTTCCAGCTGAGCATGATGCAACAGATGATAGTATGATGACATCATATATGGATTTTCTTTGCTCTGATGATCATCTTGACCAGGTATAGATATATATACATGTACATGTCAATCTTTAAATACTTCATTAAATATAGATATAAATTAAGTGCATGCCTTTTTCTTATACAATCTAATACTTCATTAAATAAATTTGGTTTATGTAGATAAGGACTACACCTAATATTAGAGTCAATGTTGCATCTACTGGAACACAACTCGGCACACCTTATGGGGTATAGTATAAATTTATATCTAGACATTGTACTATATTTTTAAGTTAATATGTTATCATCGTATACTATATAAATTTTCATGTTGATACATTGAATGCTTCTTTCTCTAGGATTTAGGTCATGAGGGACCCTCTACATCACATCGAGAAGAGGGTGTGACTACTGTGACACCATCTATGGTATGTATCGTAGAACTCATAAATTAAATATGAACTATAACAACATTGTAACTTAACTTGAAACTATTTAGTACACATATATATGTTCACTAAATATGATTTTATTAAATGCATGTTTGCAGGTGGACACTACTATTAGGATACATTATCCTCATAATTTTTATCAGAGCCAATTTGAACGCACATCGACATCCTTTGAGGTATTAATATGTAATACTTAATTTGATCTTATTTTGACTCTTAATTTAAGATTTAATTGGACACTTTGAATTTGACCTTGTGCAGGAGTTAGCTAGCACTACATTTGGTGTTGATACTGCACAAGATACTGCTAGAGGATCTGATGAGCATATGGTAAGTTTGTAACTTAATTTATGAATTCCACCTATATTTGATAAATGATTCTTTTAATAGTTATTTTCAAGTATTTTAATATTATTTTTTCCTTGTACAGCATGAGACGGGTGGATCTGGACCACATCCCGGGGACAAGAGACCACAAGATTTTATTGATGATAGCACTTAGATTTTACTATTTATTTGGCTATAATATGTACTTTTTTATGGACTTTACATATTTGCTTACACGTGCACATACTTTATATATATGGATAGTTGCATAATAGTATTAGATCATATATATTTTGTGCATACTTTATATATTTTGTGCACATTAGATATTATGTGGAGTTCATCATGTTACCATCCACACACACACACACAAAAATAAAATAAAATAATATATATATATATATATATATATATATATATATATATATATATATATATATATATATATATATATATATATATATATATATATATATATATATATATATATATATATATATATATATGGATTAGATATTATATGGATTATGTGGACTTGAAATTTTACTTTTTATTTGGCTCTGATATGTACTTTTTTATGGACTTTACACATTTGTTTACACGTGCACATACTTTATATATATGGATCTAGTTGCATAATAGGATTAGATCATATATTGTGTACATACTTTATATATTTTTTATACATTAGATATTATGTGGACTTGAAATTATGTGAAATTATATTTTGTGCAAAATATATAATCAAATATATAATTACCATTACAATAATAATGATGATAAGAGAAAATTATCAAAACAAATATATTGAATAGAACTTGATTAAAACATAATTATCTCATTCATAAATTTGACTAATAGTCTCTCATTTATGTATATTACACAAAATGTAATCAAGAAGACCTATCTAAAATAAAATAAATAGTTTATTTAAATTATAATACAACATAAAGTATGCACAAACAATAGTAGTCATTGAGGCCAAGTCTACTCTGAGAGACTTGGAAAAAAAAATACATATGATTAGGCTTTATAAATAAGATGCATTGAATTTAAAATACAACATAAAGTATGCACAAACAATAGTAGTCATTGAGGCCAAGTCTACTCTGAGAGACCTAGAAAAAATAATACATATGATTAGTTTTTATAATCAGGATGCATTGAATTTAAAATACAACATAACGTATGCACAAACAATAGTAGTCATTGAGGCTAAGTCTACTCTGAGAGACTTGGAAAAAAAAAATACATATGATTAGTTTTTATAATTAGGATGCATTGAATTTAAAATACAACATAAAGCATACATCATGACTCTTCAAAGGGATTTTCCTTAAGGGTACAAAAAATTAACTTAATTGTAATTATTCAAAATGAAACATAAAGTATGCACAAATAACTTTGTTTTCATTGATGCCTTCTACTTGTGGTAGACCTGAAACAAAATTACTAGATTAGATTTTATTATTATGATGCATGATTTAAAATGCTATATAAAATATGCATCATGACTTTTAAAAGGGAGGTGGATTAAGGGTTCAAATTTTAACTTACTTGATATTCAATATGTTATACCATCTGCATCCTCTCTTTTGCAAAACATCTATAATTGTCTCATGCTCTTCCATAGAGAGAGTCCATAATTGTTTAGTAGCAGGCCTACCATGATATCTATCCAATTTTATATTAGTTGCCACTACCAAATGTGAGTAATGTATAATCTTCTTCTCTAATTCATAATCTTCAAATGAGGGCAATCCATTCTTTCTTGTTAGATATTTGCGTAGCCAAGTGCCAACAACAACCACAGATCCTGTTGGATAGTCATAACCATCATCATCTACTCAAGGAGTGGTTAGCTTATGTTTTGGCTCTACACATCGAGCCAACCAATACTCTGTCCCCTCTTCATTGTCCTTTGGTGGAACAACAACATAGACATGTCCTGTGCACAAAACAATTTTATTTTAATACTTAATGAGAAATAAAAACAAAAATATACACTGTAAGATTTCATAAATATGTACTATTTAATAAATCAAAACAAAATTCGAAAACAATTTTACCTTGTTGTATAAGATCTGAAATGCAATCATAGTCATTTGATGCAAACATCTGATCCATATCTTCATCAATTATTTCATGCGGATCATTTGCATCTATGGGTGTCAATGATCTTTGTTGCCATTCTTCAACCCATTCTTTATTCTCACAAGATTCCCAATCTCCGGAAACACAAAACTGACAAAAGCAAGCAAGCTGCCTTGTGAATATAGTCCATGTGTTTGAATTAGAACTCTTAAATGATTGCCATTTAGCTGATCAATGATGGTATTACAATTATGTCGAATAGGAATACTATCTTCCTCTATCAACCAGAAGAAACGTCTAATTGTAGAGTTTTCAGTTGATCATTTTGACAACTTTGAATTGCACCAATCTACAACTGCACGAGCATCTTTGAATTTCACTGCATCCTTGAATTTAAATTGTTCTCTAGCAAGAGCTCTTTTTACACAGGCACCAGCTCCATCGTGTTCCCCCTTACCATGTCCCGCTTCAAAAAAACTCCATAAATGTTGGACATTGGTTATCTTATGAACTTTGCATAGCCAATAAAACATTCTTGCATTTTTTAATTGTCCAGTGTAGTTATTTGACCATATCATATGTTGTTTCATGTCAATTTCTCTTTCCTTAAGATTATCATGAAATACCTTGAAGCAATGCTGAACAAACTCTGAAGAGAGTAATCGATTATCACTAACATAGAAATGATACTCCCTCAAAAAATTTATGTTATCTTCTGTACTGTCATGGTCATGTCTATATATAATGTGAACAAATATGCCCACTTGCACTGAGTTGTAGTATTGTGATTGACTTTCCTCTTGTGGTTTTAGAGTATAATTTTTTGCAGAATCCACAACTAATACTATTGTTCCAACTGGAAATGTGTTCTTGCATATGCGAAACTATCCATCAAGCCATCGGGCATGTTGGGAATGTTTCACATATTTTGGAACAATATGAATTTTAAACTCACTGATAAATACATTCACACTATTCTATTTTGTAATCAATTCTAAACGTTTCCCCATCTTTCCATCCTTTAGAGGGTATTCTATATTTTTAAATCTCCTAACATCAACCATTTTTTGTCCAAACTCAGATGAAACATGTTCATGTAAACATTCACCTATCAAAGAATAGTTCCCACATAAATTACAAAGGCCATAAATGCATGAACTGGAAAGAAATAATTGTTCATTAGGTGGTTTACAAAATAAACTTCCAATAAAATCTTTTATAGTTTCAGGTGAAACATAAACACCACAATCCTGCACAAGATCATTACCATGCAACATACAACGTATATATCTAAAAACATCATAATCGTAACGAAACTGAACATGAGTTTTACAACAACAAGATATTCTTTGTTTATTGATTTTAACATACCAGGGTTTTCATTTTTCAAATCATCTTTGACTAATTCGTAAATTCATTAGCATAGGTTCATCACTAATTTTTTTAAAGAATTCAGCTTGAGTCATGTCAAGAAGATGTTTTGGATGAGGATCATGAATTTTTGATCCCACCCTTAACTTTAAAACATCTCTAGCATTTGATGAAACTCTAGTGTTATCATGCCAAAATTTTGCAATTAATTGTTTAGTTTCATCATTTAATTTCATGTCCGACCTTTGAAGTCTACCACTAAAACTCCAACAATGGTTTAGTGGATCAGTTTCAATTGTGTCTCTTCTTTTGGCTGCTCTTGACAAGGTTCTACGATGTAAGTTCAAATAGCCACTTATATCACTTAACATTCTTTTACTAACATTCATTTTGTCAACTATAGCAGTTGTTATAACTTATCTTTAGATCGACTTGTTTTTCTGATAGAATCGATGGCACTGGCAACAGTAGATACAACTTGCTTATATGATTCATCTTTTCTTTTTGGTTTTGCATAAATACCTATTTTTTTCATGACTTTATGCATTTTTAACATTTTTATTAATTGTAGCATTAATTGACATTGGAATCCTAACTTTTTATTCTAGAAAAATTGTTTATATAATCTATTCGCATGTGTTCTGATTTATCTCCATGAAACTAACCCTTTAAGATTATCTAGCACATTGCTATCAATAGTAAACAAATTACATTCATTTTCTTTCAGAGAGGGTGGTGTAATATTTTTAATTTTTATTTCTTTTCGTATATGAAATTTATATCTAGCTTGAATTAAATCAGGAATTTGATTGGCATCATAGTCATGGGGATTTAAAAACAAACCAGAATTCACATCCACATGAACATTTGCATCAACAGTCATACCTGTGTTTGGTTCTACATTTCTTCCATCCATCATGATGTCCTCAATGGTCTCATCTACAACGGGCACTGAACTAGATGCTTCAGAAGTGTTATTCAATTGTCGTTGTTATGATCTTTGATCTCTTTGGCGTTTTGCCTCCTTCTCTCTTTGTGCTTGAATTTCGTCCACTGTCATTGTCCTCTTTTTTTTTCTTTTGACGTTGCTTAGAACCCATCTTTACAAACTCCTCTTCAAAAAATAATACCTTTTTACTGAGTTCTTCAAAAATTTGTGTGAAAAGTATTAAAAAGTACTACCAAATGATGTAAAAAATCTTTGTCAGTAGGGATTTCAATGATTGTGTGGTAAATTGATGCAATCAGTCTTTTTTTTTTACAATAACGGTTATTTAGGAATGGGGGGCCGTTATTTAAATAACAGGCCCCCATTTCTAAAACGAGGGCCCGTTAGTAAATCCAACAGGCAAAAAAATGGAACAGGCCTCCGTTTATAAAACTGGGCCCCGTTCCATGGAATTTGAATCCACAACCTGCCACTTAGCTTGGCATTAGGCCCGGGATAGGCCTAGGATGGCCACACCTAAGACATGGACCTGCAAATTCAAATCTCCATAAATGAAAGCACAAATATGAACTTCTGAAATAGTTTGCCTGCCTCTAATCAGAAAAATTTTATACAAAATTAAAACCCATTTCAAATTATACTATCTAGATTCTAAATATGTAATTTAATTTAAAAATTGATTATTTTAACTATTTTTCATTTAATTTATACTAAATCGGGTCCATAAATTTGAAATATTAACTAATTTTGTTAATTTAATAACTTTTTTATTGTAATGAATTTTGAAAAAAAAAACTATATGTCATCAATCTACACAAAATTCTTTTCTATTTAAAAATAAATAAATAAATGTTAAGTTTATGTCAAATTATGTGGGTCATACACGTCAAATTTTTAAAAAGATAATTACAGCCACTAAAAAATTAATTAAAAAAAATATATTAGAAAAAAAATACAAAAAATTATGCTCATCAATCTTCAGTATGTAACAAACCATTTCCTAAAATGGTTTGAGAAAATAATTTTAATTGTGTCAAAAAGTGTGGGTCGTACACATGCATGGTATGGTCCTGAAACATGCATTTTTAAAACATAGAACTCCATTCAAAAAGTTATTTTTTATTATGTGGGTATTAAAATAAATTGCATATTTGGAAAGTACACTCAGAGGGATATATTTTATATTGTTGACTCTTTCCAAGATTCAATCTCTAAGTGTTTCAAAATTTAAGCTCAAATGAGACAAAATCTGAAAATCAGAGAAAACGCTTCCACTTTTTGGCCAAAAAGTGGACTCATCTTCTTACACTGGCCCGCAACACTACTTGGACTACAAATAGGGATGAATATTGGAGCCAACAAAAATCATATAGAAGGTGACTCGATGATATAGGAGTTGAGAAAATACAACACCACAGGAGCCCAAATAATCTTTGCAAGCTGAAAAACCTGTTACAAGGAGAAGCAAGGAAGCAAATCACAGAAGGAACAAAAACACAAGAAAAATATGCTCCAAAAGAGAGGTGTCAATAATCTCCAAAATAGTAATGTGATTCTTACAATGAAAAGAAAGAACTCAACCTTAAATAGGTCAAGAAACCCTAAAAGGGAAAACCTAGGTTTGCACATAATAATTAATTAAAATAATTAATTATATGCACCTAAAGTTAGCTTAGGTGTAAAAGAGATAGAGGCAACTTAAATAATTAAATAAATATTGTTTAATTAATCAAGTAAATACCTGAATACTCTAACACCCACCCTTAAGCTAGACTTAGGGAGAAGCTAACACCTAGAACAACTACTGAAAGCAATAAAGATGGGTCCTGGCAACAAGGCCTGATCAGGTACCCAAATACAATGAAATCTCTATGAACTGGAGAAATAGAGAAAACCACGTGAGAACAAAACTCTAATCCAAAAAGAGATGGAAAAGAACACCACTGAAGCATGAAGAACTTGCAAACTCTATCGAAGAATAACTGCTGATTTGAAGAACCTCCACTGAACTAGAACATGACCAGGTAGAGAAGACTGTAATCTGCATAAGTGCCCTCAAATGACACTACTCGAATCAGATGGAAAACAAGGCAAACACTAAAATTGAAGATACAGATGGCATGAGAAACCAAAGCCTGAAGAGCTGATCAATCGAACCATGGAAGCATTAGAACAAACAGGATAAACCTCCCCATAATGCGGAAGTGGGAGAGGGACAGGAACACTAAAAAGGACATCAAAGAAAAACTGCATGATGAAGAACCAAGAACAGTAAAGGTGCTGAGACAAGTACATGGTGTCGTGGAAGGAACACTCACTTGACACACATCATGATGTGAATTTCATGGAAGGAACACTCACTGGACAAAGGAAGATGGCAAAAAACAGGCAAACATCAACCCCCTCATGGCACTTTATCAATAGTGCATGTACAACAAGACACAAGATGTGCAAGATTCCAAGTAAACAATGCATGATGGCACTTTATCTCAGTGTGTTTGCATAAATACAAGCTACAATGATAAGAAGACTGGAAAATGAAACATGAACCAAAATAGAGACATCCTACTTAGAGAAGAGATCCCAAGACCTGAAACAACCACGATATCCATCAGAGTGCTGAAAAGAAAAAAACTGAATAAAATATGCATGGAGCAGAATCTGGAAATAAAACTTAGATGGATAGAAAGTACACACCACACGCTTTCCAAAAATATAAAATTTTCAAAAAACGGAGTTCGGATGCTCATTCTATGGCTACCAGAGTGCAAAAACTAGACCTCACTTTGACTGAAACAAAAAAATAGTCAAATAGAAAAATTGGGAAAAATTACCAACACCATGAGGTCGGGCCCGGAACCAATTTTCCGACGCCTATTCATTTTTGAAAAAGCAACTCCGTATGCCCAAGATAGAGCCAAAAAACCAAACCCCCCTTGAAAGAGGCCAAAAAATGAGGTATGGTGGCTGGGCGGTGGTCCGGTGGCCAGTGGGTGGCAGCCGAGTGGTACCTCGGTGGCTGGGTGGTGGTCTGCTGGAAAAAAAAGGGTTGGGCGGGCCAGCGGCCGGGCGGGGGTTGCTGGGGCGGTGGGCTGCAGGTGGTGGTCGGGGAGTAGGCGGTGGCCGGGGCTGAGCGTGGCCGGGGAGCTGAGCGGTGCAGGGAGCAGAGGGTGCTACAGTGGTAGTGGCTAGAGTTCCAGTGGCTACCAGAGGTGGGGAGCCGGGGTGCAGGGGGAGGCCGGGGCTGAGCGCGGCCGGGGAGTAGCGGCGAGGCCGGAGGAAAAACTACGAGGGTTGAGGTAAAAACTGCCGACGGGAATGGAAGTCGGGGCCAGAGGAAGGCGATGCGGGGCCCGAGCAGATGGACATGGCTTTGTACCAATGTGTGTAGGGCCTACATCACGTCAGGGGCCCCACGGTACCCTATGTACTGTGGGGGCCCCCAACAAAATTTTTCGAAAAACAAAAAATTATTCCAAACCCTATTCTTTTGATTTTTTTTTTTGAAGAATTTTTTGATAAAAAATCAAAATCTAGCCTGCATTCCATAAACAGGCAAAATATTTTGTTTTTTGAATTTTTTTCTTGAACTGCATGTCAGGGTCGTACGGTCTAGATCTGGAGAAAAAATGCTCCGAGAGGCTCAGGAACCAAAATAGGTCAAATTTTATATGACCATAGGGGTTTTCGAACCTTCTGAGCATGATGGTGAGGTCTGTTTAGGCCCAAAGTTCTCAGAAAAGAGGGAAAACCCTAGGTACATAAAAAAATTCCTAAAACCCGAGATCTGCTTCCAATGCAAAAATTCTCAAAACAAGAATAGGTAGCTGCAGATCTAAAGCTTTGATACCATATAGGAGTTGAGAAAGTACAACACCACAGAAGCCCAAATAATCTCTGCAAGCTAAAAAACCTGTTACAAGGAGAAGCAAGGAAGCAAATCACAGAAGGAAAAAAAACACAGGAAAAATATGCTCCAAAAGAGAGAGCTAAATAATCTCCAAAATAGTAATGTGATTCTTACAATGAAAAGAAAGAACTCAACCTTTAATAGGTCAAGAAACCCTAAAAGGGAAAACCTAGGTTTGCACATAATAATTAATTAAAATAATTAATTATATGCACCTAAAGTTAGCTTAAGTGTAAAAGAGATAAAGGGAACTTAAATAATTAAACAAATATTGTTTAATTAATCAAGTAAATACCCGAATACTTTAACAAATGATAGCAATTAATGTTATTCAAAAGAACCAAATGCCTAATTGGATTCTAGCATGATGGTTACATCTAATTAAGGAATTGATTAAGCAAATTTGAAGATTTCAAAATAAGTCACATTTATAGAGAGGGGTATGACTTGATAAATAGATTAGCCAAGTGATCATCTGAAATTGAAGGATAAAGATAAAGGAAAGATAAAAAAATTTCTAAGGTGGTGAAGTAAAGTAGCCCTCTTTAGATGGTCAACTGGACTCAGTTGGCATCGAGGTAAGATGATAATGATGATAGGTATTTTAAATCATATTGATGACTCTAACAAAAATAGGGTTGATAGATGGTTTATAACATTTGAAGATTGATATCTGCATTCAAGTGATTTGAGTTGATTGTGGAGGACAATTGCATTTATGGAAATCAAAGATCATGAATGGCACATCTTGTCTGCTACATCCTTTGAAAAAAATGGGAGGCAATAGAAAACTAACAAAATTAATGTTGAAAGTGGTTGATAGGTTGGTATATTGAGCTACAACCATGTTGGTTCACATACAATGAGTAGGTTATTTCAGCTATGGTGGTGCCTCCTTGACAACTCAGCAAAGGAGAATAGATTTGAAAAGTTTGTTTTGTGAGGTAATGATGAATCGATATTGAGTTTGATGCCATGTATTTTATAAGGGATTTTATAAAAAGGAAAGGACGACTAGAGGATGGGCATTTATACTCAGGTGATATGAGAGGATGGAGAACGAGGTGAAAATTCTTGCAGAAATTTAAATCAATTGTGATCTAACACTTCCAATTCCTTGAGGAGGAGACAAACTTAAAATAATTCAAATGAAATTAATGGACTTGAATAGATTTTCAACAAAATAAAAATTAGAAAGAGCCAAGTGATCTTTTTGAAAATAAGACGAGTAAAATAGGAGGGTGAAGTATAGTAGTTGGGTCGACCATTGTAGAACAAAGATATGGAGACCCCACGAGGGCTTCACTTAGTGAACCTGGCTTATAGCATGCGCATTCATGGCATACTAAAGAATCCCCTTATTTTAAAAAATATTGCCCTAAACTCTTTTTTTGTCAACCCCACCCAATACATAGTGTAGTCACATAAATCTGTCCATTTTAATTAAATGAATATCTGCTATTTATTTGATTAATAAACCCACTAGCCAATAGTTAATTAAATTAACATTTAATTAATTCATCCTCAACCATTCTCCTATTAATTAAATAAATTATTCAATTTATTTTAATTAATTTATTACACCAAATTCACAATCAATTAAATGAATAAATCATATTTATTTAATTTAATCCCCTTTCCTCTTTTAAATAAATAAATAAAACATTTATTTAAATCATTAAATCCCTCCCCCCCGGACTTGCATTCTCCTACAAATGCAAGTTGTAACCACAAGATGAAATAAATTAATTTTATTTTAATTTAAATCCTATTTTTCCTCACCCATTAAATCCACTTACAATCCTAAATCCCCTTTTATACCCTTCTAATCACTTTCTAATCATTCCTAATTAGCCTAATCAATTTCCTAAATATTGTCACATTCCTAAGTAACTTGGAGTCACCTCTCAAAGACTCCAAAGTCTTTGAAAAACATTTAATGTTTTATGTGTCCAACAAGATAACCTCTAAAGTCTTCCAAACCACTTATGGCTCTTACATGACCATTAATGGTTAACTCAACTCACCCACATGGTTAGAGACTTTATCTCTAAACTCAACCCTCATTTAACCTATGTGTCTTCTCAAGCATTTATTGGTTTGACCATGGTTATCCTCTCTAACTCTTGCACAAAAATTTATCCATTGGATAAAGGCATTATTCTTGAATAATGAATTTATTCACTCAAAACAACATTAACCCTACCTCCCAAGTTAACCCTGAGGTCATGTCAAGAATTTAATGCTTATTCCCTCTCCTCTCAACCCATCTCTTGTTGACATTTTTCATTCTGGGATTAGATTGAAAGCCCTCACATGAATCTTAAGCCCTTCAATCCTGACCCTTGTTGAGATTACTCAATCTCAACCCTCCATTACTCCATTTTACCTATAAATAGAGCTCATTTCTTCACAATCCAGATCCTGAATACTTGTATGCATTTAAATTATAGTCAATTTTAGAGAGCATTTTAGCATAATCACTTATATTGTCATTTTGGACTAAAATTAATCTTAGTACATTTCATAATATCTCATATTTAGCTTTTTTTACACTTGCATAGCATAGTTTAAAGCATTTCAATCTTAAATCTCCATAATACATCCATAGTACAAAAAGATGCTAAGAGCTACAGTCATTTGGAAACTTGGAGAGGAGAGGAACAAGGGAGGAGGAGGTACAAGCATGGTGGAAGGCATTTGGAGATGCCTTGTTGCATTTGTTTTCATTGTTAAATGCTCTATTTTGCTTATAGTGTCTCTCTTGATATGCGTGTTTAGAATAATCTTTGGTTGTTAACACTAAGCCTCATTTCTTGTGTTTCTTGTGTGTGTTGCCATATTATAGATTTTTCTAATCCTTTTTGCAGAGCATCATTTGGTGAACCTATCGTGAATCCAAAGAAACAAATTTTTAAACTACTCTGAGGCACTTGAGGATGAAAGGCTTGACATCCTCCCTTCTAGTACATAGCAGGAACGATCAACGATCCTTATTGAGGAAAAAAAAGAATTCAACATGGGGACTCTTGAAACTCCTCACCACATACATCTAGCATCTTTTTTAACTTCAAAGGAACAACCTAAATTTGTAGATTTCTTCTAGAAGTGTTAGATTAACTTTGCATGGTCATATGCAGATATACCAGGTCTTGATCCTGATTCAGTCATGCATCACCTCACCATAGAAGAAGGAGCTAAACCAGTAAAATAGAAGCTTTGCAAGATGTACTCACAGATTGCGGTACTAGTCAAAGAAGAACTTAAGAAACTCCTAGATGTTGGTTTTGTTAGACCAATTGATTATGCATATTGGATCTCCAACATTGTACCTATCGGTAAACCAAATGGGGGCATCTATATCTATACTGACGTCAGAGATCTAAACAAGGAATGTCCTAAAGATGACATCCCCCTACCAAACATTTACATCATCGTAGACCTAAGAGCAAGACATGCCATGATTTCTCTCATGGATTACTTTTCAGGGTACAACCAGATAGAGATCACACCTGAGGATCAACATAAGACAACCTTCACATGTCCATGGGGAACATACTATTGGAATGTAATACCTTTTGTTCTCAACAATGTTGGGGCAACCTATCAAAGAGAAATGACCACCATCTTTCATGATATGATGCATACCATAATGGAGGATTATGTCGATGACTTACTGGAAAAATCATTAACAAGAGAAGGTCATCTAGAAATATTAGAGAAAATCTTTGACAAAGTGGAACAATATCATGTTCGACTCAACCCAAATAAATGTGTCTTTGGAGTAACCTCAAGGAAGCCTCTAGGATACATTGACCCAAGCAAAGGCATTGAGGTTGACCAAGTAAAGGTCAAAGAAATCATGGACATGCCACCTCCATAGAACATCAGTCAGCTAAGGACATTACAAGGGTGGCTACAATCCATCTAAAGATTCATTGCACAACTGGAAGATAAGTGTCACCCCTTTACACACCTGTTACACAAAAACATCCGCTTTCAATGGGATGCCAGATGCTTAAAGATTATCTCATGAATACACCATTACTGATCCCACCAGATCCAAGTAGACCTCTATTTCTTTATATTTCAGCAACAAATACAACATTGGGAGTACTACTAGCACAACATAATGTAGAAGGGAAAGAGTGTGTTGTTTACTACATCTCTCACACACTAGTCGGCTATGAACTCAATTATACACCTATTGAGAGAGCTTGCCTAGCAGTAATCTTTGTAGCCACTAAACTGAGGCACTACCTGTTAACACATTGTAGCATCGTAAATTGTACGCACTTGCTAAGGCAATACAATTTCACACCCAGTTTAGCACCCGCCTTGGCGCGGTTTGCATTTTGCATTGCATTTCCCCTTTAGCACTTAATTAATCAAATTAATTAGGTCGAAGGTCCTATTTCATCATCCTTCACATCATAAAGTCGGGCCCTTTCATTAAAGTGTGCCCCTTTTCATGTTATTCCTCCAATACATCATCTAATCAAAAACCCTAATTAAGTCCTATTTTGAACTTTGGGGCTTGATTTCAGGGGTCAAAACATCTCGAAATCACCTGTAACTTCAGGATTCTCTCTAAAATCATCATATCTGACGGCCCTGAAAATTTGGTGAAAAGTTGTCGGGACCATGGCGCCCGGAGTGCACACGGTCCCGGACATTTTTCCTAAAATTTTAGGAGCATGATCCAATCATAAAATAAAGCTTAACCCCAAGAAATTGGTGGGAGATTCAATCTCTAGGTCGGCCAAAAGACGAAATTGCGACCTAGGGTTTCATACATAAGAGCTCTCTTTCTTCATTTGAAGGGATCGGAATTTTGTTTTCAGGAACCTCATATGCAGTGAAAGAGAAGATCTTTGAAGACTTCAACAACTTTCAACATCCCTCTATCAAGCATTTATCAAATCCATTCATCCATTTAGGGCTTGGAAGACATTGAAGAACAATAGGAGATTACCGACTGAAGATTGGCTTGTACCTCTCCCTTGGGGGTTGGGTATGATTTCATGTTGTTTTCATGTCTTTGCATAAGCTTCAATATATCATTTATCCATGCTTTAGATCACTTTGCATCTTGATTTAGAGCATTTACATTATCATTTACAAGCAATTAGGGTTTACTTTCTAGGTTGCTCTAGTTCGCTTACTTGCATCTTAGATCTTACACACACACAAGGTCTGCACACACATTACTTTTACAATACAACTTGGCTATTCGTGGAGGTGGAAATCACTGAAGCGGGGGTTTGACTAAGGCAAAACCCTATATAGCTGCCCAAACACCTTTTTCAGATACAAGTGCAGGTTTCGGGACTCGGATGATGCCGCAGGTTGTAGATCCAGGAAAAGCAGGTCGAGATAGCACCCCACACCAAATTGCAGAGCAAAATACTAGGACAGGGGCGTGGGGCACCCTGGTCCTACCAGGACAGGGGCACAGGGTGCCTTGGTCCCTGGGATAGAGGCGTTGGGCGCCCTGGTCCTCCTAACAGACAGCATTTCAAACAGTGTTCCAGAGTGCAAAACAGCAGTTTCAGGTGCAGTTCTGGGACAGAATCAGGACAGTGGCGCCCGCGCCCCCGTCCCGAACATTCTCAGTCAAATTTTGACTCTGGGTACGCATCTGCATTCTTGTTTTATCCTTGTGTTTACAGCTTTCCATTGTTTAAGTTCAATTCTTTAAACTTGTTGTTAGCTCAAACTTGCATTTTAGGGTTAGGAATTGAACTTGCATAATCTTACCTTTCAAATACAACAAAGGAATAGAAATCCTAATAGGTAGCCCATGGCTCTCTCTTTCACAAAAAGAAGTAGCCAATTGTGTGATACCTCTAGGCTCTTTCATATTCCGTAATGTGTGTCAAAAGGTAGGATCGGGGCATGATAACCTAGTCTCGCTTTTTCCCCCACACATTTTGGTGAACCCGACGTGAAACTATCATTGCTTCTTCTTGCATTGCATTTGTTAGATCTAGATCTAGATTTAGTGTGTTTTCATTTCATTTTCATTAAAAAGAGAAAAAAAAAAAAGAGTGTGTTTCTTTGCATTGTGTGTTTAATTTTCATGCAACTTTCATTTCAAAATGTCAAACTTTTATTTGCAAAATGTTCATGCTTATGATGATCATTATGAGTATAGCCAAGATGAATTAGATGAAGCTTTAGATGAGTTTTTGAACCCTAAGGATTCCAAACCTTCATTTTACCAAAAACTCATAAACCTTGTTACTATGCCATTTCGTTGTGATGAGAAAGATAAGTTGAATGATTCCTCTCAAGGATACATTCCTATCAACTCTTCCACTAAATCTAGTAACATGGTTGTTTTCAACAATCCCCTCTACGAAGAGATATCTCCTTTTGAACCAAAAGATAAACCTTTTTATAGCTATGATCATACTTTATTGGATGATGCTCTTGATGACTTTGTGGCTTTATCAAAATCTTTAAACAAGAACAAGACTTCTAAATTGGTTAACATGATAAACTTGAATGAGCATAAAAAGCCTCTCTTTGAAGTCCAAGGTGCTTATCCTTCTCCCACCTTTCAAGGTCCTAAATCACCTCTCCTTACTGTCCAAGGAGGGTATGATCATGATTCCTTTCGTACTCCGAATAAACCAATCATCACTGTGCAAGGAAGAAAACCGATAAGTCCTTATAGTTATGCCAAGCAAATAGCTAGAGAGAGTTATCATGTGGTTGCCCATACTTACCATACCAGAAATAATAGGCAGCCTAGTCCTCCTCCTGTTATTCCAGTTTCTCTTCCGAATCCTCAACCAATTCTTCCGCAAGCTCCCCGTATTTCACAAGTTCTTAGTAAGGAATATGATCTCATAGAACAAATTAAAGTGACTCTTGCTAAGATATCCCTTTGGGATTTGATTCAAACTTCTTCTGCTCATCATGGAATGTTACAAGATGCCTTGAAAGATTTGAATGTTCCTCCACCGAATACATCTAGTAATAAAGCATCTTTGGTTAACTCTGTGATGAATCCTAAAGCTCAAATTGTGTTTACCCAAGATGAGTTGCCTACTAGTGAAATTCAACATCAATATGATCCCTTGATGATTGTGGTTATCATGAAAGACACTGCTATAAGATGAACACTAGTAGATAATGGCTCTGGTCTTAATGTGTAGCATTAATCTTTTGCATAAGATGAATGTGGATACATCCCTAATTGAGCCAGACTCTCATCCTATTCGAGGCTTTGATAATGTGGCTAAAACTTCATTAGGTACTATCACCTTACCCATCACAGTGGGGCTTGTTACTTTGCCTACTCCTATCCATGTTATGTCGGGAAATCTAACATACAACTTGTTATTAGGGAGACCTTGGATTCATAGTATGCAAGCTGTCCCCTCTACATTGCACAGACAAGTTAAGTTTATCTACAACAATAAGACATATACCTTGATAGGTGATACTAATTTTCAAGCTTGTTTGCAAACATCTACTTCCAAAGGGGGTGCTTCTAAGCCGCCCTCGTCTAGTGATGACTCTTTAAACAAGATACCTATCAATGGATCCTCGCTCTCTAATGATCAAAATTCTTTGGATGAGTCTGGAGCTCCTGAAGAAGACTCTTCTCGACTTGAAACTACACATAAGAAGGATTTTGATCCTGAGAAGGTTCTCACAGACGACGATTGGGGATCCCTTGATTTTAATCCCACCTTTGTAGGTGAATATAAGGTTCCTTCTAGAGAGCTTAAAGTTGAAAAGAAGGAAGAAGCTAAAAATCAATCAACATTACCTGAGCCTATGAGTAATAATTTTGTGGCCGCTTCTCAAACTTCTTCTCCTCACACCTCTAATTCTGAAGAGTTGGATTCTTTGTCTTATGAAAAACCGCCTTCTCTTTCTGAAATGGCTGATTGTTATGGTCGTGGTTTTCGCATTTTTGCTAACCATGGGTATCATGGAAATGGTTGTGGCGCTCACGAACAAGGGATAAAAGTTCCTCTAGAGAATAATCTTCACAATTATGCCTTTGGACTTGGCTATAATCCCTGCAAGCGTACTAAAGCTTCTAAGAGACCATGTATTAGTGTTAATGCTATTTCTACATCTCTATCAATGCAACACCTTGAGTATATTGATGAAGATCCTTCGTGTGCCTGTGCTTTGGATGTTTTTCCTACCGATGATGCCTTAGCTGAGTTTTTAGGAGCATATGATACTCTTCCTCGTTATCATCACAATAGGGGACTCCCTTATTGTTTGAACACTGAAGCCTATTTTGGAAAAGAGATTGGTAATGATGAGATTGTGAAAGAATTCCCTCAGTTAAAGGATACTCCTCAACAAAGTAATCTTCTCATAAGTGACACCACTAATGTTAAGATGGATCCTTACAATGAAGAAAAAGTTATTAAAATTGGAAAATGTTTGGATGAAGAGGAACAAAAACAATATGAAGATTTATTGCATGAATTCCCTGAGATCTTTGCTTGGACATACTCTGACATGCCCGGTATAGATCCTAAGATTGTTACTCATAACATTGTCTTAGTTCCTGATGCTAAGCCCGTGAAACAAAGAATTCGAAAAATGAATCCTAAGGTGGCTCTGCTTATTAAGGCTGAGATTGAAAAGTTATTGGAGGCTGGATTTATCTGCCCTATTGATTATTCCCCGTGGATTTCAAATATTGTCGCTGTGGCTAAACCAGATAATAAAATAAGAATGTGTACCGATTTCCGAGATTTAAATAAGGCTTCTTTAAAAGATGATTTTCCTCTTCCACACATTGACATGATAGTTGATTCTACGGCAGGACATGCCTTGTTATCCTTCATGGATGGTTTTTCAGGATACAATCAAATTTACATTAACCCTCAAGATCAATTCAAAACTGCTTTCACCACTCCTTGGGGTACATTTTGTTGGATAATGATGCCTTTTGGACTTAAAAATGCCAGTGCAACTTATCAATGAGCGATGACCCTTATCTTTCATGATTATATGCATAAGATTTTAGAAGATTATGTTGATGATATTTTGGCCAAATCCATTCTCCGCATAGATCATATTAAAATCCTTTGTCAAATCTTTGAAAGAATTCGTAAATATCACATGCGCTTGAATCCCCGAAAATGTGTTTTTGGTGTGGATAGTGGAAAACTATTAGGATTCATAGTTTCACATCGTGGGATTGAGGTGGATACTAAGAAAATAGATGCTATTGTCAACATGCCACCTCCTAGAAATGTGTCTCAACTCAAAAGCTTACAGGGAAAGATTCAAGCTATTCGTAGGTTTGTATCTCAACTTGCGGATCGCACTTTTCCTTTTACTCAGCTTCTCAAAAAGAATATCACTTTTCAATGGAATGAAGATTGTCAGCAAACATTTGAAGATTTAAAAATGTATTTGGCTAATCCTCCTATCCTTCGACTGACCGAACCTTCTCAACCCTTCCTTATTTATACAGCTACTTCCTCTCATGCTCTTGCAACATTATTGGCACAACATGATAAAGACGGTAAGGAGTGTCCGGTTTATTATATAAGTCGTACCTTACTCGATTATGAGACCCGATATTCTGTGATAGAAAGACAATGCTTGGCCTTGGTGTTTGCGACTCAGAAATTGAGACATTATCTCTTAAATTCAGAAGTCCACGTCATGGTAAAGTTTGATCCTTTGAAGCATCTTTTCTCTAAAACTGATTTATCAGGACACCTAGCTAAGTGGGTTATGATGTTAACTGAATTTGACCTTAAATTTGTTTCACAAAGAGCAATTAAAGGGCAAGCGTTGATCGATCACCTAGTTGAGGCCCCTTCACCTTTCTCCTTCCCTAACTCTGAGTCTTTTCCTGACGACTTCATCCTTTGTATAGAGAAAGATGAAACTTGGGAGTTATACTTTGATGGCTCTAAGTGTCGTACGGGATCGGGGGCAGGTGTTGTTCTGATTTCTCCTACAAAGAAGTCTATTCCCTTATCTTATCGTCTCAATTTCCTATGTACCAAAAATATTGCTGAGTATGAGGCTCTTATAGCAGGAATAAAGGAAGCCTTAGCTTTGAATATAAAACACATACATATTTTTGGAGATTCTCAACTGATTATAAGACAAGTAACAGGACTGTATCAAGCGAAACAAGACAAATTATCAAAATATAAAGACCTTGCTATCTCTTTGTTACAAAAATTTGATTCTTACACCATGGAACCTGTCCCTCGAAAAGATAATTGACATGCGGACGCAATGGCATGTGTGGCTTCTTTGGTATCTTTAGAGGACCCTATGGTTGATCTTAAATTTGTTATTCACAACCTTATTTCTCCAGCTATTGTAGATGATTCTAGCTTGGTGACATGTTGTGACTTTATAGATTCAGATGAATGGTATTCGCATATCGTAAGATACTTGACTGATGGTACCTTTCCTAATTCCGCTAATAGGAACACTAGGGCTAGAGTTCGCAAGCTGTCCGCTAGATATATCATTCTTTCTAATATTCTATACCGAAGGGGTTATAACGGTCTTCTCCTTCGTTGTCTTAATAAATTGGAAATCCCTATTGCCCTTGAAGAGGCCCATTCAGGTGCCTGTGGGGGGCATTTTGGAGGCAAATCCTTGGTTCAAAGATTGCTTCGCATGGGATATTATTGGCAAACTATGCAGCAGGATTCTTTTTCATTTGTTAAAAAATGTCATCAATGTCAACAACACAACAATTTGATTCATGCTCCTGCCCAAGAACTTCGTTCTCATGTAGCTTCTTGGCCTTTCTCTGTGTGGGGGCTGGATCTTATTGGTAAAATCTCCTCTCCTTCATCTCAAGGACATACTTTCATTATAACCGCAACAGATTACTTTACAAAGTGGGTAGAAGCCGTTCCCCTTCGCTCTACTACTGCTGAAGTGATTTGTCGATTTCTTCTAGAAAACATTATTTCTCATTTTGGGATACCTTCCACTATAATCTCTGATAATGGGACATCATTTAAGAATAAGGACGTGAAGAAATTCCTCGAGAAGTATCATATCAAACATCGATTTTCTATACCATACTATCCTCAATCAAATGGTCAAGCCGAATCATCCAATAAGATAATTGAACAAATTCTTTGTAAAACTATGAATAAGCATGGTAAGGATTGGAGTACTCAGCTAATCTATGCTCTTTGGGCCTACCGAACGAGCGTACGAATTGCTACCGGAACTACACCTTATAATCTTGTTTATGGTGCTGATGCTATTATGCCTTTAGAATTAGAGATTCCGTCACTTAGAGTTTCTCTCAGAGGTATAGTAGATGACGACGCTTATAGAGAAAAAAGACTTCAACAGCTTGAGATGCTTGATGAATAGCGTATAAATGCTCTTGAGCATATTCAAGCGTATCACAAAACTCTACAACGAAGCTATAATGATAAGGTTATTCAACGTTCCTTCTCAGTGGGTGACTTAGTGCTCTATGAGAATCAGCACAATGTGAATGCCTTACCTGAAGAAAAGGGAAAATTTAGTCCTAATTGGCTTGGACCGTATATCGTTATTGAAGATTATGGATCAGGTGCTTACAAAATAGCGGGTGTAGACGGTACGTCTCTTAAAGACCCTATAAATGCTATGCACTTGCGTAGATACTACGCTTAATTCCTCATTTCTTATCATTCATCTACTTCCTTTCTCGCTTCTTCAAAATTGGATAATATGTTAGCATATCTTTGTTAGAGCAAATGGAATTAAATGATGTTTTGTTTAATTTATATTGCTTCGTTCCTGACAAGCATGTTTCTTTACTTTATGGTTTGTCTTGAATTCATTTTATGTAAATTGCAAAAGATTTACATTTTTCATTATGTTGGCATATTATACAATATCTTTATGTGTTAAGTTGAATCATGTCATGTTGTGTTTAAATTCAAATTAAATCACATTAGTTATATGATTCCTAGGCTTAACACATATTTTTCTTCCCTATCATCGATGTAGTACTTGATTAAATATTTTAATTAAGTCACACATGTATCAATTTAATCATGGAGCATTGAGAAATCAATCACATGGAAATTAAATTCGGATCATACATGTACATCTACCAAATGTATTAACTTTAATCAAAATACCCATTGTTTTATTTAGACATTAAAGATAACATGTTTGAGACAAAAAAGCATGTATATATATATATGTGTGTGTGTGTGTGTGTGTGTGGATCAATATACAAAGGTAGGTCACTACACATCCAAAATGTGACCTACCCTACATCATAAGATCACCTCCTATCCCTAGGGCTGGTGGCTGGAGAGTGACGACTAGAAGCTCCCTCCTGATCCGGCCGTGCAGGTGGACCCATAGGGGTATACCGTGATATAGATCATGAATGGCTCCGAGAGGAACTCCTACGATCCCTATCCATAAGGATCGCATGATACGAGGTAGCCTCGGCCTGAGCTGCTGCTAGATCATGCTGTGCCCGCTGGAGGTCCTCTGATAGAGCTCGCTCTCTCTCCCTCCATATCTCTACCTGTACTCGGAATGGAGAAAATAAATCATCATGCCGACCCGCGTTCCCTTGAGGTCTACAAGCAACTTGTGAGGAACTAGGGATCTGCGCCATCGTGGAGATATTTGTCACTGCTTGCTGGATCAGAGAACGCCACTCCTGCACATTAGCTGTAGTAGTAGAACAGATCATGTATTAGTACCATTTTATATCATCAAAACATCAATCAATCAATTTAAACTTACTATACCTGGATCTCCTTCACGCCAGTAGGGATCGTGGTATGGTAGCATCTGTGACTGGGAACTACTAGGCTCCCCACGCTCGAATAATCTATGCACGATGGGTGTAGGCTGGCCCGTACTAGAAACAGGTCTCCGTATCGCCTCATGTTCCCCCTTTTGGGGAATAAGAGGAGGATCCAGGGCTATGGTATCATCTCCTGAATGGTGGGGAGCGGCATCTGACCCCTCCTCATCATCTCTATCCTCATCTCCATCCTCATCCTCGTCCACATCCTCACCTGCATCCTCGTTCTCCTCATCTATATCTGTGTCATCATCCTCCTCTTCCTCGGCACTAGGCTGATCCCCTGTGGGTGGATCAGGATCTCCTGCCTCCTCATGACCCTCTCCCTCCTTTGACCTGGATCCCTGATCCTCATCTCGGTCTCCATGTCTCCATGGGCCTGGATGGCCTGTCGGGTGATCTGGTGGAAAGATAGGCCCTGGGTATGATCTCATAAACCATGAGAGATACCTGCACTATGCCCTGGGATCTGCAGCATAATCAGTGACCACATCCTGGTCGGACCCCTCTATATCTGTGATCTCGATATCATCTATCATAGGTCTCGCTACTACTCTAGGTCTGGGAAGGACTCGTGAGTGTTGAGTGTAGATGGGCACATCGGCTGGAACACACTGCTCTAGCCCAAATTGCCTCCATACTCGGTCAAAGTAGAATGGGACTATGATGTCTGGATATCGCCCTCTCAGTAGGCGGTTCCTCTGTAAGCATGCTAACTGTCTCTCCATCCCATCCCATCTGTGCATCCGCAGATATGGTCTCCACACAGTCACCTCAGCCGTCAATCTGTCAAATGTCACTCTCCAATACAATAGATCTCCAAATCTCCACTCGCTGGTAAGTGGATAAGCAAATACCCTAGGTTGCTCGCTAGCCGCACTCATCGGATAGCCGATAGGCCTGGTGCATGTAAAGTGCTCAAATATCCACACCTGCAGAAGTGTGCATGTCATCAAACTGCAACCTTGTCCGAAAACATACTCCTCGAGGTCGTGATAGAGATGTGCAAGCATACTCCGACCCCAGGCATATACTCTCCTGTGTCTCTCCATAGCCCTGATGCACCATGTGAGACCCCCATGCATGTGTGTACCTCACCCATTAGGGCAGACAGCTAGTGCAATGATGGTTATCATAAGACGTCTCATGAGGGGCACCTCTCCTGTAGGATGTAAGAGCCAGCTGACCATGATACGACCTCTCGTCTCACTCGGCATGACTCTCCCTATGCAATATACCTGCTCCCTTTGATGATCCTCTACTGACCGATCGGTCGCATATGTCACGGTAGCTCCTCTGATCGGTAGGCAAAGAATGCGGTACACATCCTCAAGTGTCATCGTCATCTCCCCTACTGGAAGCTGGAACGTGCATGTGTCAGGATCCCATCGCTCCATGAGTGCCATCAGCATCGCGGGATGAAATCAAATGGCCGGCATAAGAATCATAGAACATAAACCCACGATCGACAATGTGTCTCTCTCTGCCTGAGTCAGCTGGGGAATCTGATCTCGCAAACTGCGAAGAATCTGCCCCGCCATATGCTCTCTCATGTATGGGAGACCCTGCAACACAAAAACATAACTCTAATCAGTACTCAATCATCAAAATCATTCATGCAAACTGTCGAACATCATATGCTAACCCTGGTATCTCTCACCAAGTCCTGATTGGGACCATGGTGCCTTGTTAGGGACCATGGCGCCCTAAAGGGACCATGGCGCCCTAAAGGGACCATGGCGCCCTGACAGGGACCATGGCGCCCTGTCAGGGACCATGGCGCCCTGAGGGGACCATGGCGCCCTGAGGGGACCATGGCGCCCCACAGGGACCATGGTGCCCTGAAGGGACCATGGCGCCCCACAGGGACCATGGCGTCCTGTGTGGGACCCACGGTCAGATTCCAGGGCCCGCAAATGATCATAGAAAGTCAAATGCAGAAAATCAAAAGTCAACGTTCAGACAACTCACCTCGTCCAGTGGCTCGTCGTCGATCACGGCCTGTCGCAGGATCTCAATCCTTGTGGGACGCTCTGGTCGTCATGAAGGCATGATGATGGCCATGTGGGCTCCGCTGCAATAGACAATACTCAGAATCAACAAAGTGACAAATGCAATAGTCACTTTCAAGGTATATACTTTCATTCCTTTACATTTACTTTCAAAACCCTAATTTTCCTCTATCACTCATTTCATCATAACTTGAGTTTGGGAGATGCGATTTTCGAACCGTTTGTTGTGTAGGAATTGTATTTTCATTCCCCTACTCTCGGGATGTTCCAAAAAGTGCTCTGATCAAGCCTTTTCAGTGAACACCCCTCATCAATACTCTCTTACACAATTTGTCGTAAGTAAACATGCTACCCTGTTTCACCTCCCTAATAAGCAAGTCGAAACAGGGGGGGGCATAGAGCTACTCACAAATTTCATCACTTTCCTTAGTAAGCATTAGGTGATTTTTTGATCTAACGTGTGTTTTGTAGGGTGCGGTTCCTACCTGTGTACTGCAGATACTGCTGGGGGCTTCGTCCGACAACTTATGGATATATCCTTTTTCAAATGATGTTTACTTTCTATACTTTAGCTTGCATATGCACGTAGTACTCATATGACCACTAAAGTGGGGGCTAAATGTAGCGTCGTAAATTGTACGCTCTTGCTAAGGCAATACAATTTCACACCCAGTTTAGCACCCGCCTTGGCGCGGTTTGCATTTTGCATTGCATTTCCCCTTTAGCACTTAATTAATCAAATTAATTAGGTCTAAGGTCCTATTTCATCATCCTTCACATCATAAAGTTGGGCCCTTTCATTAAAGTGTGCCCCTTTTCATGTTATTCCTCCAATACATCATCTAATCAAAAACCCTAATTAAGTCCTATTTTGAACTTGGGGGCTTGATTTCGGGGGTCAAAACATCTCGAAATCACCTGTAACTTCGGGATTCTCTCTAAAATCATCATATCTGACGGCCCTGAAAATTTGGTGAAAAGTTGCCGAGACCATGGCACCCGGAGTGCACACGGTCCCAGACATTTTTCTCAAAATTTTAGGAGCACGATCCAATCATAAAATAAATCTTAACCCCAAGAAATTGGTGGGAGATTCAATCTCTAGGTTGGCCAAAAGATGAAATTGAGACCTAGGGTTTCATACATAAGAGCTCTCTTTCTTCATTTGAAGGGATCAGAATTTTGTTTTCAGGAACCTCATATGCAGTGAAAGAGCAGATCTTTGAAGACTTCAACAACTTTCAACATCCCTCTATCAAGCATTTATCAAATCCATTCATCCATTTAGGGCTTGGAAGACATTGAAGAACAATAGGAGATTACTGATTGAAGATTGGCTTGTACCTCTCCCTTAGGGGTTGGGTATGATTTCATGTTGTTTTCATGTCTTTGCATAAGCTTCAATATATCATTTATCCATGCTTTAGATCACTTTGCATCTTGATTTAGAGCATTTACATTATCATTTACAAGCACTTAGGGTTTACTTTCTAGGTTGCTCTAGTTTTCTTACTTGCATCTTAGATCTTGCACACACACAAGGTCTGCACACACATTACTTTTACAATACAACTTGGCTATTCGTGGAGGTGGAAATCACTGAAGCGGGGGTTTGACTAAGGCAAAACCCTATATAGCCGCCCAAACACCTTTTTCAGATACAAGTGCAGGTTTCGGGACTCGGATGACATTGCAAGTTGTAGATCCGAGAAAAGCAGGTCGAGACAACACCCCACACCAAATTGCAGAGAAAAATACTAGGACAGGGGTGTGGGGCGCCCTGGTCCTGCCAGGACAGGGGTGCTGGGTGCCCTGGTCCCTGGGCGCCCTGGTCCTCCTGACAGACAGCATTTCAGACAGTGTTCTAGAGTGCAAAACAGCAGTTTCAGGTGCAGTTCCAGGATAGAATCAGGACAGTGGCGCCCGCGCCCCTGTCCCGAACATTCTCAGTCAAATTTTGACTCCAGGTATGCATCTTCATTCTTGTTTTATCCTTGTGTTTACAGCTTTCCATTGTTTAAGTTCAAGTCTGCAATCTTGTTGTTAGCTCATACTTGCATTTTAGGGTTAGGAATTGAACTTGCATAATCTTACCTTTCAAATACAACAAAGGAATAGAAATCCTAATAGGTAGCCCGTGGCTCTCTCTTTCACAAAAAGAAGTAGCCAATTGTGTGATACCTCTAGGCTCTTTCATATTCCGTAATGTGTGTCAAAAGGTAGGATTGGGGCATGATAACCTAGTCTCGCTTTTTCCCCCACACACACATAAAGTACAACTCATTGCTAAAATTGATCCACTAAAGTACTTAATCAGCAAAGCAACATTGACAGGCTGCTTGGCCAAATGGGTGATGATTCTAAGTGAATTTGACATTGAGTATGTGGACCACAAGGCTATCAAGGGCCAAGTTATTGCAGATTAGTTGGTCAATGCACCTCTCATAGGCAACCATCCTCTCATTTCCAATTTTCTAGATGAAGAGATATTCATGATCACAGCAGCACAACCATAAAAACTATACTTTGATGGTTCATATACTATGCATGGCTCGGGGGTAGGCATTTTGTTTATCACACCTCAACGTGATAGCATCTTGAAGTCTTATAGGCTAACTTTTTGATGCACAAATAACATAGATGAGTATGAAGCCTTGAGCATAGGACTCCGACTAGTTGTACAATAGAAGCTAAAAGAGATACAAGTATATGGCGACTCCCAACTGGTCATCCGACAAGTCACAGATGCATATCAAACCAAGGATGATAAACTCATGTCGTACAAACAAATAATGGACGGTTTAAAAGAATCATTTACTACTATCACCTTTGAGCAGATACCCAGAGATCAAAATTGAGTTGCTGATGCTATGGCTACCATTGCGTCTCTCCTAGATCTTCCACATAATTCCACATGCTACGAGTTCTTGGTAGAACAGCTTTGGATTCCCGCTTATGATATCCCTGAATCTGAGATGATATTTCACCTTGTCGGTTCTGAATCCGTATGGTATGGAGAGTTATACACCTATCTCCGCAATCATACACTTCCTCCTAACCAATGCAAAACCTTCATTCGCCAAACTGTCGATATACCATCATTGCTGAAACCATATATTGATGCAGTCTTGATGGTTCTCTCCTTCGATGGCTAGAATAGGATGAGATAACAAAGGCCTTGGGAGAGGTACATGAAGTAATTTGTAGGACTCACTGAAGCGGTCCTTCCTTAGCAAAGAAGATCTTGTGCGTTGGATACTATTGGCCGTCCATGGAAAAAGACTCCTACTATTTCATCAGAAAATGCAAGAAATGCCAAGTTCATGGAGACTTGATACATGCACTAGCATAAGAATTGCAACCAATCACAACACCATGGCCCTTTTGTCAATGGGGACTTGACCTTGTGGGTAAAATCCATCCATCTTCATCCAAGGGCCACAAATTCATCATTACTACCACCGAATACTTCACAAAGTGGATCGAAGCTATTCCACTTACCCAAGTCACCGGCAAGAAGATTGCTTCATTCATCCTTAATTACATCATCTTCAGGTATGGTGTACCCATGTCCATAATCATAGATAACAGCCTTCCTTTCAAAAAATAGGATGTCTGTGAGCTCTGTGAGAAATTTCACATCCAACACCACTTTTCCACTCCCTATTACCCACAAGACAATGGTCAGGTTGAACCATCAAACAAGAACATATTGAGAATCCTCAATAAAACTGTCAACGATGCTGGACGTGATTGGCACATTCAATTAAATCCAGCACTATGGGTGTATCGAACTAGCATTCGAACCCCTACAAGCGCAACTCCCTACTCACTGGTCTATGGCACAAAAGCTATACTTCCTATTGAGGTTTAGGATACCATGTCTATGGGTTTCCTTGCATAATTTGATAGATTATGAAGCATACCGAGTCTCTCATCTTCAAGACTTGGAACTACTTGATGAAAGGCAACAAGCTGTATACAGCCACCTCAAGGCATATCAGCAGTGCATGAGCAGAAGCTATAATCATTGATTCAGACCTTGTACATTTGAGGTCAGTGATCTTGTTCTTTAAGAGAAACCTCATAACCAACCAAACAGAGAACATCAAGGAAAGTTTGAACCAAACTGGTTGGGTCCATATGTTATCACTGTTGTATTTGGGTCCGGGGCATATCAGTTGGCTACTTCAGAAGGAGACTCGCTAGCAGATCCGATCAATAGCATGCACCTCAAACAGTTTCATACATAAGATGCATAGAGCATCAGGCTCCTATACATATCAGAAAAACACCAAAAACATTCAGATAAATGTCTTGAAGAAAATACAAAAAATTCAAAATTATAAAGAAAAATCATGCATTCAAACGGTGAACAACCACTCCGGTGGCATCTTGGGTAGGTACGATGGTGAAAACCTAGCAAATAGGCGCCACTCATAAAGGCTATGGCTCCATTGTCTTTCAGACTTGTTGTGATCACATTCATTGCATCCACTCATCCATCATTCAAACTATGGCTTGTTATTGATCTGCAATCAAGGATAGTACTTCATGCATCTTGCATCCTGCTTTTCCATAGTCATGTCTAAACTAGGGGCAATGCCCTTAATCTATTGATGGAAGTGGATTCTACATTACTTGTGATTCATTGAGTTTTTCATTCAAAATTGTCTCCCAAAATCCAAAAACATTCAAAACTGTCTCATAAAATCCAAAAAACATTCAAAACTGTCTCACAAAATCTAGAAACATCATAAAACATCAAAAATCAATCAAAAACATTGCAACACCTTGTACATACACAAACGCACATAGATGCCAAGCAAAAATTTTGAGTTACTCAAATGATGACCACTTATCAAATCAACCAAACAATCAACATTGACACACAATTGTTTTAACAAGGATGCATCCTTCCTTACCCAAGACAAAGACATGATAACCTTTTCTTTGACAAGAAAATTATGTTTAAGCTATCAAGTACTTGGTCAGTTTGATAAAGTTATTTATTTATTTATATCAGGTTCCTACGCTACTTCAGGATGTCCACAAGTGATTAGAGTGGTCAAGATGGTTCCTAAGCATTGTTTGTGTATCTTTTGTGAATTATTCCAATGAAGTTCTGGGGCATGTACTAATGGTGTCTACGTGGGAAGTTCACTAATCTATGTGAGCTTATGCAAAATATAGTCATGGATCACTATGGCTTGCTGAGTATAGCATATACCTCAACCATATGAGCATAAACCATTATGGAGGGTCCATATTCTTTATTTATTTATGATGCTTGCTTGCAGGTACAATGCTCCAAACTTGGTTCCTACTGCCTCGTCCAAGATTAATACTACCATGCTCAATGATGAAAAATAAAACACTATGGATCATCATTTCATCTCATCTGTTTATATTGCATTCTGTTGCATATCACCCATCCACTTGATCATTCATTATTCATATTCATGGTTTTTTATGCAAGTGTGAACAAGTTTAAATATGAGAAATTATTTTAAAATGATTTGGTCTTGGATACAATCACGATGGAGTTCTCTGATACATCATCAGTGCATCATGCAACTTTTCACCGACCTTGCATTCATCTATCATGAAAACACGACATCATCATTTGATTACATTTAGTTGCATTTAAATGCATCTAGTTCATTTTCATTCACTTACATATAGGTTCATTACATTCATTAAAGTAAATTTAATATCATTTAGTTGCATTCATTATCATGTACTTAGATTCACATCATTAAAATCATTCATCATCATTTATCATCATTTAAGTTTGTTTACAATACATTCATCTAGATTCCTTTAGTTGCATGCATTTATTTATCTATCCATTAGTTAAGTGCATTCATCTATCCATCTAGTATATTCTTATACTCATTCATTTTATCTTAAAATGATTTCATTTAGGATTCCTTAAAATACATTCATTATCCTTTTAATTGCATTAAGGTGCAGTTATTCATTCCCCCCTTAGTTGCATTATCATTGCATTATTACTTCACTTAGTCATATTTTAAGTCATTTAGAATCATAACAATAAACATTTGTCTCGACATCTGTTTATACATTTTACATGTACATTCATTTAGAAATCATCACATAAACATTTGTACTTTACATTTGTTTATCCATCTTATATTTATTTTTAACCATCTATATACATTTACATAAACCATTTGATTCATTGCATTTCATCATATCAAACATAGTTGCATATCATCATTTCATCATTCATTCATCATTATGCATACATCATCATCATGGCATTACATACATAAAGCATTACAACCAATGAATCATACATATATTAACCTACATCCACATGTTAGCATCACATTCATAAACATCATAAAATCATCATCATCACATACATATAGAAATCATCTCATCAAACATATACATCTAGCAAGTAAACACATATAGCTAAGCATAAATCACAAACTTATGATCCTGCATAAATGCATACATATCTTCAACATACATATCATCATAAAATATGGGATCTCCTCATATATCACATCATATATCATCTCGTAAAAACATACATGTATCAAAGTACAGTGATGTCAAAAATATCAGCTACCAAGAGCCATCCAAGTCACAGTCCAAAATTACAATGTAATAAAATACATACAACTCTCTCAAATGGTACTCTGGCTAGATGCTTCACCACCATCACCACCTGCTCCCCCACTACCCCCTGCACCACCTACACTACCTCATCGTGGAGGACCCATCACACCACCACTGCTCTACATCCTCTCAGACCACTTTGATCTCTCCTGATGCATCTGTGAATAGCTCAGTGCTCGCTGACTGGATGGCACAACCTGCTCATATAGACCCTGCCAATAGTCAACCTCTCCACCTGCCTGCCATAACTCCCTCGCCAATGAATCAGTTGATGGCCCATGTGCTTGTACTCGCTCTAAGGTGTGAACTCTCTCCTGTAGCTAGATCACCCTACCAACTACCTGATCTCTCTCCCGCAACACTATAGTCAACTTTGACTCTCATGCAAATAGCTGAACATCTCTAGCTACAACCTTTTCCTCCATATCCTCCAGCCGAGTTTGCAAAAATAATATCATCTGATCTTGAAGATCTCCTCCTCCCATCCCTATTAGATCCTCTCCTCCACCTGTAGCTCCCTCTCGTCTTCCAGTGGCTCCCTCTCCCGTATCTATAGGTGCCTCTCCCTCCCCCATATCCCTGCCACCTAATCTAACTCCTCCCTGCATCAAAGGCCCCTATGACAGTTGCAATGATTGGCCACCTCTCCCTCTCCACTGTAATCATCCTCCTCCACTACCTCCACCTCCAAACCCACCACCACCTCCAAATCCACCACCCCCACCTCCTCCTCCTCCATCACCTCCTCCTCCATCCCCTCCTCCTCCATCACCTCTCCCTCATCCACCTACTACAAGTCCTCGCCCTCCTCTCCTCCATCTCTATTTCCTATCATCCTCAAAAGCTGGAATCAGCTCTACCAGATCCGATATGCATGGAATAGGATGTGCCATAATGTACTATGTGTACTCATCTGACACCCCTGCATCTACAATCCTTGACCTCATATGCCATGGTCTCACCTGTAAATTCTGAAAATATGCTAAGGCCTGATCATATGGTAACACTGGCCCCCACTGTAATCTCTCTCGTACCGCCTGTGCATACTCTCCTGACCCACTCAACAATCCCTGCCTTCAACCAAACTACCTCATCACTCTACCAGGTACCTATCTCTCAACATTGTAGGTTGTCCTACCAATCAAGTAACGTGTCATAAATACATATAGAAAAACCTCTACATCATCATCCTAGGGCTCACACTCAATATAAGGCCTCCAGATCATTGCATCCAAATCATCTAAGGTTCGTCACCACCATTCTAACTTCCCCTGGTGGGGTTGACTCATCATACCACCACACATATACACATAGGGCTGATCTAATGCCCTAAATCTCAGACTCATAGGTAGATGCTCCGATGCCCAGATATGCAGTAGAGTGATCCCAACTCCCGGCGAGCTCATCTCTCGGTACACCACATCATGCAGCTCTCTATATAGGTGCGACAGAAGGAACGATCCCCATGCAAAGAGGTTCTCCTCAGTCATCATCTGCTCTATAACCTGGCCCCAACCCATGGTCAGTCCATGAGATCGTTGATCCGGGCATAGCAGGCCCCCAACAATCCTTGATAGTACAACTGGAAGTGGCTCATATAATGTAGCCATAACCTCCCACGCTACTGAGCCATTGTGAATAAACACATCCTCATCAAAAATCTACTGCACAGCTGCAGTCCCCCATGCTCAATCATATGTCACCAAATCCCCTTGGATAGGGATGTGTATGATCCGCCACACATCCTCCAGTGTCATAGTCATCTCTCCCATAGCTAGGTGAAACGTACAAGTCTCACTGTGCCACCGCTCCGCCAGTGTTGTCATCAAGCCTCGATTCATCTGAATCACAAGCATATACATCACATCATACATGCCTGTCACTAGAATGCAATCAATCTCGGCATCCATCAACTGATCTCTCAACTACTATGTACCTGGATGCCTCTCTCGCATCTGTAAGATAGGAAGATCCTCCTATACAAACACATCAACCATCATCATCAGTTGTTTTGTTTCAAACTTTCTTAAGTTTAAACCTACACTATCAACAGATACTTTGATCAAGTATCTTTAGGTCTCAACGGGTAAGAAATCATGGCAAACCTAGACTACAACAGGCATTTCTCCTAATGACCTAGTCTCATCAACACTGCTATGGTTCAAAACAACTAACCTATCCATCCATCCACCATTGGCATCAGGAGATTCATTTTCTAAACACTGGGGCATCTATTTTTCAGACAATAGCGCTACTCTGCTAACAATCACACTACAACAACTACACACTAGCGCTACAAAATAATAGTGCGAGAACAACTACACAACAGTGCTATTCCAGGGCAATAGCGCTACAAAAAGGACTCGATCACGCTAAAACTACATTAGTGTTAAAACAACTACTCGACTGCACTAAACCTTACAATAGCGATAGCACCACTATGGGATACCGCTATAGCAGCACAATAGCGCTAAAACATAGTTTTAGCGCTACTATCTTGACTCAACTTGGATGCTTGAAAACAAACATAAAAAATGGGTGAAAAGAAAATATTCAAGTTTGCGTACCACTGGTCTGTAGTCATATGGCCGCTAGAATCAATGGACTCGCTCTAGTTGATGATCTGCTATAGGTACTGACATCCTGACTTCTACTCGATCTTTCACCAAAGTCAATATTAGAGCTCTGAATCATTGTGGAGATGGATGCATATGACCCTATTTTTAACCCTTCACCCTGATATATACCCTTCTCCATAACCCTAATTTTACCCCACTCATGGTTGTGGCCCCCATGAACTTCCAGCACCTCCCATTTCTCTGTTTTATTTCCAATTTCTCTTATTCTTTCACCGTTATTACTAAATTCTTCTCTTCTACCTTCCTGCCAATTCTTGTTCTTTTTCGAGAGATCACCCGATTTTTTGAAAAAATTTCGGCCCATCTCTCGAGGGGGCATACCACCCATTAAATTAACATTTATGGGGCGTATTTCTTCACACCTTTTTTTATTTCTTTAAAACGATGCGATAAACCACACCGTCTCAAAGAGGGGCAAATGTAGTCACATAAATCTGTCCATTTTAATTAAATGAATATTTGCTATTTATTTGATTAATAAACCCACCAGCCAAGAGTTAATTAAATTAACATTTAATTAATTCATCCTCAACCATTCTCCTATTAATTAAATAAATTATTGAATTTATTTTAATTAATTCATTACACCAAATTCAGAATCAATTAAATGAATAAATCATATTTATTTAATTTAATCCCCTTTCCTCTTTTAAATAAATAAATAAAATGTTTATTTAAATCATTAAATCACCCCCTTGCATTCTCCTACAAATGCAAGTTGCAACCACAAGTTGAAATAAATTAATTTTATTTTAATTTAAATCCTATTTTCCCTCACCCATCAAATCCACTTGCAATCCTAAATCCCCTTCTAGACCCTTCTAATCACTTTCTAATCATTCCTAATTAGCCTAATCCATTTCCTAAATATTGTCACATCCCTCAGTAACTTGTAGTCACTCCTCAAAGACTCCAAAGTCTTTGAAAAGCATTTAATGCTTTATGTGTCCAACAAGCTAACCTCTAAAGTCTTCCAAACCACTTATGGCTCTTACATGACCATTAATGGTTCACTCAACTCACCCACATGGTTAGAGACTTTACCTCTAAACTCAACCCTCATTTAACCTATGTGCCTTTTCAATCATTTATTGCTTTGACCATGGTTATCTTCACTAACTCTTGCACAAGAGTTTATCCATTGGATAAAGGCATTATTCTTTGAATAATGAATTTATTCACTCAACTCAACATTAACCCTACCTCCCAAGTTAACCCTTAGGTCATGTCAAGAATTTAATGCTTATTCCCTCTCCTCTCAACCCATCTCTTGTTGGCATTTGTCATCTCAAGATTGGATTGAAAGCCCTCACATGGATCTTAAGCCCTTCAATCCTAACCCTTGTTGAGATTACTCAATCTCAACCCTCCATTTCACCATTTTACCTATAAATAGAGCTCATTTCTTCACAATCCAGATCCTGAAAAACTTGTATGCATTTAACTTATAGTCAATTTTAGAGAGTATTTTAATATAATCACTTATATTATCAATTTGGACTAAAATTAATCTTAGTTCATTTCATAATATCTCATATTTAGCTTGTTTTACACTTGCATAGCATAGTTTAAAGCCTTTCAATCTTAAATCTCCATAAGACATCCATAGTGCAAAAAGTTGTTGAGAGCTACACTCATTTGGAAACTTGGAGAGGAGAGGAACAAGGGAGGAGGAGCTACAAGCATGGTGGAAGGCATTTGGAGATGCCTTGTTGCATTTGTTTTCATCGTCAAATGCTCTATTTTGCTTATAGTGTCTCTCTTGATATGGTTGTTTAGAATAATCTTTGGTTGTTAACACTAACCCTTGTTTCTTGTGTTTCTTGTGTGTATTTCCATATTACAGATTTTTCTAATCCTTTTTGCAGAGCATCACATAGCTTGAATTAAAAGTCCCCTATTTTTGCCAAATATTGTATGTTATCATATCCCGAATTTTAAAAATCCCCTATTTTCATCGGTAGGCAATATATTGTACCCTTAATTTTGGGATATTAAACCCCCCAATATGAATGCACGTGATATAATATTGTGTAGCCAGTGAAACCCCCATAGAAGACCCCTATCCGGTTGACTTCAACCAAAAGGAAAATCACATTTCTAGGGGAGATCGAAGACAATAAACTACATGCTAGGATCATTCGTTAGTTATTCATGCTATGAGGGCCATTTTGGGAGATAAATTATTAACTACATATCATAAATATCAATCCAACACAAATATCTTTGTATTTCTAGTAATTTCTCTAAATTTTTGTTTTAGCTATGAAATTGAAGACTTCTATGTGAAATGGTCTTCAAAGGTCAAGTTTTGGGGGACATAGAAGAAGTGATGATTAATATTGATGACTATAAAAACATTCCCATGCCCAAAGGCTTCTTCACAATGCATCTTGATGTCCCCAAATTCCTTAGTCCTGATTGACAATGAGGAGGAATACCAAGACAATCAATATGTGGCAATTAGAGGACATAAATTTCTATTGAACTAGATGCAAATTGAGCCTAATGAAGACCCCAAGTGGATTAAATAATATGTCCAACTGGAGGGGCTTGAATGGGAAATGTAGGTAGATGATATTCTTCTAGACAATGTGGCAGAGACCACAAGTGGATAATTTCAAGGTTTTGTCTGAGGCTAGGAAATTTCTATTAGATGTTATTAGGGCTTTGTTTAAGTTGTAATGATTTTATTTGTGAATGTCTAATCAGGGTTAGGGTGATATTAGATCCATTTTTATATAGTTGGGATATATTTTAGGTTTTTCAAGACTTATGCTTAATGCACTCTATTAATATTTTTCAAATTAATCTAGTGGGAGCTGGACCACCCAATAATTTAACTACCAAAAAAAAGGAAGTATTATAATTTGTAGTATATTATAAAAATATTATAGAAACGCCAACAAATTAGTGATGGAAATAGTGGAAATTATAAAGCTACTATACTAGAAAAAAAATTATCATGGTTCATGATGATAAGTGATGATATAAGTTACATTATAGTTAACACTAACAATCATAATCTGATTTTTTAATTCTATTTGTTCAAAGATTAAATCAAACTCTCAAGCAACAAATCTTTTTGGTATCATAGTAGAGTTACTTATTATTGTCAAATACAAAAGAGATAAACTTTTATTTGGTCATGGTTTATGCTCAATTATGTCATATTTCATGATAAATCTAGACAAATAACTATTTTTGAATGTGATTGCAATACAAGATTCTACATATATAATCTGATATTGTTTTTACATGTTCTATATTATGTGAGAACTAGACATATTGATTCAAATGCAAATTACATAATTTCACAAATCAAATCATTGAAGGCTAAACTCAATTAATTTATTAGCTTAGGGGGAAGTGCACATGTATAGCCAAATATATTTGCATGTAGAATAGTAACTGCTATCAAGAATTGTGGCATGTGGCATGTGAAATATTTTCACACCTAAGAAATTATCCTAACAAGATATTCATAACTAGAAAACTTATCTAAGAGGAACATTCTAACCTTGTATATTATTATATATGAACTTGTAGAGATTTGATCATCTACCAAGTTCTATATATAGAAATTTGTGTTCCCATATTATTCCACAAGAAAGTTCTTTATACCATTATCTACAAAACATGACCCCTTTTATCACCCCTTCCCCATCCTTTAAAATGAATAGGACATAAATTAGGAGTTTATTAGGGATTTCCCTAGAGAAAGAAAACATGTATAAAGGACATGAGTGAGCTCTTGAAATTTGGCCATGGTGATGAATATATGTGCATGAAAATGGATATTATGGATATCACTAGTACTTCCTAGTAATCTTGAAGGAGTTTCAATTATTTTGATAAACATGCTATTATCTTAACCACAAGACAAGATACACATTGATAACATTGTTCCATATATGTTAAGGAGAAATATAATTAGTAAAGTTCCCTAGAAAATATATTATCAAGACACATCATTACATAATAGCCCATGGTGACCTTGATGGAATATTTTATGGGATGAAAAAATGCGTTTATAATAACATATAATAAACAATAAGTAAACTAATGAAAAAGACACTTAAAGATGTACATCCTTCCAATTTGAACCAAGGTACTAAATTGATTTTTGTGATATTGCTAGTGAATCAATTATATTCATAATCATAGTTGATTAGGAATAGCTATTCTAAACAGGACTGTTGGACTTAGAGTGGTGTATCTTGATGGATAACATAATTATTCATTAACTCGTAATGATTTCTTCATCATAGCAAATAATAAACTACATATGATTTTTTTATTAGATTAAGTTGGGAAGGGCCCCAACCCCTTATACATCCATATCAAAAACCATAAAGCAAAAAATGAAACTAGGGTTTGGAGATCAAGCCCACCAACCAAATCAATGTAGAGATTATAAACTATTCATGTAATCAAAAACATAAAATTACTAACAATAATGGGGAAAAAAATAACAATTAAACACTATGAGATGTAGCCCCATCCATCCAATATCTCCTCCAACTGCACCTCCCATGGGGATGAGGTATTGGTCTTCCTTTCTTTCATTGATACATACTCTACCTTGACAAGTATTTTTAATTTTCTTCTTTAGATCTCAGTCTTCTTTCTTATTGTCACCACCTCCATCACACATTTTTGCATCATATTTTTATTAAGTTTAATTTCTCAACACTCCCTTCTAGGTTTCTAATCCAATTTTGGTTTCTCTCTCATCTAAGGTAGCTCTGAGGGGTTTCCAAACTTTCAACTCTAGAATTTAGGTCCTGCAATTGCATGACCAATACTTGCCAATAACAAGAGTCATTAGTACCATCACTAACATTCTATTTATTGACATTTTAATCCCCATATTCATTTAAACTTTTTTATCACTTCAAGCATTTCACTAAACTGAATCTCAACTAAAGGGGAGTGAGAGAGAGAATCTTTATGAACCAGATTAAGGGGTTCTTCATATGTTTCCTTTCTACTCTCAAATTCATCCTCCTGGAAGTTGGAATCCTCAAGTTAGTCCCCAATATTATCATAAAGTGGGTTTTATCCTATGTCCTTAATAATCTTAGTATTAACAATTAATTTATCCATCCCAATATACCTCTTTTCCCTAGAATTGTTTGTAATGTTTCATTGTCTAGAAATTTTAAAATAATTTGTGTGAAAATTTAAAAAATAATGTTTCCAAATTGTACTTTGATACATAGATGACCATTTCTGCACTTTTGAGTTGTCAAAAATATTTTATAAAAGATTTCATGTTATGATTCTAATAACATATTATAATCTAGCTATTCAAGACTACCTTTTATAGATTTGGCTATGTTTATTCATGTGATATAGTAATATTATGTAAACCTAACTTTTATAACCAATTTGAGATATATCAACTTGTTTTTCCTTTTTTTTTAAATATGTCTATTTTCACCCTAAATTGTGCCCTCTAAATTTAGCATGCTTCAATATTTATAAAAACTCTATTAAAAAATTAATTATAAAGCTTTAAGAGCTACTTTTTTAAAGCTCTAAAGGTTTAAATAGAATTTATGAACTTTTCACTTATTTATCATGTTATCAAGGTTCATCCTTGTAGCATAGTTTTCCAAATAATCTATATATAGTCCAAACATTTATAATTGTAACATCGTAAATTATACACTTTTATTAGTGTGTTCAATTTTACACTCTCCTAGCACCTATTTTAGTATCTCCCTTTCCTCTATGCATTATGGGACCTTTATTGATTTGAATTAATATTTAAATAAATATGATGAGTCTTATTCCACTTTATTACATCATAATACTCTTATTTAGGCCCTTAATTCTAGGTGTTCCCTTTATCATTTTATCTAGATCCTACCCCAATTTCAATTTCAAAGACATAGTTTGAATATCTATACATTTTGGCTTGATCCATTGAGCTAGAATGCGCATTAGAACCTCATTATCTTACATACCTTAAAAGTCAAAAAAATATTGTCAAGACTAGGGTGACCTACAACCCTCGTCTTGCACTTTTTCCCCAAATTTTGGGAGGTAAAATGGCAGTCCTTTCTAATTCAAATCTTTCTTTTTGTGAATAAATCAAAAATATATGTCATCCTAAAGTTAATTTCAATTATGAAATCCCTATAAAAGGCATCCCTCTCAATTCAATTTTATTGTCTTATCTTACGCTAATATTATCATCTTTTTCAAGGAGTAGAAAACTACATCAAGACATCTTCCATTCATATTTTTATCTATGATTTCATGATGGATTTTAAGTGATGTATCATTTTATTGTATCAACACATTGGGGAATCATCCTAAGAACATTGCTCCACCAATTGAATTTGTTAGGAATGTTTTGGTTAGGCTTCCATTTTTCTCTAGCTTTGGGTTTCTCCATTTTATTTTGAATTCTTCTAACGGATTTTATTTTTGAATGGTGACCTACTTTCCTCATTGAATTCTTCTTAAGTTTATTTCTCAAGGGTTTCTTATCATTCGTAGACCGACCCAATGTCCTAGAGTTTCTTTTTCAACCAGTGGTTTAAGTTGTTCGGGTAGCCCATGTCCCTTTTTGTTTCAAGTGAATCCTTTAGGTTTGGCCCCTCACACGTGATGTCCGAGGGACTCAAATTAAAGAACGTGTTTTAAAACTGTTAAGAGTGGGCCTTGGTTTTTGAAGGTCCTTTAAGCGCATTGAGTGGGTATTTGATGTGGTAGTTAAGTAATGTTCAAAAAAGTAATTCAGCACTTGGTGAAGGCTCTTTTCTTATTTTGTTAGGTCCCAAGTATTGCCACAAAGGGTTAAGAACTCTGAGCTCGGGGAACTTTCTATTTCTAGCTGGGTGAGTGTCCAAGAAGATTGGTTATGGAATTGATATTCAAAATTCACTTGACACTCGTTGGGAGCATTTTCCCCATCTCAACGAGCCTCGAGTAAAAGAGGACAACACATTTGGGTAGCAGATGAGTAGGATCCAGTGTGTCAACTCGGGACTCACTGAGGTGGATTCATGGATTTCAACGAGCATCTAAGGTCTGAAAATAAATTTTGAAGTGACCAAAGTGATAGGTCAAAAATAGTCCCCTCGGGCAGAGAGATTTAAATTTTGTCAGCAGCCCTCGATGGTTTATGATCAATGGCTCAAATTTAAACTCGTGTTACACCCGTTTACGCCACCATAATTCACACAAATTACATTTATGAAGAAAAGACTGAAGATTAAAAGTTGTTGTTGGTTTTAGTTGTTTCATTTTCGAAGGTCAAAGAAAGTTTTAGTGTTCAGAAAATACGAGGCTACATTTCCTGCAAAAAAATTGACCACCCCAGAGTTTGGGCCAAGTCGACAAAATCTTGTAAGTTTCATTCTCTACATTCTTTGCTGACATTTTGAGTTCTTTCTAAGAAGGAAAAGTAGGGTAAGTAGTTGTAACCCTAGGTTGAAAAACATACAGAATTAGGGAGGGATATCCATGAAATAAGTAAACTATCTACGTCCTCAAGAGTTTCATAGTTAGGTGAGCCCAAACCAAAGAAATATAAAAAGGAGAGTAATCTCCATGATGATTTAATTGTCTTGTTACTTAGGTCATCATATAGGCCTAAGGCAGGGGCTGGTCTCCCAAAATTTTTTGACAAATAGTGCAATTGTAGAGAACGTTATTTCAATATTAAGGGACATCACATTTTTAAATACTTCTTCTTGAAGTCGGAATCTACTATCCTAGAATGTAGTTCTTAGAGATTAGGGCATGTTATGCGGGTACAATTATGGATTATTATTTGGGATTGTGGGTATGAGAATTCATAGGCTCTCATATTTGAGAAACAGTTTGTTAAAATAATTTATGTTGCATGTGGCGTAGAACTCCCAAGATTGACAAAATAGGTGATGAACTTCTTAAGACCAAAAGGAAAAGAGCATGAAATTAAAGTTAGCATTGACCACAATTGGTCTGATTGGTATATGGATGAGGATTACACATACATTATGGTCTATGGATTTAGTGGGGTGCCACATATTCTATCGTTTATTGTGCCAAATAGAAAGTTTGCTCAAGAGATAGTTTGGCAGATGTTTGAGGCCTCAGATCCTTTTAGAACCAGTCAAAAGAGATCTTTTCTCCCTTTATATCTTGAGATCGATAATTTTATAATTAATTCAAACAAAGGCTTTCAACAAGCAATTGAAATGCTTAAATCTTTTCACTTACTAGTTAAGTTAATAGATAAGCAGTTTAATCCAAAAGGGTACTATTCCTCTGCAAAAAAGGTAGTCACGCTGGGAAAGGTTGAACATGGGTTTGAGTTTAAAGAAGAGATAATGATAAACTACAGCTCTTATGAAGAAGTAAAAGCAAGGAGGTTAACTTATTTCAAGGTATAGAATATTGAAAGTAGAAGAAGTTTGGAAGACCCATCATATCAAGGCATATTTCTAGAGGAATTTAATAGAGTTGAAAGAATGGAATTGTTCATTCAAAATGACCCTACTCTTTTTCCTAACTTGTCTATTCCTCCACCCCCATCTCCAAATCCAGCAGCATTTGCAATAGGGGGGCTAGTGGTAGCACCACCACTAGCACAAATATCCCCAACTCCATCTTCTAATGCTGCAATTTATCACAAGGAGTTGATGAAAGAATAGAGAAACAAGAAGAGAAGAGGTGAATCAAGAAGTGAGATTATAACCCTGCATCCCGCTTGATGAGAAAAATGATGACATTATTCAGATAAGTAATTATTTGACTGAGGATGTACAAAGGATGGCTTCTAAATCTTTCTTATTTGATGATGACTTTATACATTCCCATGAATTAAAAAAATTTATGCACAAATAGAAAGGGATGGAATTAATTGGTAAACAACTTGATGTCCCTAAAGAGAAATGTGAGGATAATAAAAAAAAATTATGCAAATTTAGAAGAGGAATTTAAGCACATGACACCTATGAAAGGAAGGCATCCCTCCTTACCTTTGCAATTTTAGTTTGAATCTTGTTTTGAACTATAGGAACTACTTTAGGTAAATTCTTAGGAGTTGATGAGGATTCCCTCTGGCTCTTTCATACCAACTATGCTCGTATCCTTGTGGAAATAGATACAAAGAAAGCTCCCCCTATTGAGTTTTTCTTAAAATATGATAAAGGAAACTTGGCGCAAACTATGTATTATAAAGGAATTTTGTCTATATGTAGATGGTGCTTCCAATCGGGTCATAAGGCTGCCTAGTGCACCAAAAGAAAGATTCAAAAACAAGCTTCATGGTGGAAGGAGGATGATTCAAAGTGCTATGTGGTAGAAAATGAAAGTTTCAAGGCTTTGGAGATCGATTTGGATGAGGTATCTTCTGAATGGAAAAAGGAAAAGGACTCAAGAAATGCCTTAAAAAGAAGGAATAGGAATCAAGAAAATAGGGCTTCTATTGCAGATTATTTAGTGGGAGTGGATGATTCCAAGAATGAATCCTCATTATCCTTGGACTTGGGGGATTATCACATTGCAAACATGAGGTCCCCAAGAAAATTTGAGCCAACAAACATATGGAATGCATACACAAGAACCTCTTGTATCCTTGAGATGGAGCAGGACATGCATGAAACAACATTGAAGGAGCATAAGGTAGCTGCAATGCTGGAAGAAGGATGGGAAAATGTGAAAGGAAAGAAAAATAAGAGGTCAAAGAGAGAAGGAGCTTTGGTTATAGATAGAAAAAACAACAATAGAAATGATATCCATCAAGATTAGGGGTTGTAATACCATTATTATGATGCCTATATTACAAACTAGGCCATTTGGGGCAAGGCATTGCAAATGATTAGTAGTCCTATTATTTAATCTGTTATCTAGAAATATAGTTTACTTGACACTATGTAATGAATTTATCTTTAATGAATGAAAGGGGAGTGGCCCTATCTAGTAGTTTAATTATTAAAAAAGAAATGAAGAAAAAGATAAGAAGTAGGTGTCTTCCTGACCACCCCAACCACAATCAAATCATAATATTTTTTTAAAAGATTTTAGATATAATTAGAAGACTCATGTTCGAATGTCACACATTTTTTTGTATTTTTTAAAATAAATAATTTATTATGGTATTTTTACTGCAAATTTTTAAAATATAAAAAACTTCTATGTTTGACCACCATAACTTGGTCAAAACTTTATGAAATTCAATTCTATTTTTTTAATCCTATAGTACACGAAGCATAGAATGTGATGCATGCTTTTAATTTTAAATATGTGATACCATTTCAAAGTTATAGATATTTTTCAATCAATATTTTAGCTAGAATATCACCACTTTTTGGCCCCTCACGATCCTACACATACCCTTCTTCTATTTTTACAAGTTATGTGGACTATACATCAAGCAATACTTCGAGTTATGCAAAGATAGGGAGCAGTGGAAATGCAATTAAATCTTACATTGATACATTTTTTCAAGAAGCAACAATTGATTTATTATCTTTACAAGTTTGTTGAATCTATTGGTAATGAGGATAAAGGGTTATGGGTAGGTATGATGAGTGAGTTGGAAATTGCATTATTAGAAGTTGATTATTACTAAGCAAGCATCATAAGTTTCATGGACAGGTTGCCTAGGTTGTGCACAAGTTTTCTCAATTGTAATGTACTCCTCCATTTATAAAAGATAGTGGAGAATATAGGACAAAGCAGGAATGGAAAGTGGAAATTGGGAAGCATCTTTTCCATGACATAATTGATAAGGTTATAGATGATGCAGACAAGTTAGAGGAAAATTTGCAGATTCAATTGAGTGATTTATATCGGCTACAATTTAGTGTTAGAATCCTAAATAAACTGAATGCTTCCTTTGTAAACCTAGTGTATGTTGCTCACCTAGATGCTTGTCAGCAGTTCTTTTCTAGAGAAAAAATATTCATAAGAAAGGTGAGCCTTAAGGGTCTTTTTCTATTTTTGTACTTCTCTTTCATGTGATCCATTGTATCCATCTCAGTATTTTTTGGATTTTCTTTCATGACTCATCAAAAGGTATAACAACTTTAAAAGGTGATTGTATTCAAATCATTATCTGTTATGAATGAGAATTATTCTTATTTCTTATGTGTTTTCTTCATGGGATGTCATAGAGAGCTCTTTTAGGTGTTGGGATCAAATTTTGACATGTGGCAAGTTGACCGACCCGAAGCTTTGTAGCTACCTTGTTTCAATAAAAGGGAATTCAGGGTCACTTGAAAAGTGTTATGAAAATATTATAAAAAGATAGTGTCAAAATAGAATGTTCTTGATACAAATTTCTTTCTGGCAGATTGCACTTTTGTAGACATAGTAAACCAATGAAAATATAACCATGAATTGTCTCACAATAGGTTTATTTTTGTTATATTATTTCATTCATTAAGGGTGACTAAAATTGTCTCTATGAATTTCTCATGGACGTGTGATATGTTAGTTGGGTTTTTTTCAAGGAAGAAATTAAATTCTAACTATGTATTGCAGTAGCTTCAGGATGAATGTGTGATTTATTAAGAATGATTCATGTGAATGACAAAGTTATATATTTTTAAGGAAAGTGTATCAATAATTGTGCTTGCAGTTTACATATATTTTTTAGATCTATGACTCTATACCCATGAACAATGCACTTGTCTAGAATTATGTATGTTCAACAACCATTTTAGACTCATATCTTATTTTCTTTATTTGCTTAGTTATTTGTATTTTCCATTGGAAGGTTTTACTCTCATAAATGAATACAATGTATCCAAAGAATAATAGATCTAATTATGTGTGAAATTTTATGTATTATGTCCTAAAATATTGAGAGTTATCTATTTTAAATAATACCTATTTTAATTAAGTACCAAAATCTTAGGTATTGTGAAAGGTCTACCCACCTGAGTCCTACAAATCCTAAAGAGTAGAGGGGTTCCTTATCTTATTGGTAACCCTTGTTAATTGGGCAATGATCTCAGTTTTTTGTTGAAAGAAGAAGGTTAATTCTTAGGTAAGTCTGAGAAATTAGTTGAAGGAACCAAAAGAAGGTTAATCATCTACATTCAAGCATTTTAATTCTAGATCAAGTCTTGCTAGGGCACCCTAGTTCTTCGAATTCAACATCAATTTTTAGTGGTGGCATTCAGACAGTCTCAACATCTTGATCTTTTGACAATAGTTAAAGCTTGGAATACCAAGGCATTTTGGCACCCTAGTCCTACTATATCAACATCAAATTTTATTCTTATTTTTATTTTTGTTGCAATATGATTTATTATCTATTATCCATTTACAACTTAAGTGTTTATTTTTTCCATACATTAGCCCTAGTTTTGCATGACTTCAACACATCTCCATATTTCATTCACTTTCCATATAAAGAAAGGAATAGAAACCCTAGAAGCGTCATTTGATTTTCTTTTACAAGACTTAGTCAAATACGATCACTCCTCTAGGTGATTTTGCATTCTAGTTTTGGTATGAAAAAGGATCTTGGTCTTATGTGGTACTTGGTTATATTTTCATACTATATAGTAATATATGTCTAAATATTGATTATGTAAATTTGTCAAACTTATCATAGTTGCCGTGTTGGTCATCCAAGTTATAAGTTATTTTTGATGCCTTATAATATTTTCTATCATTAGAGTATTAGGCTTGATCCTTCATTTGTATCACTCCCCCAATATTTTATCCTCGATAGTTTTTTCAAGATGAATGTTTTATTTATTAGTCTTTTAGACTTATTTGTCTCATCATCTCACTTAGTTGAAAACCCTCAAAGGCCAATACTTTCAATCTAAATATTTTAAAAAAAAATTTATAGATTTTTAGGCATTCCTCATTAATCATATCATTTCCATTGTTCCATATAACCTCTAATGTTTGACAATTTTCCTTAAGTCTCTTATCTTTTCTTTCATCTATTATATTTTTTTATATTGAATACTACTTCCCTATACACCATACTAATTTGATTCTTAATGTTATATGATTTGATTTGTATTTTTTTATATTGCCATGACATTATTTATGTCATCTATTATTTAAGTTACCTACTAAACCATACTTTCTCATATCATCATGACATCATTCTAGCATAATATTATTATGATACCTAAATTTTCTTTTATATTTTGCATTGCTATATTAGACCATCCTTTAATTAAAAAATAATAATTTATTAAAATTTATATGGATTCTCCTTTACACCTAACAAAATGATGATAAAAAGGCAATTTAATTTTTCCTTTTGAGAAGATAAAATGAAATAATTCATATATTTATTTTGTAGGTATGTACTCCTTAGTTTTAGCATTCTAAGAAAACCAATACATACTATTTTTATGAAATATTATATTTAATTTTTTTAATAATAAACATAGATCCATTACAAATAAACAATGACCTCTACTAAATATCTTTAAAAGGTAATGAATTCATTCAAGATACCCAAAAAAAGTACTTAACTCCATTTTTTCAATGAGTTAAAAATGATTTATGAATATTTGACCATATTATAATTTATATTAAATAATAGTTACACATTTTAACAAGAAAAATGGTTTGTGGATATAACATTACACACTAAGAGTCCATGTGAGGCTAGAAACAAAAAAGGAAAAAATATTTAAAAATAATCTACTAAGTGGTAGTAGTGGTATAAAGGGGTAGGAAATAGGTCCTAGTTAGTCAGCATATTCCATACATCAAGGAGATTCATAATATCCACTAAACAATTTTGCATAATGAGACATAAGTTTAAATTTATTGATAGTGTAAATTATCAAACTTATCAAGATAAAATACTAATAAAAAATACAAAAATCATACATTATCAAATTAATGATTTCATTTTAATGACATATTATTTATTACAAAAATTATATATTAGAATGAAATATTAATCATTTCATGTGTCCTTTCAATCACAATCTTATTTACACTAGAAATCTTTGCTAACACTACTTATTAAGTTAATTTGAAATCTTTGTACAATTCTTTCTAATCTAATTATGGATTTGGAACTATGCTTTTTAAGTATTGATGAAAAATCGAATACAATTGTATCTAAAGGATTCATTATAGACTATAAAATTAATCTTATGATCTTTAATTTTATTTTCATGGAAATTAAAATATAACAATTTATTTTGGATGATATGGATTGATAAATTTGTGTAGGAATATAATTGATTTTGAATCTATTCAGTTAGAATAAATATATCTTAATTAGATTATGGCAATCCTTAGATTATTGAAAATGGAAAGATTGATTGTTTAAAAATCATGTCAATAATCATTAAAAAAATTCTTAATAAACAAGAGCTATAAAAATTTCTACCAAATCATCACTATTTTAATTAGATTTTATTAATAACTATAATTAAAAATATCAAACTTATGTATTTAACCACTATAATTAATAATAATTAAAATTGAATCTTAATTTTTTTACAAACATACTCCAAACAAAAAAGATAGCATTAACTAACATTTCTAATCTCCTTAAACATATTAATAATACAAAAGAAATTATTGTTGCATAAAAATTTACAAAGAAAACAATTTACTGTTTAATAATTATTTCTAAAATTGACGTTACTTTGTGAGAAGCAGACGAAATTACACAGCTCCCTTTTAAGGAATGCAACTGTAATTGACCAACTAAATATGGATAGGGTCTCGCATGAAAATCTAGTGAAACCCCATATAAGTAAACTCCTTTCATAATTGTATAATAGAACCCATTTAATCTATTGATAAAAGTAATAAATTCATAAAACTGATATCTTACATTGATTTCTTCCCTTACTTCTAGGTCATAATATAGCCTATCAAAGCTAATGATATCAGGGTGTGTATCCAAAACAGCAGTACATTCAACTTAACTACATTTTTCTTCCTCGTCAGGTATTCGAAGGATTCGAGTTGGTTGGAACAGTGGCACTGACTGAATTGGCATAGTGGGTATTGTTGTGAATGTTCACGACAATCGACCACAAGACGTTCACATCTTCATCATTGCAGGATTTGACATCCTCATACAAAATGTAAATTCCAGTTTCTGTAGACAAAAACAACAAAACAAAGACATTTAATGAATTTACTTTTAGATTCATACAGAGTCAGTGGATTATAAGAAATACTAGGGTTCCTTACTCTTCTTGTGGACCGTGCATAATCGCTTATACATGTACCTCCACATCCTTCTCAGAGGGCTTAGCGCCCTTTTCTCCAAGATTGAGCTTGTCATTCCCCTTTCCCATACCTGAAGAATGTACGGGAAACGAACATATATAACACAAACAAAAGACCTGCAAATGAGTGCCTTCAAAGTAAATTTTCTCGGTTGGTATTCCATTTTACCTTCCATAAGTGAAGATTTGAGGGAGAATCTCCAATGAGAGAGTATGTGATGGTTGGGGAAGATGTATTAGATCATTCTTCAGATTATGATATGTTAACCAGTGGTTGACATGAACCGTCAACTAGAAACTGAAGGGTTGTTGAAGACGTTTGGTGCTCTTCTTTTCACGTTCTGTGAAATGCAATGCCCGTCGTATAGTTTTCTGTCTATTTGAGTCGGTACATATGTTATTATATCCGACTCTGATATGATATTATGTCAGCCTTTTGCTCCCTTCTAATTTACATTAAATAGGGCTCCAACTTTTTAGTTCTTAAGTACATCATAATCTAGACAAATTAGTTAAGATATTTTAAAATCGAATGCTGCTTTAATGAGTTAAATAGAGTATTTAATTGAATTTTAAAAAGAAAAATTCAATGTTGAAGATATATAATATTGATTCATTAGTGTGTTGGAAATTTAGGGTTTTATTAGATAATTACTTTGGAATTTATAATTATTAATTGTATATTACTGGCATTTTTATTGATATATGTGGATACAATATTTGCAATTGCAAAAATAAACCAACATATACTACTAAATGAAATGGTCAAAATCTGATAGTTAAAAATTATATACATCTATGTTAGTGCTACAAGTAATGATTAGGAACTAAAATTGTTTACAAATACTTTCAAAGAATATGTTAAATTTTTAGAGATGTGTCATATTTACTCAAACCTTTATGATAAATGATTCAATAGCTTTGGAACAATGATCAAGGATAACATGTAAGCATGCCATGTGTATAGAATGATGTTTGATATAATAGTATTGTTATATATGTACAATGCATGCTCTTAAAATTACTCTTCAACGAATTTTATGTTAAGCTAGCATTCCTAGCATAATTTGCAATGAGCAAATGAACGCTTCTAAAAATATATATTTATAGTACACTTAAATCAACGCAAATTTGTGCTAGGTCAACCCATAAGGGATAGAAAAAGTATTGTTAATATTTAAATTTTAAATTTAAATTTTCAAATTTTGAGGTTTAGATATATGATTGTCAAAATTACCAAGGTCAATTCTACACCTATAAATGCAATCCATTTTAATTTATGTAGGATTAGCTTTTGAGGATGGGATAAGTCATGAGTCAAATTTCATGCAAGAATACACCACTTTTAATTGCATAGAATAATTTTTAATCAAAATGTTGTAGAATATAAGCTCTTGTTCTCATTCTTAATGGTAAAAATTTTAGAATAAAATAAATTATTAAAAGAATATAATCAAATAAGGTATGATATTAAAAAAGATATGTTGGCCATCAGTGTCAATATAAGAAAGAAAGATTATTACCAAGATGAGGAATTGGAAATAATGCAGAGCAATTTTCAAAAGGATTATGGAAGGAATGATTAATAAACATTTTGTCTATGTAGAAAACATGAGAAAAATAGGTTTCATTGACTTAATCTTTGTACAATGTGTCGTGCCTCTAAAGTGTAATACCTGCAACTGCAACACAAACACTCAATAGATCATTACAAGCATGGTTAGAAAATTAAAAGCAAATGAAAGATGAACCATGACAAAGCGACCTATCACCTCCTAAGAGATGCGGGTATGGATTTTCTCTTAGATCTGGATAAGCAATCCCAATGACTTGACTACACCTACATGGAGGATTTGAAATGATGATGATATGCAAACTAGATGAGATTGATTATTCTAGATTGATCCAAGAGGATAATTAAGCTAATCATATTCATGATTAAGCTATGATGATGATGCAACTAAGCTATAAAAGAGATTGATTAAGCTACATGAATCAACAATTATGCTAGAAAATGTTCAAATTAAGCTAATACAATTACCTATAACAATGCTCAAATGATATGCTAGGATGGATATGCCTATAGTAATAATTCCTAAATTGATAATGACATGGGATCCTTTGTGCTCCAAAATGGGGGATATTTATAGGATTTCGAAGGCCAAGGGTGAGGTGGCAGGAATCAACGGTCAAGATTGAGTGTGAAGATATCAAGGGTGAAATTGGAGGAGGTTGAAGAAGAGGTTGGAGGAAGGGACACTTGTTATCTTTGTGGTGACAAGTGTCAAGGAGCCTTGCTCATAAGAGGGCAAGTGTCCAAGAGAGGAGACATGTGGCCAAAGTGTCATGTGTCTCAAGGGAAGAATATCCACACCATAGGAGGTTAGGATGAGGAGGTTAGGGTGTGAAAGATAGAATAGGCTTAGTCAAACCCAAGGTTGGGTGGAATGGGCTAGGTTAGAGGGATGGTTAGGTTAGGTGGTTACAAGTTAGGAGGCAAGTGGATAATTTGAATTTGAAAATTCAAATAATAGGAAGAGACTAATTAATTTTTAAAAACTTCATAAATTGATTTGGTTTAATTAATTAGGGGATAAGAAGAATTAATTGAAATGGGGGAGGGATTAATTAATTTGAATTCATTAATCAAAGGGGACTGTTGAAATGAACCTATTAAATAAATCCTTAAATTTATTAATAAGTAGATGAAAGGGAGAATTTAATCAAATTGCTAATGAATTCAATTAAATTAGGAAGGGGGATTAATTAAATAATTGCTTATTTAATTAATTGTCTTCAGACCATTTTTAGGTGTATACATTTTGCCCCTCTTTCAAGCGAGGTGTGATGACACGTTGATTCAAGAAATAATCTCATTTTGATGATGATATTGGTATGATAGGATGCCCCAAACATTTATTGATAAATTGCAGTATAATTATGCCCCATCGGGAGATCAATTGAGATAATTGACCTTTAGAGTGTGTGGATTTTTGCGAAATTGATATCTTGATTAGAAACGATTTGATTTCTACAACTGTGGTTGATGAAAGTGCGAGTTCTATAATCATAGTGATGCAGTTCTCAATGTGATAATTGATAAAGGTTGATTGATTAGATTGATAAGATTGAGATGTAGTCTAGTTTTAGGAATGACTCCTCCTATATAAGACAAAGATGATCAAAGCATCTGATGAGAGATACTGCCTCAATCCATTTTGTGAAATATTTTATAGCTACAAGGATGGATTTGCGACCATTGGATGAAGATGGATTTATCTTTCCTACTAGATCAAGACCTAATTGGTAGAAAGGCCAAGATGTTGCCAAAGAATGAAGTTCTTGTGCTGGTGCATGAAACAAATTTCCATGGATCTGGCATTGTTTGCATGTTTTAGCTATATGAAAAGAATCTTGTTCCATAGTTGGCCAATAATAGCCCAAGCGTATGAGTTTTTTAAAAAGGGTAAGACCACTTGAATGAGTGCCACAAATGTTGTTATGCAATTCATTTAAGTCCTTCTCAAATTCTTCTTGTTCGAGACATCTTAAAGGAGTATCATCCATACCTCATTTAAAAAGGGTATCCACGACAACAATATAATGGGAGGATTGGCGAATAAAGTTTCTCTTTTGATTCTTTGATAAGTTAGGAGTGAGGATATTATCTTTCAAGTATGTGTAAGTTTGGCCATAGCGGGAGGAATCATGCTCAACAAGGTGATAGATAGTTTGGGAATTAGGACAATTATGTGTAGGGTAAGACAACTCTTCCACCAGGAATTTGTAACGCTCTTGATTTTCTTGTGTCTGAAGGAGAGAATCAAGTGTTGCCATGAAATCTGTTGCTTTGTTGTCATACCTTGGAATATCCTGAAAATTTATTTCTACAAAGTATTTCTTTATATCGTCAACCAGCTTCTTATAACGCATTAACTTTTCATCTTTTGTTTGTTAATCGTCATTGATTTGATTGATGATGAGCTGTGAATCTCCAAAGACTTGAAGTTGTGTAATGTTCCATTCTATATCCATTTTGATACTTGTAACCAAAGCTTCATACTTTGGTGTGTTGTTGGTGCAGGGAAAGCTTAAATTGTATGCTTTCAGAATTGTATGACCTTGTGGTGTGATGAATAGAATACCTGCTCCTGATCCATGTTGTGTATATGAACCATCAAAGTATAATTACCATGTTTTTGTGGTGACCATTAGGATATCAGGATCAGGAAATTCAATCTATAAAGGACGATCATGTCTTGAAGTGGTACCTTTGCTAGTTGGTCTGCAATGACTTGCCCCTTGATATCTTTTTTGTCAATATACTCAATATCAAAATTAATTAGAATCATGATCCATTTCGCTAGTCGTCCTATTAATTTTGCCTTGCTTCAGGTTTTATGTCATGCGTCCTCTCGAGATACATTTTGTCATCATGTACTCTGCTCAGGATGATGCGGATGTGTTCTTCAGTGACCTCTTCAAGAAAATAAACAACATTATGTAGTTTATTCCTCTCTAGGATGTTGTATTCCGGTTTGATTTTAGTGTCATCCCCACAGAACAGACCTAGCTAGGAATGAATCACTAGGGATCCTAGGTCTTCCAATTTATAGTCAATGTACCCTGAAATATCTTCTTCAATAATGACTCTGACAGGTATTTGGGACAAGGCATTGTATTTCATTTTCCTTTGAATAAATTCAGCTGAGTCCATGGGTACACTAGAACTCGAGTGCGATGCAGAAGCATGATTAACAAGAATTTTGAGAAATACCTTCACAATTTCTAAATTTACGGTTTGCTAATGCAGCTCACACCACACCACTTTGGTTGCTTGATTACCGCTTAGTGCTCTTCACCAATAGGTTGAAAGTATCTCTGGATTCTTCTGCAAGATTTGAATTCTCTCTAAATCGCAAGTCGAATTTCCTTTTCTCGTTCTTCTCTTGAAAATTTCTTTGCTCATAAACTTATAAGTGAAAATGACGTTAAGAATCCCTTTTAAACAAATAATTCACCTACCATAATAAATGCTCCACCGCTAGGGTACAAACCCTAATTTTGGCTTTTACCGCTTCAAAAACTTCTACCGATTGGTAGGTAACATATACAGGTTTTGGGTCTTTACTGATATAAATCGGGGGTTCGAAACATTTCACCGATTTGTTCCTAAGCTTTTCTGAAGCTTAGTTTGCCAGTTCAGACACTTCCACACTAGGTGCAGAAACCGGTTCATCATGTGACACTTCTTCAAGTTTCTTTTTCCATGTTTTATTCATTCTCGCTTGAACAGTTTTAACATCAATCTACCCTTCTTGAGTGATCGGTATATCATCTGATAGGTTCTTTCTCATTCTGATAGTCAATCCTTCCAGTTCCCTTCTCAGATTGGCATTGGATTCGTTCAGTTTTTCAACTTCTTCAACTAGGACATCCATGTCTACTTCATCAGAAGAACTATTTTTAGTAAGCTCCATTAGTTTCTCAGCATGCTCTCTTCTTTCTTCCAGAGAGACTTTATACTTGACTTTGAGTTCATCAAAGGCTTTCTCAGTCTAAGTGAGATGATGAGTAAGTTCCCTCACAGTGTATTCCCCATATCTCCTTCCAAGTGGTTAGACTTATAGAAAGGTTGGCTCTGATACCAATAGATGAATACTAAGAGGGGGGGGTGAATTAGCATACCAAAAATCAATAAACTCAAACATTTAAACAATTTAGCGGATAACCGGTATGAAAGATTTACAAATAAAGTGGTTAAGAAAAATGCAAACCAAAAAGAAAACAAAGCATTCACCCACAACAGCACAGTCACCATAACACAAGAATTTTTGATGTGGAAACCCAAATGGGAAAAACCACGGTGAGAAAAAACTCACAAGTAACTATCTGCAGAATAGAAACTAGACCGGTTAAGGTCATACAATGTTCTTCACCAGAACATATCCTGTTAGGAATATAGATCTCTATTAGGAGATAAGTCCTGTTAAAGACTACCTTGTGAGAGGATTTTAGATTCATAGTTGTGAACCACCTTGTTAGATGATTTACAAAGGCTTTGCTAGGCCTACCCGGTTAAGGGTTTCAGACTTGTCGAAGATGTGAGTAATCAACAAGTGAGTGATCTAGATACTAGCACAGTATGTTTGGGTAGATCCTTGATAGCTCACTATTAATGCATTTCAGCATTACTTCAGTCTTCAATATCTCCACACTCCTTTTCACACAGACCTAATCTTCTCTTCTATGATCACACATACAAAACCCTCATCATCAACAACTAAAACGCTAGACATGATGTCCTTATAAAGGAGTCTGATTTCATGTCGGTCCAATAGGATTATATTACAAGTTCATAGGTTCGATGCATATAGACACATTTGGTAACACGACACAAAATTACCACAAAAGTGTTGGTGGATGATAACTCATCATAGAAATACTGGTTGGTAACTCATCACAAAGTAATACTGGTTCATACAATTTACCGATTACCGATTGTCAAAAATGAGGACTGGAAAAATGTTAACTACAACTTTGTTCCTTCGTACCACTTGAGATCCTCAAACCACTTGAGGTCTTCATACTGCTTTAGGTCTTCAGTCAGTTTGTGACCGGTTACATCTTCTACAAAACACCGATAGTCTAAAGACTATAATACATAATATCGGTTGGAACAAATACCGGTTGAGCTTAACTCTTACATCAAGAAAGTGTACACAAAGAAAGTGTGTGTCCATCAATGACAATCACAACATCATCAAAATGCCAACAATCTCCCCCTTTGGCATTGATGGCAACACTTAGGAAAATTTTGACATCTAAGTGTTTTTACAACAAAGCTATGCCATAATCAAAATTACTCTCCCTAAGCATATACACTATCCCTTTTGCAGAAATTACAATGTATACTACTCCCTTAAAGTGGTAACATGAAAGTATACATAACATTCAGAAAAATTTTAAATACTACTCCCCCTTCGCCAACAATGACAAAGTACTACAAAATAACCCCTGTTTCATTATATATAGAAAAATAGAGTAAATGTTTATGATAATAAGGAATGAAACTTATCAAAAATAGATTTAAAATCTTGCATAAAAGTCTTCATGGCTAATGACCATGACTCAAGTAATGAGGTAGCTACCTCACTTTCTGTCTGCATCTGAGATACCTGCTCTTCCATGGCATCAATGGTGCTCATCTCTTGAGTTAGCATTAAGGCTTCTAGATTGAGAAAGCACTTCTGAAGTATTTGAAGTCTGGGTAATAAGACTAGTTGAAGTTCCTACAAATCTCTTGTCCGATTGCTAATCTCCAATTCTATCCTGGTAGACTGAAGCTGATATCGGTGAACTATTTTCCCATATCAAGTGAAAGAATCATATAGCATCTTGAAGTTGCTTATGTACGTTTGCAAATCTTATTGGAGTTACTCTTTTTGGGTGAGCACATTATCGTAAAATAGATGAGGTTGGTTGATTTTGCTCAACAGTAGTTTGCCCTCATCCATAGCATCTCTTATACCCTTCTCTTGTTTCTGAAGTTGAGACCGAAGCTCATTTAGTTTCTTGACTAAGGAAGTGTTTAGTGCCTTTTGATGCTTCTTCTGTGCATTTTCTTCAGTAACTTCTTCCAGGCATTGTACCTAGTCCTCTACAACGGTACATAGAAGTTTCAGTTTGGCTAGAGAGGAATTGGTACTGGGGAGGTTAGTACCTGGAATCTAACTGGTGAGGGTGTCAATCATAGTTTGAATGACATCCTGTTCCTTTTTCCTCCTCAATGTTTCCAATCTTTCTTGTGCAAGCTTTATGCTTTGCAACAGCTCCGATTCATCTGTAGATTGGAGGTTGATAGGGCTGGTGATGTCAACCGGTTTGGCTTGACCACCAGTTGCCTTTGGAGTCTCCACATGTTTGAATTTCTCTATTTCCTCCTTCTCTGCGGCTCTTTTCTTTTGTGCTTCTTCTCTCCTTAGTTCTTCCTCCTTCTTATCTTCTTCCTGCTTCTTCTTTTCTTCCTCCTTTTTCTTCTTCTCCTCTTCTTTCCTTTTCTCCTCTTCTTTTCTCTTCTCCTCTTCTTTCCTCTTCTCCTCTTCTTTTCTCTTCTCCTCTTCTTTCCTCTTCTCCTCTTCTTTTCTCTTCTCTTCTTCTTGTTTCCTCTTGTCTTCTTCTTTCTTTTTCTCCTCCTCTTTCTTTTTCTCTTCCGCTTTCTTTTTCTCTTCCTCCTTCTCCGCTTTCTCCTTATCAACCTTTTCCTTGTCCAATTTTTCCTTTTCTACTTTTTCCTTGTCAACCTTTTCCTTTTCTACGTCTGGAGTGGCATCTTCACCATCCAATGCATCAACATCAATAGTTTCCACCTATTCTATAACCCTTTCTCCTTCTCCATTAAATACCTCATCCAGTTTGGCTGAGGATTGGTCAAGTTCTTGTTCGGCCTTCTTGTTGGCCTCAAACACTTGATGTAACTGGACATCGTCTTTAGCATGTAGATGAGTGTCCTTGTCCACTTCAAAGGTTCTGCCTTATAGCATCCTAAGTCTTCTTCTTCTCATGAAGAAGAGACCTTTATTCTTGTTCATAATTTCAAATAATTCAAAATTGGAAGCATCAGGAAAGTACTGAGCAAAGATTTTCTCCCTTATTTCCTATTCTTTCTCAATGACAATGCACCATTTGTTGTCCAAAGAATTGTATAAATAATTAGGTGTCACTGATCTAATTTCAAATGGTGATCGTTCATTTAAACATAGATATTTTATCATTTCCTACTCTACTTCTTCCTTCTCATTATCAGAAAAATCATCAAAATACTCTTTCAAGTCATCAAGCACCTTTCTCTTAATATTATTTAAAGTCCTTTGACAATATGTCAGAGGCATGTAAGAAGAGATTTCTATATTTACCAGTGTTGATGATGTAGGTGCGATACCGGTAGACTTAGCCTTCTTGCTTGATTGTCGAGTTTTCTTAAGCTGCACTTTCGGTTCGGTATCCTCGGACTCCAATGAGTTGTTTTTGGTCTTCTGCTTCCTCTTAATTACTTTAGCGGGTGCAACTTCCAGTTTCTTCTTAGTAGATGACCGCTTGGTCACTTTTGGGTTGGTTGAGGTAACCGGTGTCGATACCGATGGCACTGCCTTTCCCTTTTTCACTGAAGGTTCTTCAACCAGTGTTACCCTTTCCAAGTAGGTGTCGGTTTGCTTTATCTTCACATCAAGAGGCAAGGCAAGCAGGGTGGAGGCATACCCATCTAACATGTCATACATCTCCTCATATCCCATAGGTTCTACTTCTTCCTTTCTGGGCTCTACCACTTCCATTATACATTCATCTACTTTTATGGTAAAGCAGATGTCCTCTTCATATTTCTTAACAATATCTACAAATATCCTCATCCTCTGACTCATCTTCCGCTTGAATTCATGAAATTATTTATTCAAGACCTCAGGATATCCAGTTCCCACTGCTTGGAGACTTTCTCTAATTTGTTTAGTAACCGATTGGTCAGTAGACCATTGAATATCACCAACTCCTAGGAAATAGCCTTGGAAGTAGAAAAATAGGTCGACCAAAAGTTGTCCAAATCTGAACCTCAGAGCACTGTCCTATTTGATGGACTTTAGATTAAGTAGAAGTTAATTTTACAAATAGGTACATAAATCAAATGAGGCGTCTTCCTTGATCATTCTGTATGCAGCATTCACCACAGTAGCGGGACAAAGTTTCTTCAGCTAGCATAAAACACTCGGTAGCTGATCACCATGCAAGCATACTTAACCAAGTCATCTTTGATGGGGTTGACAGTCATTCCCCGTTGGTTTCTCAGAGAACCGATGAGCTTAGTCATTTCAGTCTTGATGACCTTCCTTAGGGTTGGCACCTCACCAATGTTGCAGAAACTGGTGACAGTATGAATTGCTTCAGGTATTATGTCATGCATCCTCTCGAGATACATTTTGTCATCATGTACTTTGCTCAGGATGATGCAGATGTGTTCTTCAGTGAACTCTTCAAGAAAATAAATAGCATTATGTAGTTTCTCCCTCTCTAGGATGTTGTATTCTGGTTTGATTTTCTTGTCATCCTCACAGAACAGACCTAGCTGGGAATGAATCGCTATGGATCCTAGGTCTTCCAATTTATAGTCAATGTACCCTAAAATATCTTCTTTAATAATGACTCTAGTTGGTATTTGGAACAGGGCATTGTATTTCATTTTCCTTTGAATAAATTTAGCTGAGTCCATGGGTACACTAGAACTGGAGTGTGATGCAGAAGCCATGATTAACAAGAATTTCGAGAAATACCTTCACAATTTTGAAATTTAGGGTTTGCCAATGCAGCTCACACCACACCACTTTGGTTGCTTGATTACCTCTTAGTGTTCTTCACCGATAGGTTGAAAGTATCTCTAGATTCTTCTGCAAGATTTGAATTCTCTCTGAATCGCAAGTCAAATTGACTTTTGTCATTCTTCTCTTAAAAATTTATTCGCTCATAAACTGATAAGTGAAAATGACATTAAGAATCCCTTTTAAACAAATTCTTCACCTACCATAATAAATGCTCCACCACTAGTGTACAAACCCTAATTTTTCCTTTTACCGCTTCAAAAACTTCTATCGATTGGTAGGTAACATATACGGGTTTTGGGTCTTTACTGATATAAACTGAGGGTTCGAAACATTTCACTGGTTTGTTTCCCCTAAGCTTTTTTGAAGCTTAGTTTGCCAGTTCAGAGACTTCCACACTAAGTGCAAAAACCAGTTCATCCTGTGACTCTTCTTCAGGTTTCCTTTTCCATGTTTTATTCATTCCCACTTGAACGGTTTCAACATCAATCTTCCCTTCTGGAGTGATCGGTATATCATCCGATAGGTTCTTTCTCATTCTGCAGGTTCTGGCAGGGTGTCCCAGTTTGTTGCAATGATAGCATACCATTCTAGGTGTTCTCCATGGTCCATGGTTCATTCTACCATTATTCCTTCTACATGTTGCAGTAGTGTGACCACTACCATGACAGATCAAATAGTTTGCTCTCCAACTAGTTGCCACTTAATAGCCAGCTGACCAATGGTCATAGGTATTATACCGGCTGGGATTTCGGTTCACAGAGGGTTCCGGAACAACTCCTTGAGTTCTTTGAGGATTTCTCCTAGTGTTGTGCACAACAGACCTGCATTCAAATGCTCTATGCCCAAACTTGTTGCATGCATAATAGTTTCCATTGAATCTATTGGATCTAGGCTTATTTTTTAGAAAAAAAGGAAAATTATTGTAGGCCTTATTTCTACACACATTAGTAGTATGTCCTTCCTTGAGACAATTAAAGCAAACAGGTTTAAAATTTTTCTTACCTTTATCCTTTGAAGTTGGTTGCTTCTATAATGTTACATCTTTTGTTCTAGAGGTCTCACATTCCTCATAACTAGAGAAACCAAGTACAGTGGTATTCCTTACCAATTTTGCTAATTCAAGCTTTTTCTCTAGCTCAACAGTACTTTGATTGAATTTGGCAAGTATTTCCTTTGACTCAGTGAGTTCCTTTGAAGTAGAAGCATTGGATTCCTTCAAGGTTGCATTCTCAGAAATAGCCATGTTTAGTTCACTTTGCATTTCTTCATTTTCCACTTTACTATCTTGGAGATGAGCAGTAAGGGAATTGATTTCTTGCTTCAGCTTGGAGATCTCATGATCTTTGTCTTTTACAAGATCTTCAGCTTTCCTTCGGTTCTCAAGCTCTTGACACATCCTATTAGTCAATCCTTCCAGTTCCCTTCTCAGGTTGGCATTGGATTCATTCAATCTTTCAACTTCCTCAACTAGGGCATCCATGTCTGCTTCATCAGAAGAACTATTTTCAGTAAGCTCCATTAGTTTCTCAACATGCTCTCTTCATACTTGACTTTGAGTTCATCAAAGGCATTCTCAGTCTAAGTGAGACGATGAGTAAGTTTCCTCATAGTGTATTCCCGCATATCTCCTTCCAAGTGGTTAGACTTATAGAAAGGTTTGCTCTGATACCAATTGATGAATACTAAGAGGGGGGTGAATTAGTATACCAAAAATTAGTAAACTCAAACACTTAAACAGTTTAGCAGATAACTGGTATGATAGATTTACAAATAAAGCGGTTAAAAAAAATGCAAACCAAATAGCAAACAAAGCATTCACCCACAAGAGCAAGCACAATCACCATAACACAAGAAGTTTTGACGTGGAAAACCAAATGGGAAAAACCATGGTGAGCAGAAACTCACAAGTAACTATCTGCAGAATAGAAACTAGACCGGTTAAGGTCATACAATGTTCTTCACCGGAATAGATCCTGTTAGGAATCTAGATCTCTATTAGGAGATAAGTCCTGTTAAAGACTACCTTGTGAGAGGATTTCAAATTCATAGTTGTGAACCACCTTGTTTTACAAAGGCTTTGTTAGGCCTACTCGGTTAAGGGTTTCAGACTTGTCGAAGATGTGAGTAATCAACAAGTGAGTGATCTAGATACTAGCACAGTATGCTTGGTTAGATCCTTGATAGCTCCCTGTTAATGCATTTCAGCATTACTTCAGTTTTCAATATCTCCACACTCCTAGCTTCACACAGACCTAATCTTCTCTTCTATGATCGCACATACAAAAACCTCATCATTAACGACTAAAACCCTAGACATGATGTCCTTATAAAGGAGTTTGATTTCATTTCAGTCCAATAGGATTACATTACAAGTTCCTAGGTTCAGTGCATCTAGATACATTTGGTAACACGACACAAAATCACTGCCAAAGTGTCGGTGGATGATAACTCATCACAGAATACCGATTGGTAACTCATCATAGAGTAATACTGGTTCATACAATTTACCGATTACTGGTTGTCAAAAATGAAGACTGGAAAAATGTTAACTACCGCTTTGTTCCTTCATATCGCTTGAGGTCTTCAGTCAGTTTGTGACCGATAACATCTTCTGCAAAACACCGATAGTCTAAAGACTATAATACATAATATCGGTTGGAACAAATACTAGTTGAGCTTAACTTTTACATCAAGAAAGTGTACACAAAGCAAGTGTGTGTCCATCAATGACAATCACAACATCATCAAAATGCCAATAGCATGCCTTTTCTATTGGTGAATAGTTGATCTAATATCCTACTAATGTTCTGTTGATGTAGTAGATGGATTGTTCTTTTCCTTCATTGTCTTGTTGTGCAAGTAGAACTCCTAATGATATGTCGGTGGTTGATATAAATAGAGTAACACTGGCTTTCTTGGAATTGGTGACATTAGGACAGGTGGTTGCATGAGATAGGCTTTGATCTTATTTAATGTGTCCTCGCATTGATGGTCTCACCTGAAAGTAACATTTTTGTGCAATAGATGAGTAAATGGTTGGCATTTATCAACTAGTTGAGCAATGAATCTTCTAATTGAGTGTAGTCTTCCTTGAAGTGATCTTAGTTGACTGATATTCCGGGGAGATGTCATTTCCATGATTTCTTTGACCTTAGCTAGATCTACTTTGATACCTCTAGCTGAAACAATATATCCCAATAGCTTTCCTGAAGTGACACCAAAGGCACATTTCTTGGGATTGAGTTGTAGCTTATACTGTTCTAACCTGTCAAAGATCTTTTCTAGTATTCCTATATGGTCTTCTTTGTTGTATGATTTTGCCAAGAAGTTGTCCACATAATCTTCCATAAAAGTATGCATCATGTCATGGAATATCGTTGTCATAGCTTCTTGATATGTAGCACATGCATTCTTTAGTCCAAAAGAGGTGACATTCCAGCAGAAAGTACCCCATGGACATGTGAAAGCTATATTTTCTTGATCTTCGGGTTTAATTTAAATACAATTGTATCTGAAGAAACCATCCATTAGAGAAAACATGGAGTGGGCAGCAGTTGAATCTACAATGATGTCAATGTTAGGTAAAGGAAAATCCTCCTTTGGACATGCATTATTAAGATCTCTGAAGTTTGTGCATATTCTGATACTTTTATCTAGTTTGGAAAGAGGAATGATGTTGGATACCCATTAAGGATAAGTCATAGGTATGATGAATCCTACATCTAGTAATTTCTTTAGTTTTGCCTTGATTAGAAGAGAAATATGTGGATGCATTTTCCTTAGTTTATGTATAACTGGTTTGGCTCCTAGACTAACATTTAAGTGATGTATAATAAGCTTTGGATCCAATCCTTACATGTCTGCATATGACTAGGCAAAATTGATTTGCCATCGTTTGAATAATTCCATATATTGTTGCATTTCTTGCTCTGACAGAGAAGTTGCTGGATGTAGGATCTTTGGTTTCTCTATTGTCCCAATGTTAACTATCTATGTTGGTTCAATCAAAATGGATAACCTTTCTTGATAGTGCACAAGTAAAGTGTCAAATCTCCCATCTTCTGGCACCTCGAGGAGGTTTTCATTGTTAGATGTATCCTTTCTTTTTACATTTTCTTCATCTAATTTTTCCAAGAAATGGTTTACAACATTAGACCTGATATTGTTTCCTTTATATTCACTTTTGTGACTAGGAGATTTGGCACCCACTTGACTAGAAGATGCGTTGTTGAAATTCCTAGTGAAAGTTGTTGCGGGTTCTATTTCATTAAGATATATAGATATGGAATGGTCATTAGGAAAGGTATCAATGGTAGTATGTCTTTCATTTTCCCAATCAATAAGTTCAGGGTTAATTAGAGGTAAGGGGTCATCAGGTTGAGATGTTTCAAAGATATCAAGGGTCATGATAGATATGTCAAAGTTTTGAATATGTATGTCAATGTCTAAAACGGTACTCTCATCAGAATGACCTTGCACAAGGAGCTCCTGATTGTCCTCGAATAAGTCCAAGTCAGCTGAATGTGATTCTAATTCAAGTAAGCTAGTTCCTAATGTTTTCCCTACATACGTGTGAACAACATCGACTCCTACATTTTCTTCAAAGCAATTTTCTTTAGCTGATTCTTCAGAGTGATAGGAATCCCATTCCCATTTCTTAGAATATGTCTCACTTGCAGCTTGCAATCTATAGATTTGTTCATATAGCATTTGATTTGTTTCTTCTATTTTTCTTGCTATATCTTTTCTTCTTTCATATTCAACCTCTTCTAGACTGAGATTGATTTTTGTCAACCTTGCTATGAGTTCTCCTTGAGTAGTACTAGGTTCATGCTTGTTTTGATTGAGATTTAATGCTGCTTGGGAGGTGCTTTTAGTTTGTTTTCCTATTGATTTGAAGCTTGCTTCTTTTGCCATTTCATGTTTGCTTGTTCTTGTTGCTTTGCTGATACTTCTTCTCTTTCAATTTCTAGTTGTTCTTGTCTATTTTAAAATTCCTCTTGTTGTTGGCTAAAAGATGTGTCTTCTGGTAGAGTAACTTGTCCATACCCCAAGCTTGCTTTGTCTATAGCCTACTGAGTGTAAGGTTGGATAGGTTCTGAGATACCTTCTTTTCTTTTTCCTATAGGGCCTATTCCAATGTATCCTATTTTTATAAGAATGTTAAATTCTTTTCCACACTTTTATGTGGGTATGCGAATATTGTTGATCTTATGTTGGACTTCTTCATCCTTGTATAGCCACTATAGAAAATCTTTGTCTTGTGTTTCCTCTGATAAAGTCCTAGCACTAACAAATGCTCCATAAAATATTGGAAGATGTTTCACAATTGGTTGTTATTTAGAGTTTGATGGTTTTCCATAGGACTTAGGAGAGAGTGATAATTATGATATAGAATATTCTCCATTCCCTCTATCTCTTAGCTGCATATGTTTTTCCATACTTGACAAAATTGAGGAAAATGATTTTTCTTTGGATTGTGTGTTCAAAGATGATGCCTCCCTATTATGAGGAACAGTGACTTCTTGAACTAGTTTGAGATTACTACAGTTCTGAAATGGATTTGAATCTACTAAGATCGTGATTTCCTGCCCATTGTAGGGAAATTTTAGGTACTGATGATATGTTGATGGAACAACTTGTATGTCATGTATCAAGGGTCTTCCCAAGAGTATGTTGTATGATAAGTCCAAGTCTAAAACTTGGCATGCTGTGTCTTTCTGTAAAGGTCCCACTCTGATGGGTAACATCACAATTCCTTTAGAGAAACACTATTCTTCATCATATGCTTTGATGGTGATCTTTTTCTAGGGATCAACTGCATCTTTTGAATAACCTAGAGCACGGACAAGACTCAAAGAGAAAATATTTTATCCATCTCCTCCATCTATTAGGACATGTTTAACTCGCGTCTTATGAATGATAACTTCGATATGCAAGGGAGCATTATGGGGATGTTGCAAGGACATGTCATCTTCTTCTGTGAATGATAAGTAGTGAGGGGTTGTGAGGTGTCCCACCATGGTTTGGAATTGATCTATATGAAGATCTTTAGACACTGTTGTATCTACTAATGCTCATTCATGAATTTCTTTATGCGCAGGTGAAAACTTTAAAATTTCTAAGATGGATATTTGTGCGAAAGTTTTTTGGAATTTCTCCACTAGATTATATTGTTTTGCAGTGGATGACATGTTAGTGGTAGGACCCGAAAAAAAAATTTGTCTTTTCTTCTTGTGATAGCATGAGCAGGTTCTTGGTTTTGTTTTTCTTTAACTACAATCACATTTACCACATTATCATATGTATGAGCGTAGTTTACCTTTTCTTTACCCTTGCCATTATGTGTTGCTGATGATTCACCCTTATCATAGTTTGGAAGCAGAGTTTTAAAATTTGTATTAGATTTGTTTGTTGTATGTCCATCCATAATTATTACTTCATTATCAATCAAATCTTGGAGACATGTTTCAACCGCAGACAATTATCTGTGTGATGTCCCTTGTTCTGATGGAAATCCCAATAACGGTTATCATTCCACCAATGGGGTTGTACTTGAGGTTCATAGTTCCTTCCTTCTAGTAAAGTAATCAATTTATTTGCAAGAAGTGTCTTTATTGCTGACCCAAGTGGTTCACCAATGTTTGTAAATTTCCTTCGAAAGAAATTGTTGAAAGTTGATTTTTGGTGATTGTTCTTTTGTTGAGCTACTGTTGAGTGAGTGGATAAATTGAAAATAGTTTGTTTTGGTTTTACATTTTTTTTATCCACTATTCCATCATTGACAACATTTTGATTTCTATTCCAAAATTTAGGCTTATCGTTGTTATTGTTGCTAACATTGTTATTAGGAGGATTAATGCCTTCTTTGTATAGCTTCAACTCACCCTTCTTTATCATAGCTTCTTCCATTATGATACCATTATCAGTCATCTTTTCAAAGTTTTGATGGCACTGGATTTTTAGATGATAACTCATTTGTCCATTTAGGTTGTCAATGAATATGTTTGTCTTCCAGCACCATTCGAGGATATCATGAAGCTAATCGTCTCCACCTCTATAGAAACATCATGAAAGGTTCTCCACTCTTTTGTTTAGTGTTGCATAAATTGAGTAGTGTTACCTCATGTTGAATGTTATAAGACTACTGTGAAACAAACTTATCCACCAGTTCTGTGAAAGATCTAATTCCAGGTGGAAGTTTGGAGAACCATTCCATAGCTAGTCGACTGAAGCTTTTTGGAAATAATCTCATCAGGTAGGTATCTTCATGTGCAAACTCCATACTCAGTGTGCAAAATTCTCGTATATGATCTTGGGGATCAGTGCTTCTATTATATTTATCATATTGAGGAGTTTCACAACATGTAGGAAATGGTATCATGTTTAGATTTCTATCGAAGGGGTAAGGACATATTTCTTGAAGCGAGTATCTTCTAACAGTTCATCTTTGCATATCTTGAATTTGTGTTTGCAGCGTTTGTATTTGTTGTATAAGAGATGTGATAGGATTATCAACATTATTTGTCCTTGTATGAGTGTGTGATCTAGTATGATCTTGATCTCTTCTTGTGTAATCTCGAACCCTTCTTGTGTCTTCATTAGTTTTGACATGGTTGAGAATTTCTACGTCATCCTTTTTGGGAATGGAACTTTCCTCATTAGTTCTTGTGTTATCAGGAATTGATGTGTCGTTAATTTTGATACCAAAAATATCCTCACGTTGTTTGTTGTCAGTGGAAGATTCACTTCTCTTTTGTGCTAATTTGCTAATATCAAAATCTTGGGGGGAGTGTAGCACTAGATTTAGCTAACATTAGGAAATATTTTTCTTTTTCTCCCTCCAATATTTTCTCCATAAATTTATTGAATTTAGGATCTTGTTTGATTTCTCAAAGAGGTTGTTCTATTATTTCGCCTTCTTGTATTTCATTTTTGGGTTCCATCTTTCTATAACCTTTAGTTATTTCAAATATTTTGATTTCCATTTCTACGATCTTCCATCTTTGTGCTCTAGTTAAAACAAGCATACACATGTGTTAGATATTGTGCAAGGATTCAATTGTCTAAAATTTGTTTTGATAAGGGTCAGTGCAAGAAGATGAGTCCACTTTTTGGCCAAAAAGTGGAAGTGTTTTCCCTGATTTTCAGATTTTGTCTCATTTGAGCTTAAATTTTGAAACACTTAGAGATTGAATCTTGGAAAAAGTCAGTAATATAAAAGATATCCCTCTGAGTGTAGTTTCCAAATATATAATTTATTTTAATACCCACATAATAAAAAATAACTTTTTAAATGGAGTTCTGAAAACTATGTTTTAAAAATGCCTGTTTCAGGACCATACCATGCATGTGTACGACCCACACTTTTTGACACATTTAAATTTATTTTCTCAAACCGTTTTGGGAAATGGTTTGTAACACACTGAAGATTGATGAGCATATTTTTTTGTATTTTTTTTTCTAATATTTTTTTTTTAATTAATTTTTTAATGGCCGTAATTATCTTTTTAAAAATTTGACGTGTACGACCCACATAATTTGATGTAAACTTAACATTTTTTGATTTTTTTTTTTTTAAAATACAAAAGAATTTTGTGTAGATTGATGACATATAATTTTTTTTCCAAAATTCTTTAAAATAAAAAAGTTATTAAATTAACAAAATTAGTTAATATTTCAAATTTATGGACCCGATTTAGTATAAATTAAATGAAAAATAGTTAAAATAACCAATTTTTAAATAAATTTACATATTTAGAATCTAGACAGTATAATCTGAAATGGGTTTTAATTTCGTATAAAAATTCTCTAATTAGAGGCGCGTAAACTATTTTTGAAGTTCATATTTGTGCTTTCATTCATGGAGATTTGAATTTTCAGGTCCATGTCTCAGGTGTGGCCATCCCAGGCCTATCCCGGGCCTAATCCCGAGCCAAGTGGCGGGTTGTGGAATCAACTTCCACAAAACGGGCCCCCGTTTTCAAACAAGGGCGGATTGTGGAAAAAAAGGAAAAATGCCATTTGGAAACGGGGGCCCGCTTTTAAACAAAACGGGGGCCCGTTTTTAGAAACGGGCCCCCGTTTTTTAAAACGGGCCCCCGTTTCTAAAAAACGGGCCCCCGTTTTGTTTAAAAGCGGGCCCCCGTTTTATAACAAAACGGGGGCCCGTTTTTAAACAAAACGGGCCCCCGTTACCTTTCGGCTCGGGAGCCCGAAGCACAAACGGGCCCCCGTTTTTTGAAAACGGGCCCCCGTTTATAAGAGCGCATTTTCCAATGCGCGGACTTCCGCGAATTTGTGACTCATTACCTTGCACTTGCCCATAAGTTATCAACTATCAATGTAAATGCGATAGGGTGATATGACATGAAAAGATGATTCAAGTGTTTAAAATTTTGCAAGTTTTTCGATCTTCAGTTTTAGAGTGCAATGATGATGATTTTGATAAAACCAAGTATAATAGGAATGATATATCTTACGATGTGGGACAAGGTTGTCTTGACCAAATATTGTAGTTCTGTGATAGAGGATGATAGATCTTGATGAGAAACTATGTTTTGAGTGATCAGTTTATCAAAGAGGGCGATAATGCACTTTGAGATGTTTAGATCTTGAACTTGTTGAAGGCAAATATTTGAAAATATTTGAGGGGTCTATTTCTAGAATCTAATTTGACATATGATAACTTGACCAAGCGAACCAAGGAGACAATCTAAGTACAAAATGAAAAATATCAGGTGTTTATGCTCACTATAAATTGACCAAGAAAACATGACATATCTGAAAAAGACATGCAAGAAGACAGCTTTGGATTGACAGAGATAGAAATCCATACACCTTATGCAACCCCAAACGACAATTTAGACAAGCCCATATGATAAACTAGAAATATCACATGAAAAATGCCTAAACTCGTATGAGATTTCTCACAGAACCAAATGACAAAAGATGACACAAAACTCTCTGCTAAACTGACTCGTACAACAATTCCCATTGGACTAGATGATAAAAGATAGGGTGAACTCACAATACTAGTTCCCACTTTTTGACCAACTTTGACACTTAGATGAACATTTTGCAAAAAACCTTCACTTTCCGACACCTATAACTTTTAAATCGTTAAGAATTTGAAGATGATGTAAACTAGTGATTTGTAACATCCTTTTTGTAGATTCTAAATATATTTTTTTCAAATTTTTTTGAATAAAATTTATTGATTTTTCCATCTCCCTCAAAAGTAGTTTTTTACAGGAAACAACATTTTTTAAGAGTGATGTGCATCCCGAAACGTATAAATTTTTTTCTATAAATGATAAAAACTTATCTCTTTTAAATTTTGGTTTGTAACATCAATACCCAGGGCATGTAGTTGGTTTGATAGTGATATGTTGAATATTTTTTATTTTATTAAGTTTTGAAGTCCGACTAATTATAATTTAGATATAGGTGTACGTTTGAACACATAACTTGCTCTATATATATCAAAATTAAGTTTTATTTTTTTTGTTAGAAAGAAGACATCAATACCTAGGGCATAGATATTTTTCATAATGTTTTTGAATTAGTTTGTTATTTTTCCCAATGCATTGAACAAAGAAGTTCATGTTCGGTGAAAAACCTACATTCATAAAAAATAAAATAAAAATATATTAATAAACTTAAATATATTAAAAATTATACTATTTGGAAAGCTTATAATAAGGACTAAATCCTCAAGAAAACAAAACTTCTAAATGAATTCATTTGACCCCTCAAAAGCTAATGTAAAATTGGTTTTTTATCAGCATTTGATAGATGCAAAGGAGACTCTATTGCAAGTATGATTTAGAAGTAGAGAGGTTCTATCCAAGAAATTTTGATCTAAGAGCCTTTGATCTAACTCTCTTCAATTAATTACTTCAAATGGGACCTCTTAAAGCTTAAATAATTATATTTTCCAAAAAATGTATGATTTCAGCAAAAATAAGGATGTACCAAAAAGTGGGAACCAACTTTGTGAGTTCACCAGATAACACAAAGTTTTCTACTAAGATGAATCATACGACAATTCCCACTAGACCAGATGATAAACTAGATGTTTCATATGACAAACTAACAAACTCGTGTGACTAAGGACAGAACAGAGACAAAAAAATTGTGTGGACAAATTTTTGATAAACGAAGTTTGATTTTTTGCTTTTGTTTTCCAATTTTTTAGATGTCTAATTTTCTGTTTTAGGGATGAACACACAACAAACACATGATATGATAAGTGACCTCAAGCACAACATGCTAAATCCTAAGGAAGTTGGCTAAGAAAGAAAACTTTTCCTTGCAAACTTAGGTACACACGCAATAGCTAATCAGAATATGACCCCTGAGTCTCACGCAATGGATTCTCAACGTCATATTATCCAACTCCAAACACTAATGGGGGCACGATATGGCAAGTGTCTTGGAAGAGTTACTATCTCTCTTGCACAAATATTATCCCCCTTTCGGAGGTGAATCAGGTAGCTTCTATCTTAGGGTTCGTAGTAAGGGTTTTCGTTTGAAATTACCCCTTGTAGTCGTGCAACTACGATTGAGGCCTATATCCCTACAAAGTACCGAAACAACAAGTAGTCACGCAAGTGTGATTGAGACCGCGAGGCCCTACTAAATGTACGATATGAGAGATCTCAAAAGAGAAAACTCAAATAATCCCATCCTCTGAGACTTTAATCCCGAGAGGCCTATTTTTTAGAGTGAGTAGGAAAGCTTAGGTCTAGTTGTACATTCTCATAGGGTGATTACTTTTTCCCATTGTGACAGGCCTGCTAAAGGTAATCAAATCTCAAACATAGAAGCACTTCAAGGGTCGGGATTTTCGATTGACCAAATGGACAAGGGCATACTCTCCTACCTTTTAGACAACTTCTCAAACATAGAAAACAAGATGATCATTTACCATTAGCAAAATAAGTGTTCCTAGAAAACTTAAAGAAGACACAAAGGTTGGTTGAGTCCTCCTAGGCAACTTGCAAAATAGATATGTTAGTAGTCATGATGTGTTTTGATGAAATGAAGCCTTGCAAAGTGTAATCTTCGACAATTGTCCTACAAATACCAGTTAGGTTGTTGAAAAATTCACAACAGACTAGGGTTAGCATTAGTAATAATCAAATTGAAGCATAAAAATGTTAAAATGCAATCTGTTTTAAAAACATGGAAGCAAAAATTCAAACGACAATTCTTACCTACTCAAATGATAATTCTCGTATACTCGTATGAGGGCACAAAGGACCTCATATGAGACAAAAATAAAACTCATAAGAAAATTTAGAATCAGACCTGGCCATAAATCTGCTAGATTGAAAGTTTGATGATGCTAAGAGGCAAAAAATGAGATTTTTGGCCCCATGGTGCAGCTACAACACAAACACTCAATAGATCATTACAAGCATGGTTAGAAAATTAAAAGAAAATGAAAGATGAACCATGACAAAGTGACCTATCACCTCCTAAGAGATGCGAGTATGGATTTGCTCTCAGATCTAGATAAGCGATCCCAGTGACTTGACTACACCTAGACGGAGCATTAGAAATGATGATGATATGCAAACTAGATGAGATTGATTATTCTAGATTGATCCAAGAGGCTAATTAAGCTACTGATATACATGATTAAGCTATGATGATGATGTAATTAAGCTAGAAAAGAGAATGATTATCCTACATGACTCAACAATTATGCTAGAAAATGATCAAATTAAGCTAATACAATTGCCTATAACAATGCTCAAATGATATGCTAGAATATATATGCCTATAGTAACAATGCCTAAATTGATAATGAAATTGGATCCTTTGTGCTCCAAAATGGGGATATTTATAGGATTTCCAAGGTCAGGGGTGAGGTGGTAGGAATCAACGATCAAGATTGAGTCTAAAGATATCAAGGGTGAAATTGGACGAGGTTGGAGAAGAGGTTGGAGGAAGGGACACTTTTCATCTCTATGGTGACAAGTGTCAAGGAGCCTTTGTCATAAGAGGGCAAGTGTCCAAGAGAGGAGACATGTGACCAAAGTGTTATGTGTCTCAAGGGAAGGATATCCACACCATAGGAGGTTAGGATGAGGAGGTTAGGATGTGCAAGATAGGATAAGGTTAGTCAAACCCAAGGTTAGGTGGAACAGGGTAGGTTAGAGGGATGGTTAGGCTAGGTGGTTAGAAGTTAGGAGGCATGTGGGTAATTTGACTTTGAAAATTCAAATAGAAGAAAAGACTAATTTTATTTTCAACAACTCATATACTAATTTATTTTAATTAACTAGGGGATTAAAAGAATTGATTGAAATGTGGGGAGGATTAATTATTTTAAATTAGTTAATCAAAGGAGACTATTGAAATGAACTTCTTCAATAAATACTTAAATTTATTAATAAGTAGATGAAAGGGAGAATTTAATCAAATTGCTAATGAATTCAATTAAATTAGGAAGGGGAATTAATTAAATAATTGGTTATTTAATTAATTATCTTCATACCATTTTTAGGTGTGTAGACAATGTACTGGACACCTAGCAACCCTCTTCAACATGCTACAACTTATTAAAGGAAATAAAAATTAATGGAGACAAGGACCAAGAACATCATTATTATGAAACATAGTGATATGCAACTTGTCATCAAGGTATTTCTAGACTACAAAGCCAAGTCTATTGTTCGATCAAAATATTCATCATTGGAGAACAAAATGAATGCTAACTCAAGAAGAATGCCAATAATGTCAACGATTCATTTTATGATTATATTATAATTTAAACTTTATATGAAGGGTTAAAGTTTTCAAGATATAAAAGGACTAATTAACCTATAAGAAATAGTTATTTTAAAAGTTTAGTTACATTCAAAAACTTTAAATATCTATTCAAATGCTATAGGAAAGTGTAGTGTCATAAATTGTATCCTCATACAATTTCATTCTCATTTAGTCTCACCTTGGTCTTATTCATTTTTTGCCCTAATTATGCTTGATTCTACACAAAATAGTGCTAGATCTATGATCTCTACTTTCTGTTTTGTCTTATTTATCTTTTTTCCATTGTAGTAGGAAAGCACTAGGGTGTTGGCTAACATAGTCAAGAAAAAAGGTGACCAAATTTGAACCCTCTAATGGTAAAAAAAAATTGAGTGAGAAAAGATACTTGATATCGGTCTTCATGATTTTCAACACTTTTCATGAGGTTAGGTTTAAAAGAAAGTTGTATCCCCTCATTTGAAACATCTCTTGGATATCTCTCATTAAGGAATTAAGTTCATGTCAAGCAATTCAGTTGAGAAATAAATCAAGCATCCTTAAAGGAGTGAAGGAGAGATCAATTATTTATATTTTTAATCATTCAAGATGGCAATCATGATCAAATTTATGTGAGGGCATGCATGATCTTCCACCTAGAAAAATCAACCTTTTATGAAAAATTTAAGGAAAGGTAGATTAATGACTAAATGTATAACATTTCAGTTCAGAATTTCCTCAAGATTTAGCCTCTTCCCTATAAGGGTAAGCTCTCTTTTTTATCAATTCTTCATTATAGGGTTAATTAAAAACCTAGGGTTTGACCTAGGCAAACCCCTATAAACCCAACACCATTTTTCTCATCTTGCGTATTTAGGCTATAGGCTTAGCAAAGATTGATTGCAAATTTACAAAGTGTAGACTAAGACAAAGAGATCTAAACTTTGAAGAAGAAAAAAATATTGCATGTTTCAAACAAGTCTAAAGTGTCCAACAATTATCTAGAAAAATTTTAAGAAAATATTTGAGCAATATCCTTACCTCAAATCTGTTGGAAGTGGATTCACTCTAAGAGGGGGGCTAAATTAGAGAGAAATAAATTTACACACCAAGATTAAGGATTAAAACTTGATTTCAACTTTGGGGTTTTTAACACAATGAAATCTTGGAACAAGTTTGAACACATGAATGCAACTGAAACTTTGCACAACTAATTAATTCATTTCAAAAGCATATATAAGATTGTTCAACTGAGTTTACTTAAACAATCTATTTATGCTCTGCAATACAACTTCTCCAAGAAAACTAATTGCTGAAAATAATAACTGAAACCTGATAGATTTTGCATCACAGATTGAGTTGAACGAACAATAGCATGAACAAAATGAGTATCGGAGCTTGAAAAGATGAATGCACACAAAATATAATCAAAGAGAGATAAAAGACAGCACACAACAGTAAGAATTCTCGAGTGTAAAAGCCCTCATGAGGTATAAAAAAATACTCGAACCTACTTGCTTTATTCCAACTCAATCATTAACTGATTACATTGGTGTAGTTCAACTCAACACCTCAAAACAATCCTCTTAACAATTGCAAATTCTAAGTTTGTAGTCACCAATGATCTTACAACTACATTTTGTTTGCAATCCTAAAATCACCATTGAATACAAAACACATTTAAGATTTTCAATGATATCAACTTCAATATCCACTGTATGAAATAGTGTTACAATAAACTTTCTTTAACTGCAAATAATGTTCTTTGTCATTAAAAACTAGAGATGAAAAGTCTTTTTCAGCTTTATATAAATCTAAGATATAACAATAATAACCCTCAATGATTCTCTGCTCTTTCTTTTTAATGATGAACTTTCACAATGGCTACCAGCTACCAATATATAGAGAAAAATTACAAAGAAACACCTTTTTATAAATTGTAAAACTCAAGTCAAGAGGTAAACCCTCGAGTTAGGGTTTCAAGAAAAAATAAACCGTCTTCAAGAGTTGAAAACCCAGTAAGATGTTTTTTGAATTTCTGTTCAAACATAACTAAAAAAAAATCTCTTTCAACTGTCAAATATTTAGTTTACTTGAAAAACAAAACTTTGCAAAGAGATAAATCTTTATTGAGCATAAACGTAAAACCTTTGTTTACCAAAGAAAACCATTTTAAATAAAAACTGTCAAACTGAGATTAAAACCCTATTTTTAAAAAACTTTAAAAATTGCAAAATGAAAAACCTTAACTACATTTTGGGTTCAAACTGAAGAAAAGCATTTCAAAAAATAACCATCAACCAAAACAAATTAACAGTTTTTTTTTTTCTTTTACTCAAAAATCTTTATTCGAATGACAGACAAATTTGGTAAGAATCTACTTGAATCAAGGCAGCCAAAAGTGAAGGATAAACCATGGATGCTCTAATGTATCTTCCTCCATTATCAGCTCCAACTAGTCAACTTCGACCGACATGCTGCAAAGACACTGATAATAGAAGACTGTGGCTAGGGTTTCTTCAAAACCAAAGGTAGAAAATGAAGCCTTCCCTAATTCTTGGTCCATGAAAAATATCTGAGTACTTATGTTAAATGGAATTTCAATATAATTCCGGCTAGGAAAATAGAGTATGTCTTGTCATCGTAACCTTTACCCTGCTCATGTGGAATGCCATGTAATATTATTTTGTATTGTTCATACACTGTGTCCTGAGTGGAGCTCGCATGTATCAATAAAATAATATTGCCTCCAGGTCCCTTTAGCATGACTAACTCTAACTCATGTGCTTTGGTGTAAGATTTGCATTGACTATTCAAATACACATGAGTCGACAAAGCTTCTTGTAAGGGCATGATAATAAATGATAAACTTTGGCTCCATAATACTTGCAAAGCAAAACAAAACCAACCAACCAAGTCAACTTACTTTAAGTCGATGCCAAAATAATAAACCAAGTCCGATGCATATTCACAATGTAGACTGTATACTCAAGTGTCGTCACTAATTTATGTCTCACCACAAAATCAAGGAAAGTTGTGAGAAGAATAGTTTGTTGTCTGCACATAGAGCCAACAAAATCAAAACCACAACAGTATAAACCAACATCAAGTATGTCAAATTTAAAGTCATGTGCCAATACTGAACAAGAGTGCCAATTCAAGATGTATGCCAATCACCAAAGATGCTAACCAAAGGGTTTTGTAATCAAGGACAAACACAAAGGGTCAACAGAAACTATTTCTAATATCCACATAAAACACCTTCATGACTAGAATGCCTAGCCACATAGTCCAATAATTTTAGGCTCAAATTACAAACACGGGTTCCTTTTTTAATCCTATTTTTAGATCTATATTTAGAGTCTTCATATATGTTCTATAAATTACTATTTGTCATGATTACTTTGAATTTTTCATCATTAGGTAAAGTTCTCGTATTTCATCATTCTATCTTATATAATTGTATCTAATCTTTAAAAAAAAACATCAATAATTTTTTTCAACTCTCCCAAGGGTGTGTAGTTGTTCCTATTGGTTGTTTCCTCAATGTATGCTGATGTGAATTGGTTTTATTCCTAGTTTGCATGTTTAGGCTAGTCAATCCCATTCATCTAAATGTGTGAGTATGATAAATATTTTATTTTAATAAATTAAGGTTTACATTCAATAAACTATTTATTACATTAGATAGTTGGGAAGTTCATTCCCATTAGTTAGTTTTGTCTGGGAAATAAAAGGCTTTATTAGGCCATTTGAAAAGAAATATAAAATAAATATATGAAATATAAATTTTAATTTATCATTTTTATGTGTAGTGGTTTCATCTTTAGTTGAAATATGATAACTGATACACTGTGAAATGGGGGAAGGTTAGACTAGAACCTGTGGTGGAATAACACACAAAACCAAGAAACTGTTAGTGTTAATCAACCAAAAACTAATCCTAGCAGGCATATCAAAAGAGACACCAAAAACATGAAGAAATATTTAACTAGGAACGTAAATATAATGAGACATCTCCAAATGCCTCCTAACATGCTCTTAGATCCTTCTCCTTTGTTCCTCTCCTCTCCAAGCTCCAAACTAGTGTAGCTCTCAGCAGCTTTTTGCACTATAGATGCTTATGGAGGTTCAAGATTGAAATGTTTACTCTACAATGCTATGCAAATGTGAATGAAAGCTAATATTAGATGCTATGATGTTAAAATGATTTATTTTGGGCCAAAATAACAAGATATTAGTGATTTATGCTAAAATGCTCTCTAGAATTTACTATAACTTAGATGCACACAAGTTTTCAAGATCTGGATTATGAAGAAATGGGCTCTATTTATAGGAAAAATGGAGCAATGGATGGTTGAGATTGAGTAATCTCAACAAGGATCAAGATTGAATGATATTCAATCCATGTGAGGGCTTTCAACTCAATCCCAGGATGACAAGTGTCAATGTGAGATAGGTTGAGAGGAGAGGGAATAAGCATTAAATGCTTGACATGACTTGAGAGTTAACTTAGGAGTTAAGGTCAAGGTTAGGTTGATGAATAAATTTTTTATTCAAAGAATAAAGCTTTTATCCAATGAATAAACTCTTGTGCAAAGACAAAAGGGATAACCATGGTCAAAGCAATAAATGCTTGAGGAGACACATGAGTGCAAGTTGATTTAACCATAAATGGTTATGTAAGAGCCATTAATGGTCATGTAAGAGCCATTGGTGGTTTTGGAAGACTTTAGAGGTTAGATTGTTGAAAACACAAAGCATTAAATGTTTTTCAAAGACTTTGAAGTCTTTGAGAAGTGACTCCAAGTTGCTTAGGAATGTGACAATAATTAGGGGATGGATTAGGTTAATTGATTAAGATCAGATAGATTCTAGAAGAATTTAGAAGGGGGTTTAGGAGTGCAAGTGGATTTGGTGGGTGAGGGAAAATAGGGTTTTAATTAAAATAAAATTAATTTATTTCAATTAATAGGTACAAGTTGAATTTGTAGCAAAATGCAAGTGGGGGTATAAATGATTTAAATAAATGTTTTATTTAATTTCTTTAAAAGAGGAAAAGGGGGATTTAATTAAATAAATAGAATTTATTCATTTAATTGATTGTGAATTTGGTATGATAAATTAATTAAAATAAGCTGAATAATTTATTTAATTAATAGGAGACTGTTTGAAGATGAATTAATTAAATATTAATTTAATTAACTAATGGCTAGTGGATTTTTAATCAAATAAATAGCAAATATTCATTTAATTAAACTGGATAGATTTATGTGACTACATTTGCCCCTCTTTGAGACGGTGCGGTTTATCGCATTATTTCAAAGAAAGAAAAATAGGTGTGAAGAAATACCCCATAAAATGTTGATTTAAAGGGTGGTATGCCCCCTCGAGAGATGGGCCAATTTTTTTTGAAAAATCGGGCGATCTCTCGAAAAAGAATGAAAATTGGTAAGGTGATAGAAGAGAAGAAGTTAACAATGCTGGTGAAAAATAGAAGAAATCGGAGATAAAATAAAGAAATGGAAGGCTCGTGAAGTTCACAAGGACCACGGCAGTGAGCGAGGGAAAATTTGGGTTACGGCGAAGGGTTTATATGGGGAGAAAGGGGTGAAAATAGGGTCATTTGTATCCGCGACCATAGTGAAATTCTAGCTCTGATAGTGACTTTTTGGAGGAGCAAGTAGCAGTCAGGATGTCGGTTCCCGTAGCAGAGCATCGATTAAAGCGAGTCCGATGATTCTAGTAGCCAGATGACTACAGACCAGCGGTATGTGAATTTGAGTTTTTGAATTTTCTGCATTTTTTATGTATTTTTAGCTAGGTCCAAGTTGAGTTGAGACAATAGTGCTGAAAGTGTGTTTTGGCGCTTGTGTCGATTTAAATAGCACTTTTGTGCCACAATGGCGCTATTGTGCAGTTGTTTGAGCGCTTTTGCAAATAGTAGCGCTATTGAATAGTTGTTTGAATGCTATTCCTAGTTTAGTGCTATTGAGGAGGTTATTGAGCGCTATTGTATAGCTATTTGAGTGCTATTGCTAGTTTAGCACTATTGAGGAGATGATTGAGCGCTTTTCTTAGGGCAGTGGTGCTATTGTTAGGAGATAGCGCTTTGGTGTGCAAGATAGCGCTTTTGTGCAGAAAAATAGATGCCCCAGTGTTTGAACAAATAATCTCCGGATGCCAATGATGGATGGATGGAGATGTGAAGTGAGAGCTGTTTTGAACCATAGCAGCCCCGATGAGACTTAGGTCATTGGGATAAATTCCTGTTAAAGTCTAGATGTGCCATGATTGCTTACCTATTGAGACCCGAAGATACTTGATTAAAGTATCTATTGATAGTCTAGGTTTAAACTTAAGAAATTTTGAAACAAAACAACTGATGATGATGGCTGATGCACTTGTGTAGGAGGATCTACGCGTCTTACAGTTGTGTGAGAGACATCCCGCCACATAGGGGCTACGTGATCGGCTGACAGAGGTCGAGGTGGATTGCATTGCAGTGACTAGGTTGTATGATATGATGCATATGCTCGTGATTTGGATGAATCACAATTTGATGATAGCATTGGCAGAGAGCTGGCATAGTGAGACATGCATGTTTCACTTGGCGTGGGGGGAGATGACTATGACACTGGAGGATGTATGGCACATCCTGCATATTCCCATTCGAGGTGAGTTGGTGACATATGATAGAGCATGGGGGACCCTAGCAGTGCAAAGATTCTTTGATGAGGGCATTTATATTGATGATGGTTCGATAGCCTGGGAGGACATCGTTGCATTGTATGAGCCATTACTAGCAGTTTTGTCAGGGATTATGGGGGGACTACTGTGCCTAGATCGATGATCACATGGACTGGTGGTTGGTTGGGGGCAGGTGATTAAGCAGATGATGACAGAGGGGACCCGATTTGCCTAGGGACCATGCATGTTAGCGCACTTATATCAGGAGCTGCATGAGGTAGTATACCGCAGGAGGGGCTCATTGGCAGTGGGGGTGATGCTGCTGCATATTTGGGTGTGGGAGCACTTATCGGTTACCCAAATAGTGAGTCTGAGATTTTGGGTAATCGACTAGCCCTATGTATTTATGTATAGCGGTATGATGAGTCAACCCCACCTAGGGAAGTTAGAGTGGTGGAGGCACGCACTGGATGATCTAGATGCAGTGATCTAGAGACCCTATATTGAGTGTGAGCCCTGGGAGGATGATGCAGAGGTGTTTCCATATGTATTCATGACCCGATTCCTCATTGGGAGGACAACCTACCATGTAGAGAGACAGTTACCTGGCAGAGTTTTGAGACAGTTTGGACAGTGGCAGGGATTGCCTAGGGGATAGGGAGAGTATGCTAGAGTGGTTCGAGAGAGGTACGCATGGGGGCCAGTACTACCTTATGATCAGGCATTAACAGAGTTTCGGATGCTACAGGAGAGGCCATGGGATATATGACCGAGGATGGTAGATGCAGGGGTGTTAGAGGAGTATATGCAGTATATGGCGGCTCATCCGATTCCTCAGATATCTGATTCAGTAGAGTCGATTCTCAATTTTGAGGAGGATAGGGGACGGAGATGGAGGAGAAGAGGAGGTCGAGGACCTATAGTAGATGGAAGAGGGAGAGGGGATGGTGGTGATGAAGGAGGAGGAGAAGATGGTGGAGGTGGAGGAGGTGGTGATGGAGGAGGTGGAGGGGATGGTGGGGGTGGTGGATTCGGAGGTGGAGGTGGCAGTGGTGGTCGGGTTCAGTGGAGAGGGAGAGACGATTTGTCATTATGGATATCATAGGGACCGGTAGGGAGGAGTTAGATTGGGTGGGAGAGGTATGGGGGAGAGAGAGGTACCGATGGAGAGAGGGGAGGGAGCCACTAGAGAGGGAGCTATAGGTGAGGCACCTATGGATACAAGGGAGGGAGCGACAGGGGGTGGAGATCCTCGGGACCATATGATATTACATTTGCAGACTCAACTTATAGCAGCCGAGACACAGGTGGAGGATCTGGAGGCAGAGGTTGCAGCTAGAGATGTGCAGCTATTTGCACGAGAATCAGAGCTAACTGTAGTGCTACGGGAGAGGGATGGTGTGGTGGAGAGAGTGATTTAGTTGTAGGAGAGAGTGTGGGCCTTGGAGGGAGTACTAGGACAAGGGCCGGCTATGGAGGCTTTGGTGAGGGAGGTCCGACGAGCACAGGATGAGATAGAGTATTGGTGGGGTTTATATGAGTAGGTGGTGCCAGCTAGTCAGTGAGCACTGAGCTATTCACAGATGCGGCAAGCCAGATGAGAGCAGGCTCAGAGGATGCAGAGCAGTGGGGGTGTGATGGGTCCTCTATGGAGAGATAGGTCATGTGGTGCAAGAGCTAGTAGGGGTTTGATGGGGCCTCCACGGAGAGATAGATTGGATGGTGTAGGGACTAGTGGAGGAGCAGGTGGTGATGGTGGTGCAACATCTGGTCAGAGTGGCATCTAAGAGAGCATTTTGCATGTATGTATTTATATTGTTATTTTGGACTTGGTCTTAGATGGCTCTTGGTAGCCGATTTTGTGGACTTCATTATACTCTGATACATGAGATATTATATATAAGGAGATCCCATATTTTTGTGATGATATGTATTTTGATGACATGTTATGGATGTTTAGGCTTTGATGGTGATTTCATGATTTATGCTTAGATGGATATTTATTTTATGCTATATGTATGTGTTTATTCAAGATGATTCCTATATGATGTCTATATGCATGTTGTATGATGATTTATTCTTACATGATGTCTATATGCATGTTGTATGATGTTGGATGCTAACATGTGGATGCAGGTTGATATATGTGCGCATTGATGTTTTGGGATAAAATGCCTGATGTATGTGATGCCATGATGATCATGTATGCATAATAAAATGATGATTTATGATGGTATATATATTATTTTATACTTTATATCAATACAATGATGAGATAATGATATGCAATGATGTTATTGCAAATGCTTTTGAATGAATGATTTATTTATGTATATGCATCTAGATGGTTTTAAAAATGAATGTATTTGTGGATAAACAATATGTAAAGTACAAATGTTTTAAATGATGATTTCTAAATGTCAAAATATGAGGAAGTAAAATGATAATGTGATTATAATGCAACTCATGTTTAATGATTAACTGCACCTTAATGCAATTAAGAGAGATAATGAATGTAATATAATGATTCCTAAGTGAGACAAAATAAGTATAAGAATATACTAAAATGGATGAATGAATGCACTTTAACTAATGGATAGATAAATGAATGTATGCAACTATGGAAATCTAAACAAATATATGATACATAAGTGTGAAAATGATGATAAATGATGATCACTAACGGATGTTTTTAAATGAATGTATAGCAATGAGTAATTATGGTAGGAAATGAAAATAAGGACAATTATATATGTAAGTGAATCTAAAATGTTATGAGGGTAATAATGAAAGGATACAATGATATTAATGCAAGTAAAATGAGAATGAACTATATGGGGTAAGTGCAACTAAATGATATTTAAATGCATGATAATGAATGGCTAAAGAGTAATGCAAATGTGACTTAAAATGTAATGAAATGATGATGGGATGATGATATATGAATGCAAGGTTTGTTTTAGACTTTGCATGATGCACGTGATGATGTATCAGAGTACTCTATCGCGATTGTATCCAAAACCGGCTCAATTTTTGCATAACTGCTCTTATTTAACTTTGTTCACACATGCATGAAAAATTATGTACATAAATAATGAATGAGGAAATGGATGGACGGTATGCAATGGAATGCAATATATTCAGATGAGATGAAATGGCGATCCATAGTGCTTTATTTTCATCATTGAGCTTTAAAATGTTCTAAGAAAATACAAGCAACTTGACATAATGATTCAAGATGACCTGAGTATTCCTTACATGGATTTTGATATAGCAAGTTAATACAAACAACTTGATATAATGGGTCAAGTTGACCTGAGTATTGTTTGTAGAACAGACAAGGATTATCTCCTTTCATGCATGCCTTGGATCATCCTCCTTGATCTTGGGCTGATCATATCCTGAGACAAGTTCATACCGTAATAAGAGATAAAAACCTTTATCCTATTTGGATGAGGGAGGAGGAACCAAAGAAAGAGCATTGTACCCGTAAGTAAATAGCATACATAAAGAATAAAGAATATGGATCCTTGGTAATGGTTCATTCTCATATGGTCGAGGTATACACCGTAGTCAGCAAGCCATAGTGATCTATGACTGTATTTTGCCTGTGATCACGTAGCTTAGTGAACTTCCCACGTAGACACCATTAGGACATGCCTCAGTACTTCATCGGAATAATGCACCGAAGATACACAAACAATGCTAGAGGAACCTGATATGAATAAATAACCCACAAATCAACCAAGTATTTGATAGCTGAAACAGAATTTTCTTGTCAAAGAAAACGTCATCTTGTCTTTGTTTTGGTAAGGAAGGATGCATCCTTGTTGAAGACAGTTTGAGTGTTGATGTTGATTGTTTGGTCGATTTGGGAAGTGATCATCATGCGAATATTTTTCAATGCTTGTTTGGTATCTTCTTGGATGAGTATGTATAATGTGTTGCCATGTTTTTGTGTGATTTTCAATGTTTTCTGATGTTTTTGAATTTTGTGAGATAGTTTTGAATGTTTTTGGATTTTGTGAGAAAATTTTCCAATGTTTTATTATTTTGATGATTGTTTTTAATGTTTTTGGATTTTGATGATTGTTTTGAATGTTTTTGGTATTTTGTGAGACAGTTTTGAATGAAGAACCCAACGAATCATAAGTAATGCAGCATAATCCACTTCCATCAAATAGGTTAAGGGCATTGCCCCCAGTTTAGACATGACTATGAAAAGGTGGGATGCAAGACGCATGAAGTACTATCCTTAATTGCAAATCAATAATGAGCCATGGTTTGGGATGGATGGATGAGTGAATGTAGTGAATGTGATCGCAACAAGTCTTGAAAGACAATGGAGCCATAGCTTTTACAAGTGGCATCTGTTTGCCAGGTTTTCACCATCGTACTTACCCAAGGTGCCACTAGAGTGGTTTTTCACCATTTGGATGCATGATTTTTCTTTACTATTTTTATGTGTTTAGTATTTTCTTCAGGACATTTTTCTGAATGTTTTTGGTTTTTTTTTTTGCCGGTATGTACGGGATCTTGATGCTCTATGTAGCTTATGTATAAAACCGTTTGAGGTGCATGCTGTTGATCGGATCTGCTAACGGTTATCCTTCTAAAGTAACCAACTGATATGCCCCAAACCCAAATACAACCGTGATAACATATTGACCCAGCCAATTTGATTCAAACTTTCCCTGATGTTCATGGTTTGGTTGGTTACGAGGATTCTCTCGAAGAAAAAGATCACCTACCTCGAATATACGAGGTCTAACCTGATGATTATAGCTTCTGCTCATGCGTTGCTGATAGGCCTTAAGGTGATTGTATGCAGCTTGTCACTTCTCATCAAGTAGCTCTAAGTCCTGAAGACGTGATACTCTGTATGCTTCATCATTGATGAGATTGTGCAAGGAAACCCATAGTGATGGTATCTCAACCTCAATAGGTAAGATAGCTTCTGTGCCATAGACTAATGAGTAGGGAGTTGCTCCTGTAGGGGTTTGAATGCTAGTTCGATATGCCCATAGTGCTGGATTCAATTGAACATGTCAATCATGACCGGCATCATTGACTATCTTCTTGAGGATTCTTAATATGTTTTTATTTGATGCTTTGGCCTGACCATTGCCTTGTGGGTAATAGGGCATGGAAAAGCGGTGTTGGATGTGAAATTTCTCATAGAGTTCACGAACATCCTGATTCTTGAATGGAAGTCTGTTATCTATGATGATGGACATGGGTACACCATACCGGCAGATGATGTAATTGAGGATGAATGAGGTTATCTGCATGTCGGTGACTTGGGTAAGTGGAACAGCTTCGATCCACTTTGTGAAGTATTTGGTGGTGGTAATAATGAATTTATGGCCATTGGATGAAGATGGATGGATTTTACCCTCAAGGTCAAGGCCACGGTGTTGTGATTAGTTGTAATTCCTATGCTGGTGCATGTATCAGGTCTCCATGAACTTGGCATTTCTTGCATTTTCAAACAAAGTAGTAGGAGTCTTTTTCCATAGATGACCAATAGTATCCAGTGCGCAGGAGTTTCTTGGTGAGTGACAGACCACTTGCATGAGTTCCACAAATTCCTTCATATACCTCTTCCAAGGCCTTTGTTATCTCATCTTGTTCCAAACATTGAAGGAGATTACCATCAAGACTACGTCAGTATAGGGTTTCAACAATAATGGTATATTGAGCGGTTTGGCGAATGAAGGTTTTATGTTGGTTATTCGATTGGTTAAGAGGAAGTGTGTGATCACGGAGGTAGGTGTAGAACTCACCATACCATGGGGATTCGGAGCCAATAAGGTGACATATCATCTCAGATTCAGGGATATCATCAGCGGGAATCCAAAGTTGTTCGACCAAAAACTCGTAGCATGTTGAATTTTATGGAAGATCTAGGAGAGATGCAATGGTAGCCATAACGTCAGCAGCTTGATTCTGATCTCTTGGTATCTTCTCAAAGGTGATAGTAGTAAATGATGCCTTTAATTTGTCCACCATTTGTTTGTACGGAATGAGTTTGTCATCCTTGGTGTAATATTCATCTGTTGCTTGTCGAATGACCAGTTGGGAGTTGCCATATACTTTTAGTTCTTGTATCTTCCATTGTATGGCTAGCCTGAGTCCTGTGATCAAGGCCTCATATTCAGCTATGTTGTTTGTGCATCGAAATGTAAGCATATAAGACTTCGGGATACTATCACCTTGAGGTGTGATAAACAGAATGCCTGCCCCCGAGCCATGCCTAGTGTATGAACCATCAAAGTATAGTTTCCATGGTTGTGCTATTGTGATCATGAATATCTCTTCATCTGGAAAATTGGAAATGAGAGGATGATTGCCCATGAGGGGAGCATTGGCCAATTGATCTACAATGACTTGATCTTTGATAGCTTTACGGTCCACATACTCAATGTCAAATTCACTTAAAATCATCACCCATTTGGCCAAGCGGCCTGTCAATGCTGCTTTGTTGAGTAAATATTTGAGTGGATCGATCTTTGCAATTAATTGTACTTTATGTGTCAACAGATAGTGTCTCAGCTTAGTGGCTACCAAGATTACTACTAAGCAAGCTCACTCAATAGGTGTGTAATTGAGTTCATAGCCAACTAGTGTGCAAGAGATCTAGTAAACAGCACACTCTTTCCCTTCTGCATTGTGTTGTGCCAATAGTACACCCAATGTTGTATTTGTTGTTGATATATAGAGTAGTAGAGGCCTACTGGGATCTGGTGGGATCAATAATGGCATATTCATGAGATAGTCTTTAAGCATCTAGAATGCTTCTTGGCATCGGGTATCCCATTAAAATCAGATGTTCTTGTGTAAATGGGTGACACTTATCAGCCAATTGTGCAATGAATCTACAGATAGATTGAAGCCGCTCTTGTAGTGTCCTTAGCTGGCTGATGTTCTTTGGAGGTGGCATGTCCATGATTGCTTTGACCTTTGCTGGATCAACCTTAATACCTTTGCTTGAGACAATGTATCCTAGAAGGTTCCCTGAGGTTACTCCAAAGACACATTTCTTTGGGTTGAGTAGAACATGATATTGTTCCAGTCTATCAAAGATTTTATCTAATATTTCTAGATGACCTTCTCTTGTGAGTGATTTTGCCAGTAAGTCATCAACATAATCTTCCATTATGGTATGCATCATGTCACGGAAGATGGTGGTCATTGCTCGTTGATAGGTCACTCCTGCATTCTTGAGACCAAAAGGCATTATATTCCAGCAGTATGTGCCCCATGGACATGTGAACGATATCTTATGTTGATCCTCTGGTGCGATCTTTATCTGATTGTATCCGGAAAAGCCATCCATGAGTGAAAGCATGGCATGTCCTGTTGTTAGGTCTACTATGATGTCAATGTTGGGTAGGGGGAAGTCATCTTTAGGACATGCTTTGTTCAGATCTCTGAAGTCAATACAGATACAGATGCCCCCATTTGGTTTGCCAATAGGCACAATATTGGATATCCAATCTGCATAATCAATTGGTCTAATGAAACCAACATGTAGGAGCTTCTTAAGTTCTGCTTTGACTAGTACTGCAATTTGAGGATGCATCTTGCGAAGTTTCTGCTTGATAGGTTTGGCTCCTTCTGCTACGGTGAGGTGATGCATGACTAAATCCGGATCAAGCCCAGGCATGTCTGCATATGACCATGTGAAGTTGATCTGATGCTTCTAGAAGAACTCTATAAACTTAGGTTATTCCTTTGGAGTTAGAAGAGATGTCAAATGTATGTGGTGAGGTGTTTCAGGAGTCCCCACGTTGTATTCTTTTGTCTCTTCAATGAGAATTGTCGACCATTCCTGCTGTGTACTAGAAGGGAGAATGTCAAACCTTTCATCCTCCAGCGCCTCAGAGAGGTTTTCATCATTGGATACACTCTTTCTTTTTACTTTTGTTGGATCAAACAGTGCCACAATGTGGTTTTCACTGGAATGTCTTTGTTTTATTGTTATAGTTTTGCAGCTGAAAGGTTTGGCATCTACCCCGAAGTATGATGCGCTATTAAGTTCAATGGAAAATCCAGCTTTATGATCCCTGCTTGGTATGTTATCCTATAGTTCCAAGAAATCAATGAGTGCCTCATCGTTTTGGAAATGGTCATGACATGGGGGATTAGGTTGGTTCCATTCAATGAGTTCAGGATGGATAATGGGCATTACCTCATCGATTAGGTTGAGTTCGTTAGATGTGTCAGTGAGGGTTAAGACGTTATGGTGAAGGTCGTTGATGGTACTCTCCCTATCAGAATCAGGCGTAGGATGTGACGTAGGGTGTGTGGAAGAATTTTCTGGTTTAGGAACCCAAGAGGTCTTTATCTGTGCTTCTCTGTAAACAGGGATGTCTTTGTGGGGTGGAGGTGGTGATGTGTCTTCCTCATCTGAAGTGTTAAGCTGCACTGAATCAAATTCCCACTCATGCGAGTCATTTTCTGAGTCACTTTCAAGGAGCCGATTACTATACCATACTGGGATGTCTTTTGAGTTCAATATTGCAGGTGTGATTGGCTGATGTACCATTGTAGATGAAATGATCCGTAATGCAGGAAGGATTATGGGGATCAATGAATCCGATACAGGGAGTATTAGTAGTGTTGACTCTGTTGTTTTTGTTGGAACTACTAGTGTCATAGATACTATTGTGGGTTCTGATACAATTGCTACTGCTAATGGTGCTATTGATGTTATTGCTACTGCTAGTGGGATCGCTGGTCTGATTGGTGGGATGATGGGTATTGTAGGTGGTTGTGCTGGGATTTTTAGCCTCGATTGGGTAGTTGCTATGGCGTTTGATGCTGCTTTTATAATCAAAGGTGACCTCTTTGTAATACGCTAATATAGTGGTTGGTTGGGTTTTCCTTTGAATCTGAGCTTAGGAAAGATCTCCTTTTGAAAGCCTAGTCTTGTATTATCCTTGGGCTTTAATTCCAGCTGCAGCGGTTCATGTCTTCCTTACTTGCAAGGTCCCAAAGCACTCTGACCATCATAACCCATTCTTTGCATAATGAGAAGGCCTTTGCCATACTGATATGTGGAAAGCTTAACTTGCGGAATATTAGTGGTGATGGGATCTTTATAGATCCATTTTGCTAAGTCCTCATCTCTTGTTTCTTCTTCTTGACTCTTTCCTAGATGAATGGCATCAAAGGACATGCTGGCTTGATCAGTGGTTGCTGAAGTAACCGTTGAGGTTTACCATGTGTTCTAGGAGAAGTAGGCATTTGTCCCACACAAAAGAGTTGGCTCAAATTATATTCCCCAGGACCTTCCTCTGCTATTTTCATCTTGAGCTTTTCTTGCTTAGGTATAGTGGTGTTTGAACTGGAAGGAAAGGTTGGACTTATGTATGATGTGGAAGAGATGGCTTCTCTATTGTTAGGAACGGTAATCTCTGGTTGATGATTGATATTATGACAATATGCAAAGGGGTTTGTATCTCCCAGGATTGTGATCTCTACACCATTATGCAGGAACTTGATACACTGATGGTAGGTGGATGGAATGACTTGCATGGCGTGTATCCAAGGTCTTCCTAACAATAGATTGTATGGTAGAGGAAAGTCTAGAACTTGACAGATGATGTGATTCACCACAGGGCCCACTCGGATTGGTAGCACCACAGCTCCTTTGGATGAATGCTCTACATCATCATAGGCTTTGATTGTTATCTTCTTGCGGCGATCCACTAATTCAATTGCATATCCCAATGCAGTGACTAATTGTAGAGTACATATATTCAGGTCTGCGCCATTGTCGATCAATACTTGCTTGATCCTATGCTGGTTGATAAACCCTTCAATGTGGAGTGAGGCATTATGAGGTTGCTGGAAGGAGGAGTTGTCACTTTCCAAGAAAGTGAGACAAGGTGATGATCTTAGGTTTCCAACCATAGCTTGGAACTGATCTGTATTTAGGTTTGCAGGGACTGACGCCTCTTGGAGAGCTTGATCCAAGATTGTTTTATGGGATGGAGATAGGCGCAATAGCTCTAAGATATATATCAGTGCGGGCGTTTTGTCTAACTGTTCCACAAGGTTATACTGCTTTGAGATAGATGGGGTGCCTTGTGGAGCTACTTTTATGGTAATCTTGTCACGACGTGTAACAACATTGCAAGTGGAGCTGGGATTTTTGATGGTAATAGTTGCAATTTGTTCACTGGCATCATATAGGTGATTCACAGTGTAATTATATGCGGCTTGTGTATAATTGGTGGTATCTATGTTTTGCCCTGAAGTGGAAGGACCCCTTTGTTCTTGTGATGGAAGTGGATTTTTAAACATGAGATGATCATTGTTTGTTGTCTTTGGGTCATGTCCTTCGGTTTCAATTTCACCTCGGTCAATAAGATCCTAAATATGATCTTTTAATCTATGACAATTGCTTGTCTTATGTCCCTTCCCTTGATGGAAATCGTAATGTTCAGTATCCCTCCACCATGAAGGTTTGACCTAAGATTCATAATTTGATGTTTTGGGTAAGGTAACCAGATTTTGAGAAACCAACTAACATAACACTATTTCGATGGGTTCCCCTAAGAGAGTGTATGTTCGTTTTGGTTTAAAATTTTGATGACGTTGTTTGGGTTCCTCTTGAGATGTGATGCGGCGTTGATTTGGAGGAGCAACTGTGTTATTCTTGGGTGGAGGATTTTGTCCTGCAAATTGAACTACAGGTTGTGCACTTTTGATAGTTCTTGCATCCACAACCCCGTCATTGACGATATTTTTGTTTTTGTTCTAGAAGCTTGGTTTTTCACTATTGAAGCATGGGCGAGGGCGGTCCTTTGGCTCATTATATATCTTGATAAGCCCTTTTTTTATGAGAGCCCACTCACATTTTAAGCCTTTGGTGATCATGTCATTGAAAGAGTTTGTGTCTTTGACATTGAGGTGAAATTCCATTTCATCATTTAAGTTGGAAATAAATATTTTAACTAGTTCTTGTTCAAGTAACTGAAGAGAACGTCCGCTAGACATTCGATGCCATCGTTGCAGAAAGACTGAAAATTGCTCACCCAGTTTTTGTTTAGTGTTACATAGATCAGCCATGGTGATATCACGTTCAATGTTGTGAGAGTAATGTGCCAAGAATTTTTGGACTAACTCTTCAAATGTCCTAATGCCACCTGGTAATCGGGAAAACCATGATGTGGTTGTTCTTCCCAAGATTTGGGGAAAAAGGCACATTAGGTATGTATCCTCGTATGCCACTTCGAGGCAAGCTAAATGGAATTCTCTAACATGATCACGAGGATCTCCCTTTCCTCTATATTTTTTGAACTTGGGTGTTTCAAACCCTCACAAAAAAGGTGGCATATGAAGATTCCTATCAAATGGATAGGGACAAATGTCATTGAGTGAAAATTGATTTGTTTTTACACCACTATGAAGTTGTTGGGCAAGATTTTTGACTTGTTGCTGCAACATGTCTATTTCACTTGGAGGAGGAGGAGGAGGAGGATTACCTTGATGAAAGTTGTATCTAATGTGTTCTCGACCTCTTTCATCCTCATTATGACTTTGTCATTCTAATGCTTGTCTTAGTTGTGCAACATCAAAGTCAGAGGGTAGTTTAGCTCCTTCTTGAGCAAGTTTTAAAAAGTGAGCATCGGCATTACTCTTGAGTATCTGATCAAAAATTCTATTAAAGAGAGGGTTGTGTTGTGCCCTTCTATTGCCGCAGGAGTAGGAGTGCCTGGATTTTCATCATTTACATTTCCTCCAAGGGCTTCTTGGAACTCATTGATATTTTCTTCCTCTTCTTCTTCCTCTTAAATTTCTTGTTGTCTAGATCGGGACCTGGTATGAGCCATTTTGTTTACAAGTTTTTGTTGAAGTTGGGTGAAAATGATGATGAGTTGATGATGCAATGAAAGATTGATGTTTGGTGTGGTGTGTTGCATATGGATCTCTAGCACTTAAAGGTAGATGTGACCAAAGTTTTCTTCTTGGATTGCTTGTTGTTTTTTATGAGGTTTGATGTGATAAGGTTTAGAGGAATCTCAGATGTGTTACAGACTCAACTACCTAGTAATGAGAGGATTCAATCATAGACTAGTTTTAACCTGTGTAGAAATGTCTCTTAGGACAAGTTTATCCTAGATGTAGAGACACTCTAAAAAGTGATGTTTTGCATTTGATTCAAGCAATATTAAAATAGAACTTTAGGACAAAAACCTCTGGGTGTGTTTGAGAGTTGGAATGGATTTGATGAGATATGGATATGATAATGGATGAAATGTTTAACTTCAATAAAAGCTTTGTGTCACATATGGGAAAAATTCTTCTTCTTCTCTTTTGGGAGTTGTTGGTTTTCCCCGAGCTACGTTATATGTGATGCAAATGTTTGGAAAGAAGTTAGGATTGATCTTGCCTCCTTTGTTTTTGTGATAACTCAAAGATCGATATTGTATAAAAGCTCTGCAGTTTAATGACTCTGGATCAAATTCGTTTGATTTCCCTTGAAGATAAAGATGCATGTGACGTAAGAAGGCTCTATGAGAGACAAAGATTTGTCTATTAAGATAGAAGAATTCCTCTTTTTGGTAAGAGTCTTTGAGCTCAATGGTCTTTTCTTCAAGTTTATGTTTTGATGAAGATTCTTCTTTCTCAAGATGTGAAGAATGGTCATATAGTTTGATACTCTTGCTCTTTGTTTTTGATCTTTTGTTGGTGTTTGGAAACGTTTATGTTGGATGAATACTTGTTCTTAGAATTGATTTTTTGATTTTTCTTTGACAAGAAAAAAAGCAAGCACACAAACACAAAAATGTTGCCTTAAAAGGCACAAATAAGTATGGGTCTAGATCAACCCAATCCTTGGACTTTTTATGACCCTTTCCTTTAAGTTTTATTTTTAGGTGTTTTCCAAAGCCTGAAGTTGGTTCAATTTGCACTGGTCTTGACTCAAAAATGAAAACACTTCAAACACTCTTTATCCCTAAGGTCAAATGGTCAGTTGCAATAAGTTCAGCCCACATCTTGATATTTCTTCGACTTTGGTACTACATACCTTATGAATCCCGTCATGGCAGGTAAGGATGTGATATACTAAGTCTTGCACGAGCATAACAAATAGATGATCCCTATGATGGGGGAATCATCACTTTCATCAAGCCACAAGTGAATTTTCAAAAAGCTATGTTTCTACTCAAGGAAATATGTATGGTGAGTATTGGGAGCAAAACCATCTATGCTCTTGCACTGAATTGTATCACAAATATCATCAATCAATAGAATGGGTGGGCTACTACTTAAAGGTGTTTAGTAATGTTCGATATTTTTGGACATAAGTTCATTCTGCAGTGACTCACTTAAGAGCCTTGTAACTTGTGGTGGGGCCCATTTGTCCTTTCGGCAAGTTACACTGTACGAAAAGCTATACCCAAGGCTATAGCTTTTGCTCTCACCTGATTTCTATAGCGACTCGAAGGATTTACCGCACGAGGTCATTCCCAAGAGTGATCAATCCCTTGGTAGGCCTCTCTTAAAAAGATAAAACTTGAGTGTTACTAACACTTTTCTCTTGCACCTAGGACCACGAGAGCCAAGGGAGAGGATAGTGTGTGTTAGAAGTAGGACCGCTTGACAAACTCTTTTGCACAAGTGTGCCAAACACAAAATGCACTTGTTCTTTTTAACCCATCATCGCAATGTGATTTAACTATTTAGAGATGTTGCTCCAACAATCATGGTGTGCTTTTTAACTTCAAAGGCAAAATGCTTGAGTAAACTAGAATTTGAAATCATGGTCAACTTAATTTGAAACACGTATGCATGAAGTAAATCGTTTGCAAAATAAGACAAATTGATTGTTCCTTTTATTTGCACCAAAATGGAAGTGTGGATTGTAAATTTTTCGTTTGATGCAAGAAATAAATTTTGCTTTGTTCAATTTTAGAACACCAAAACAAGATTGATCCTAACTTGCAAGAAATGAAGTTTGTGTTATTCAATTTTAGAGCACCAAAACAAGATTGATCCTAACTTGCATGAAATGAAGTTTGTGCTGTTCAATTTTAGAGCACCAAAACAAGATTGATCCTAACTTGCAAGAAATGAAGTTTGTGTTGTTCAATTTTAGAGCACTAAATGAAAATTTTTAAATTTAAGCAACAAAAGGAGTTAGTTTTAAAAACCTGCACAAGAAATGAACAGTTTGGAAAATCCGAACCTGTGGTGGGCTTCTACAAGCCTAAGAAAAATCACTTTTTCGGTTACATCGTCTTTTTTACAACGTTCTATTACAATAGCGCTACTCTGTGTGCAAATAGAAGTGCTATTTAACACAAACATGCTAAAACGAAGACAAAAGTGCTGAAAGCAAAATTTTAATAGCAAAAACAAAAGTGCTAAAACATGTACAAATGCGCTACTTAAACACAAAAGTGCTAAAAGATAGGCAATAGCGTTAAATTTGAGACAATAGCGCTATTGTAAATACAATAGCGCTAGAATATCAAATTGCAATAGCGCTAAAACACAATCAAAAGCACTAGAGCGCGACCTGTGTGTCAAGCTAAACATTCAAACAAGTTAGTTTTGTTAAAAAAAATTGTTTTTGGGTGTTTGGATTCACGTCGGGTTCACCAAATGATGCAATGCAAAATGGGGGAAGGTTAGACTAGAACCTGTGGTGGAATAACACACAAAACCAAGAAACGGTTAGTGTTAACCAACCAAAAACTAATCTAAGCAGGCATATCAAAAGAGAAACCAAAAACATGAAGAAATATCTAACTAGGAAAGTAAATATAATGAGACATCTCCAAATGCCTCCTAACATGCTCTTAGCTCCTTCTCCTTTGTTCCTCTCCTCTCCAAGTTCCAAACTAGTGCAGCTCTCAGCAGCTTTTTGTGCTATGGATGCTTATGGAGGTTCAAGATTGAAATGTTTACTCTACAATGCTATGCAAATGTGAATGAAAGCTAATATTAGATGCTATGATGCTAAAATGATTTATTTAAGGCCAAAATAACAAGATATTAGTGATTTATGCTAAAATGCTCTCTAGAATTTACTATAACTTAGATGCACACAAGTTTTCATGATCTGGATTATGAAGAAATGGGCTCTATTTATAGGAAAAATGGAGCAATGGATGGTTGAGATTGAGTAATTTCAACAAGGATCAGGATGAATGATATTCAATCCATGTGAGGGCTTTCAACCCAATCCCAAGATGACAAGTGTGTCAATGTGAGATAGGTTGAGAGGAGAGGGAATAAGCATTAAATGCTTGACATGACCTGAGAGTTAACTTAGGAGTTAAGGTCAAGGTTAGGTTGAATGAATAAATTATTTATTCAAAGAATAAAGCTTTTATCCAATGGATAAACTCTTGTGAAAAGGCAAAAGGGATAACCATGGTCAAAGCAATAAATGCTTGAGGAGACACATGAGTGCAAGTTGATTTAACCATAAATGGGTATGTAAGAGCTATTAATGGTCATTTAAGAGCCATTAGTGGTTTTGAAAGACTTTAGAGGTTAGATTGTTGAACACACAAAGCATTAAATGCTTTTCAAAGACTTTGAAGTCTTTGAGAAGTGACTCCAAGTTGCTTAGGAATGTGACAAAAATTAGGGGATGGATTAGGTTAATTGATTAGGATTAGATATGTTCTAGAAGAATTTAGAAGAGGGTTTAGGAGTGCAAGTGGATTTGGTGGGTGAGGGAAAATAGGGTTTTAATTAAAATAAAATTAATTTATTTCAATTAATAGGTGCAAGTTGCATTTGTAGGAAAATGCAAGTGGGGATATAAATGATTTAAATAAATGTTTTATTTAATTTATTTAAAAGAGGAAAAGGGGGATTTAATTAAATAAATAGAATTTATTCATTTAATTGATTGTGAATTTGGTATAATTAATTAATTAAAATAAATTGAACAATTTATTTAATTAATAGGACAATGTTTGAAGATGAATTAATTAAATATTCATTTAATTAAACTGGATAGATTTATGTGACTACAATAACCATTGTAACATTTTTATAAAATATCTCTTTTGTCCTGCCCTTATAGATTTTAAAGAAGATTATAGAAATAAGTCAATAGAATTAACATTAAAAATTTTGATTTCTATTGGTGATGGATTAAATATTTTCCCACACTTGGTGGACCCTTAAGATAGAAGGTATGTATGGGAAGAGAGAGACATGATTCAATTTAACATATCCATGAAATTTTCTTTCAAATAAAAAATAAAACTGAAATAACTATAAGGAATTAAGGGCACTGAGGCATCAACAATCTCTTGTAAAATCATATAAATGTGTTTCAAAGTGTGGGTTGAGGAATTTTAAATCATTTCAATAGGAAAAAAATTTGTAACCACCATTTGAACCTCCCTTATTATGTTGTTTAGAGATTTCAACAAAATGATTTTGCAGATTTGACAGCCACCACTTATGCATGGAGGTTGTGGGTTTCACAATAAAAGGCTGACAAAATTCATTCTCTTCTAATCATCCTTTTTGGGCACAAGTTTTAAGATAAAAATGTGAATTTTATTTTATGGAGAGTGTCACATGAGTGAGGAAAGAACACATGACTAAAATTTGGAGAAAGGCATTCATTTTGGTACATTAGTTATTATTGTTTACTCAACAATAAAATGCAACAATTTCACAAGGTAAAAGGTAGAAATAATTCATTTGTTATCTTTTTAGTTTAAGAAAGGTCTTGTGTTCCAAGTTTTTTTTAAGATGACATTTAAGTTCTATATTGGAATTTTAATATTCAAACACTTTGGAGTAATAAGGGTTTATTTTTCTTGAGATGTAAAGTACATAAAGCTAATGTGATTTATTTTTCGAGTTACAAATATTTATTTTGATAACATTAAATTATCAAACATTTGTGCTTTTGGGGTCATCCATGGTACATGTGATAAAATATTTGAATTTTTGATTGTCATATAGGGTGGGTAAGGTCTAAGCACAAACTAATTAGAGGTTGGAGGAAATAGAGGCAAGATGATAACTATTATCCCAAGATATCTTCTTTCTTAGGAGTGATTTATTGGATGAGAAGCACTTTTCCATTGTTTTCCTTGAAGAAAAGATGGGTGATTGGAATGATGTGTGTCCCTTCAAGGAGCAAGGGGGGATAGGTTTTCTTGTGAGTGCACTTGGTGTATTCACATTTGGTTAGTGTTTTATATATAAAATGAGTTATTATTTCTATAGAACTAGATGAGGCATTAGATACAATTGAAGAAGATGTAGAGTTTAAAAGGAAAGGTGTCTCATTTGAAAGGAGGTTGGTGATACTTTATATGTTCTATCATGTTGTGTAGAATTTTGTTAGTTTGTGGAAAGTTTTATTAACAAACCTATTGGGTTGTTGTTAGTTTTTAGTTATTTTAATCCACAAACTTCATGAGTTATTGGTCTCTATATAGTTGAATCCATAAAGTGGATATGGATAGTTGAGAATTTGGTTGGACAATCAAAAAAATTATTAGATAAGAGATTTTTGGGCTAATGTTAATGCTAAGTTAGTAAATCAAGTAATTTCTCTAGATATGAGGATTTTGTGTTAATTTTTATGCAAATTTTTCTAGATATAGAAGTTTAGGTTAATGTTGAGATAGTTTTTTTTTTTTTTTTTTTTTCATAATTTAAATCGTAAGGTGGGGTTGTTAGTAAATTAAGGTTTATGTTTAATAAATTAATTATTATGTAAGTTAGATAGGAAGTTCATTTCCATTTCTTAGTTTTGTATAAGAAATATTAAGATTTTATAAAGCTATTTGAGGAGAGAGAGAGAGAGAGAGAGAGAGAGAGAGAGAGAGAGAGAGAGAGAGAGAGAGAGAGAGAGAGAGAGAGAGAGAGAGAGAGAGAGAGAGAGAGAGAGAGAGAGAGAGAGAGAGAGAGTTAAAGATAGATTGCATGAAGTCAAAAGATAGAATTAAAATGAGATAATAGGAGGGAAATAAAGAGTTGTCAAGTTATATTGGAATATTTCGAGTCATTTGCACTAACCAAGTAGGTGGTAGGTGGTAAAAAATTTAGAACCAAAATTCAAATGTTCAGATGTCATGAGACAATAGCTTGTTGTGAAAACATCCTTGTGGTGCACTAGTGTCTAGACAAATCATGCTTAAAAAGGACAAGTGGCAAGTACACACATAGTCAATACAAAACTAATGCTAAAAGCTAGTTATTGAAATGGTGTCCTTGAAAAACCAAGAGGGAAAAGGCTTATACAAGGGCTGAAATGAACCTACACAAATGCTAGGGGAACAAACACTAAAGTGGTTACAAAATTGTACATAAAATTACAAAGGGGTATGCTTAAACTCTATAATTAGTTTATATTCATCTTGGCTTGTTCCTTTTCTTCCTTAGTTTGCACATTGGAGTATGCTCGAGGATTTCTTGCTTGAGATGGTGGTCACATATATTGATGGAGTAAGAGAGAATGCTTGATAGTCATGTGGTATCATGTATGTCTATGATGATGTATTTCATTGACTAATGATTACACAGTTTATAAAATAAGTAAGAGAATGTTGGGATAAGGTGTTGTACACCTTGCATTTTTTTTTAATGTTTTTTATTATTACGTAATTGGTACACCTAGAGGGACCTAGACGATTATTCATTATTGGGAGTTAACATTCATCAGTCCACTTTATGTGTTGTATGTAACATTCATAAATATGTTTAATGTGAGTCACACATTGAGATGTATTTAATTCAATATTTGGAAAATATTAATAAATTGAAAACTTATTATCAAATATTAAATATTGGGTCAGTAGTTTTATCAACTCATAGTTTTGAGTGACATGGTTTTACTTAAAAAATTCATTATATTTGTGTGAGCTTGATTCTATATAATTAATCATATGTTTAGTGGTTAATATTGACCTTGGGTGAGTTGTCTATCATTAATGGATTTTATAGAATCACTATTTAAGGAGTTCATATGTGAAGCAATGCACAAGATGTGTGGATTTACTTTTGGACACATGACGGATGCATGAAAGAGGCTTGATGTTTCAAAAGTATTCATTACAACACTCTAAGTGCATGTATTTTTTATTTTCTAAATAATATATGGAGTATGGATGATGTTGGCGTTGGGAATTTCTCTCATGATGGTTTCCCTAGGGTATATCTTGTGTTATATTGTGTTTGGTCTATTTGATATTAGCATAGTGATTATTATATAAGATTATATGCATGCTTTTCTCTCATGTGTTGTTTAGGAAATGGATTAAATTAATTGGGTATTGTTTTATTATTTCTTAATATGATCTATCTAAATGTGTTCTATATGGATATAATGAAGAAAATACTTCCTAAATTTTCTTTCATTGTTTCATTTATGTGGATCTTTTGTAGTAGTAGTGAAAATGTCTGAATAAACTTGTTATTTTTGTTACCACTATGACATACTTTTAGGCTTACTTGGGATTGCATCCCACTGATTCTTCTTTCCTATTAGTGGGTTGGGGCATTAGCCTAGTATTTTTGTTTTGGAAAATTTGGTTGCAAAGGAATCATCAAACTTTCAAAAGGCATCAACATATAATTTAATATGTTTAGCAAAAAATTTAAAATTTAGACAGAGACTATTGAAGCTAAGTACACTATGGATCATGACCTTGCTTCCTCTTATGTACTAATTATCAGGCATTTAACATGAGTAACTTGACTAGTTCTACTTCTCTTGGCTTTGATATCAAATCTTCACATAGGGATAATAGAGTTAAAAAATGGTCACCTCCCTTCAAATGTGTTCAAAATTAATATTGATGGTTCTTCTTGGGATAATCTAGGTGTAGGTAGGACTAATGATCTTGAATGTGGTTCTAATGGCTCAATTAACTTCTTTTAATGTATCACTATAGGATTTCATATTAAAATTCATATACATAAATGAAATATATACATATGAAATTCTATACATATGAAATTCTATACAAAAATTGATAACATAATTGAGAATGGGAAGGCCGACACTAACAGTGGCTCAAATATTAGGGAATTTTGGTTAGACACCAATATGGAATATAGTACCCAAATAGGTTCAAGGCTCTCAAAAGGATCCATAGTTTCCAAAAGGGTCCATGGCACCCAACAAGGGGCTATGATTCCCAATTTTGACATAGTCCAACCAAAATTGGGTTTTCAAAAGGGATTCTGGAGTGTTAGGACTTGTGATGCCAAATCAAGTCCTAGTTTTAGTAGTTAACAACATTGGGATATGATAGGGCACAAATAAATTTGGAAATGACATAGGATAAAGCACACTAAAAGAAAGGGCTTAAAATGAATTTGAAATTTTAAAGGAGTTACAATCTATGACAATACATTGAGCAATCATGACATCATTCTTCTCATTGTGAAAATATAATGTTATAACAATTTTAAGTCAAATTATGCTAGTTGTAAAAAAGAGGTTTCAATGAATACTTCAATATCAATAAGAAAATATTTATTAAAAAAATCATAACCAAATGTCAACATCATATGCATGGTTTTGACAAAAAAAAATTAAAACACTTTAATTTAATACTTTCTTTTGAAAAGAAATGCCAATTTTGACCTTCAATTAAAAAAACCACTTTTTTATATCATATCTAAAATCCAAATTTTATCATCTAGGTATTAAAATAGATTATGAATTTAAAAATTTTAATATTTAATATTTTATGCCATACTAATATTTGTAGTGTAAGTACTTCAATTTTTTATCTGAACTATGACAAACTTTAATCTGAAAAAGAAAAAAAATCTACATTCAGCTAAAAAGGTTCTCATTATCTTTCATTTAAATATAATAAGGATAATAATAGTTAACCATAAATATCTACTAATATAGATCAACATCCTATGTAATTATAAACTTAAAATACTTTCACCATAGACATACAATCCATGCTAATATATCATAATGAATATAATTTAAAATTTTCATTGTGCAAATCAACTAATATCAATGTCTAGAAAAGGTATAACAATTTTGAAACAAATTAGAAGAAGAAGGTGGGCCTTACAATTCTTGGCCTATTTTTTATGGATTAACATCATATATTTCACATTAATTAATGAAGCATTGCTATACAAAATTAGGTTCATCCATCAATCCATCACCTCTCCATACACACATTCCTATGTATTTCACCTTATACCTTACTTGTTTCTACATATACCTATTCTTCAAACATTTTTTAGACATATTATTTTACCCATTTATATTCATTCATTTTTCACCTCAATATTATAATATTTATATCTTAAATCAATCCTATGGCATGCAAGACCTATCCTACACCATGTAAAATTTATCCAAGTTTGAAGAAATTTAAAATCAAATTTGTGACAAATCTCACCTATTTCGCTTGTCACTATGGACCACTTTGTTACATGTTTTCATAATTACTTGTATATTTTTCTTTTTCAAGATAACAATGTGCATTCATTAGTGTCTATTATCAAGAAAGAAGTTTCATGCATTTCAAAGAAGTCCAAGATTATTTTTTATTAGGGGTAGAATAGTTTTTGAAGGGACCCTAAACCTTGTACAAATGGATTTTGTCAGGATCCGAATCCCACTTACAAAATGCAGCAATAAGATAATACATAGAAAACTAGCAACCAACATGGAGTTAAACAAAAGAATCTAAGCATCAAAAACTCAATTGTAACAACACTATGTCAAAGCCTTCAAATGATACCACTCAAAAAGTCATAAGCAATGGGCTTTCTAAGGCCCCCATAACCTTAACAATGGGTTTAAAAGGGGCTCCAATAACCTTTGAATAATAGAAAGACAAACTTTCATTGCATTCCTCAATCTCCACCTCAATATGAGAGAAACAAAAACAAATCGAAACAAGAGCAGTAACAACCCCTTTATAGCCATACAACAATCCATCATTGTCCTCAAACTCCACCTCAATATGAGCTATAGGAACAAAGCTTGAGACCATCCTTAAACACCACCTCAATGGGAAAATAAGAGTGAAATCGCCACAATGGGCAACATAAATCCCCTTACAATAACTCAACAATCAAATATTAACACATCCCACCAACATATCCTCCACCTCAATAGAAGAATCAAAAATAGAACCTAAGAAAAGGGAAAATAAAACCCACTTACAAGAAGTCCATATCCTAGAAGAAAGAGTGCTCATGATGTATAACAACCAACAAACTAGAACAACTCCCATGAAAGCCATTAGCCTAAAAACATAACCTTGGAAAGCCAAACAAAATCAACTCCACAATAGTCCCAAAAGAAAAAATCATTCCATATTGAAACCGAAAAATCCTTCCAATAATGTCTCCAATAGCAACTCTGAGCAAGGAAGAAAAGCGGGAACCAAGCCTAACCAAAACCACCAATAGAGCATAAAAACTAAGGGTCCAAAGCACATACCAAGAGAGGCCCAAATAAGCCCTTCCATAGCATAGCTGCACCAACTACAGAAAGAAAAGAAAAAAAAAACAAAAACAAAACAAAACAAACAGAACACAAAATGCCTCCAAAACAGAAACACGACCATGTCCATACCAAGCAGATCGAGAGAAATAAAAACCTCCTTACCAAAGTCCCTAAAGGAGAAAAAAAAATGAGAACAAGAGGGGTTAAAAATGAATGAGAATAAGAGTGTTCTATTATGTCTCTTCAAGCATTACCATTTGCTGGTCTGTTGTATTTGTTTATTAATTTGTAAAGTAGATCTGATATTCCTGTATTTTAATTTAATGTATTCTTGTATTTTAAATTAATGTATTCTTTCTTAGTAGCTGTTATTCCTTACATTTCTACTTTGTTTCAATTAAAAAAAAGGAAGAGGGGATAAAACACCTCAACCACAACCCTGAACCAACTATCCACTAAAGCTGTCAGAAAGTCCAAGCCAAGAGCCTCCGAAAGCCACAGAAACCAACAGGCCAATGGGGATCACAAACAGAGGAAAGCGCAAGAGCCCCCTCAACCAGATCAATGAGCCCAGCTCCCAAAGAGCACAAGACAAAACAATTGCCAGACAACCACAGTAGGGAAGCATGGGACTGTCCAGCCAAAACACCAACAACAACAAAGAAGGCCACCTCAACAATAGTAGCGGTTTCCTCAACCAAGAGCAAAACCCAAATCAGGCCACCACACCCGCTTCAAGCACAATCGGACTTCTAAAGGCAGAAACCATCAGAATAAACCCCAACTCTACTAAGGAGTGAAGGGACCCCGAGAAGCCACAAGACACCAAATGGAAATCAAATAGACTCTCCTCTACCCAAAACAGAGCTAGCCTCCATAAAGCACTCAACTCCCCACGAAACATCAATGCAAGTCCAATCCAGGGGAGAGAAAGACTCACTTCAACACACTACGCCATCACAAAAAACGACAACCCCAACACTGCACAAAATGCTAGGAAGAAAGACAACCTCAAGGAGAGCTTGCAAAGAAGGCCCAAGAAAGGGCACTCTAAAGGTGAAGCCCTAATCTAGGTTTGACCCAACAACCGCTACTACAAACCATGGTCGGCCAAAATCACTCAGGACTGCACCAAAAAGGAAAAAGCTGTAGAAATATCTTCAATTTGCAAGCGGAAAATCTCCCAATCGTCTACACCACCCTCTTCCGTATCCTCAATTTCATCAGAAACCCTACTCCTATCTCCACTCACTCCGTTCTCGCCTCACTCCATAAAATATAATTCTGTGTTGTTCCGTTCTTCAGAAGTCCAAGATTGTTATCTTTAATTATTTCCATAATTGTAAAGTCGGCTATATCAAATTGGTCGATCTATGAAAACTTTGTTAGGATGAAGAAACGAATTTAAACAGCAGAATTATAAACACACAACACAGACAAATGAGACACACATATTTATCGTGGTTCGGCAATTGCCTACATCCACACTTGAAGCAGGGGAATCAATAGATTAATAATCAATCTGGTTTACACACATACACAGCTGCAAGCAGTTCCAAAATTAACCTCTACAAATGAAATACAATCAGCTCTTAAAGAACTTGCAAGGAGAAGTTGAATAGCCAAAAGTTTTGGCAGCAAGAGGAAGGATTCCGTTGGACTTCACTTCGAACAATCTCCCACTGAAGGCCAACGAACTGCTGCAACAAGTAGATTCCCCTACTCAGTCCCACTATCAGTTATTGGAAAGGCCGAGAGAAGCTCGGCAAAAATCGAACTTCTCCCACTTAACCACTTTAGTGAGCACATCAGCTGGATTCATGTTGGTATGAATTTTATCTACATGAAACTTGCCTTCCTCGACCATATGGCAAACATAATGACTGTGAACATCAACATGTTTTGATCGTGGCTAAGATGTCTGATTTTTTAGTCATGAAAATAGCACTGCTGTTATCACAAAACAAAGCAAAATCTGATTGCTTCAACCCCAACTCGCTGAACAAGAGTTGCAACCATAACATCTTTTTTGCTCCTTCAGAAAGAGCTATGTATTCAGCCTCCGCAGTCAATTGAGCAACTGTATGTTGCAATTTTGAAGCCCAACTAATCGCTGCTCTAATACCAATTGTTAGTTTTAAAACGAGCAGAGAAAACACATAACAATGAACAGAAAACAGATAAACATATCAAATATGAAATGAAGAGTTTTTTGGGGAAGGCAAACAGCCATGTGACTGTTGGGCTTCATATACCCAATGGACTTGACCATTATAATCTATCTAAACACCATAAATCCTTGGCAATCAGTAAAACACACAGTTCAAAGTGAATCAATTATAATCTAAATGAAGAAAAATAAAATAAAGACAAAATTGTTCAATAATAAATAAAACATTTTATTCATTCAAACTGATTATAGAGACTTCTTAATCACATTGATTGAATGATCATTACAAATTATCTCAATAAATAGGTGTCTTAGATGAATTCTAGATTGAATGATCATTACAAATTATCTCAATAAATAGGTGTCTTAGATGAATTCTAGAAAATGCAATTTCATGCAAAATCTATATTTAGAACACCTAGTTCTAACTCATGTAAAAAGCTCTAGAAAACTAGAGTATCTCATGCAATGTGGGGAAATTATGGTGGCAACATTCTCCCCTTTAATTTTGACCACTAAATGCTTCAACACAAAAAAAATTGTTTCAATATTAGTGGGATTTCCTCTTTCTGACTTTAGAAGGAATCTCTCCTACTACGATGCATTATGCAATGATCTCTAGTCTTCACTGTGACTCCGGATCCATGCTTTCTCTGCTCCTATAGAGCGCTTCAAATTAATTTTTTTGACAAAATACTGTGGTAAAAACTATGGCCTTTCACCTTCTTCACTAGTGACTTCAACCTTGACAAATTATGCCAGATCTTCTCTTTGACATTGATCTCCTCTTTTGAGCGCCGGCTTCACCTTGTTTAAGTGGTGGCTTTTGCATTGACAGTAAGCTTGACTCCATTCGATTTGAAATACTTACCCTTTCAACTTGGGCATCTTTCCATACTCAAAAATTATCACAAAATGGCTTGTGATCTTCTTTAATCTCCTCTGGTGGCTTCCCGTGGTCACCTCCATTTGGATTGCAAATTCTGAGCTGTGAGTATTTCACTTGGCCTGGCTTCTTAGTTATGGCATCTTACAAATCTTACTTTTCACAATATTTGGGGGCAGCACCAATCTTCATTGTTTGCTTGGATGATCCACGTCTTTAGTTAACAGCTACAGCCTTCTGTTAATAAATAGCAACTTTTTTCCTAAAAAAGTGATTCCTCCTTTATTGGCGACATTCATACCTTGCAACTGCAACTTTAAATTTTGTAATTACTCTGCAATTACATTTCAGCTGGTTTATTTGGGAGCTTCACAAATTAAATTGATTTTGTATAGACTTCCCCTCCGTTTCTTGAACAACAGAATCGCATTTCCTTGATTGGGAAGACACCTTAAAATCGGCAGTCTTTCCTTCCTGGCTGCGTTCAAAACAAACACCAAAGCAGCAGCTCACTTCTTTAAAAATTGTTATTTTAACAGGCTGCGATTTCTTTGTCTTTAAACTCCCAATCATCTTCCATATAATTCTTATATGATGTCCTCTTACTCAGCCTTTTCAATGGTCCACAGGTTAATTTTTTCCCTGCTGATACACCATTCTGCAGACTTTTCCACATTCTTACAAACTCTTTTTTAACCTCAAAACTTTGGATTTTCTCCTTTTCACCAATTTAACCCAACAAATGATGGACTCACCTCTGATATCAATTGAAGTAAAATAAACACAGAATTGTTCAACAACAGATAAATCATTTAATTAATTCAAACTGATTGTAAAGACTTTTTGATCACATGTTAAGATCAATATCGAATGATCAAAAATAAAAAATCATTACAAATTACCTCAATAAATAGAGGTCTTGAATGAATTCTAGAAAATCATGAAACTCTCCCTACTTATCTATATGTAGAATAGCCAATTCTAATTCATGTCAAAAGCTCTAGAAAACTAGAGTATCTCATACAATGTGAGGAAATCACATGCGAACAAATGTTACAAAACATTATTATGTACAAATTGATCTATAAATAAATTACAAATCTATTTAAAATATTAAATAAATTAGCATTTATCTTTCTCCATCTAATAACTCAGAAGTAAATAACATCAAAATTATCATTATTCATTATTCCTAGAGGCAAATAACCTGAATCCTCGCATATGCTTTCCCAAATTAACCTTTATTGTTCAGTTATAATTTCCTACTTTTATTGATTTATTGTGACATTTTCTTTCGAATTGCTTTATTGACTTTCATCACAAATAATGTCGAGAGGGTTACCACCTTAAAAAATAAAAATAAAAGCAAGTCAATTCTCAAATAAATGATCGCCAAATCAACAAGAAAAGAATTATCAATTTAAAAAAATAAAAAATTACAAGAAATTTAGATTGCATATATTCCTCTAAAGACGATAAATTTGGTAATTGCTAATAATGATGTTATAAATGATTATGAGCCTTTCAATTACTGTAGTACTCGCCCTTCTTGTTGATGGCCGCATTTGATTGCTGGCTACTATCAATGACTTTGTTATCATGAATCCTTCTTGTGTTTAGGTTTCGTAATTATTGCTACTGTACTATACTTCCCTTTTTTCAATTGCTTTTTTATTATATTATATTATATTTAATTAAATTAAAACATTTATTATTTAACAGCCCATCAATTTTTATATAAAATGATATAATTGAAAATACAGCATTTAAACACTATAAAAACTGTTCAGCTGAGCTTAAATCTAAGCACATATCTACGTGGGCCTAATCAGCCATATCACAGTGAAAAACTGAATCTACGCTATTCAACCATTTGTACATTAAAAGAAAAATTATCTCCAAGATGTCTAATTTAATGGATATACAGTAAGAAGAGCATTTGGAACGAGGATCTCAAATAGCAAAAGTAATACACTTATATTGAAAGCCTTTTGAAATGTTTCTGTTTATATCTTCTTCACAGGCATTGTGGGTGACAATAATGGACAAAAAATACAGAGCTAACCATTTCACAGGGTGTATTCTCCTCAGCTTTCCATCCCATCTGTGACGACTAGCTTAGAATTTTTGTTATTTATATTGGGATACTGAAGGATCTGCCATCAATATACCTTTTTCTTCAATTCTATGCCTATATTAAAGCACTGCAATGCATATTCTGTATGTAACTTTGAGGGAATATATGTTTTTATCATGTGGTAGTGGAAGGATTTGATTCGCCTGGACTGCTCCCAGCCATACCATCCGCATAATGGGTATTCTTGTGAAGGTTCACAAGAATCGACCACAAGACATTAACATCTTCATCATTGCAGGATTTGACGTCCTCATACAAAATATGAAGCCCATTGCCTGCACACACACAAAAAAACAAAAACAAATACTGTTTGTGAACTTAAAACTGAAGAAGAGTTGAAGAAGGTTAAGATAAGAAATTGGTTTACTTTTTTTGTGGGCTGTGAAGAATCGCTTAGAGAAGTTCCTCCATATCCTTCTGATAGGATTCAGCACCCTTTTCTCAAGCATTAAGCCTCCCATTACTATCTTCCATCCTACAAAGAATGATGACCAGAACATAAATAAATCAAAAAAACCTGCATTAGAGTGCCTTCTAAGGCATTCTATTTGGTTGGTGGGCTGTTCCATCCAATCGTCAAGAAGCTAAGATTTTCAAGCTGTCATTCAGAAGAAAGTAATCTGTCCGAAGTATGATTGATTGGTAGAGGAGATGAATCAGGGCACTGCTCAGATTTCGATATCTGGCCCTCTTTATTATTGATTACGAACTCAAGCCTGAGAAGCAACACTGACAGAAGTGACATTGCTGTATATTCAATTAATATGTGTACTTTTGTGTCACTGTAGTTTCCTTACCCTTGCTGTCTTTTTTGTTTTTCATGTGTTGCATACATTTTATATATATTTTATTTGATGGATTATGGTCGTGAGTCCGGATTGACCTTGACTCGTGGACACCAACGAATGTGAAATGAATTCTTACAGAATGAATGATGGATTTGATGGCTTTACTGTTTTTATTGGCAATGAATCCAACTTATATTATTTGGTTGTCTTTACGGTTTTTTTCAACAGGTACTACGTAAATGTCTGATGGTGATCCATGCTCTCATATATAACCTCAATTATTTTCACATAGCCTGTTGTTTCATTCTGCAGTTGTTGGCTGTGTAAGTAAAGTTTGTTGGTTCAACCTTGTTAAGGTGTGAACGTTATTTTCTTACAGACGATTATATTTTAAATCAAATCTGTGATAACGTTAGAAATTGCCAAATATATTAAATTCTAGAAGTATTCATAAGAAACTAATCGCAGCTGCACTGTTCATGATGTTGATACACAGCCTAACTAGGCTTGATGAGGAATAAAGATGAGGTCTGACGCCTGCAATACCGCGTCAATACACAATCTATGGTGATGTAGATCTATTGGTAAAGTAGTTTTTGGATTCAATTGTGTATAATAGTTTTGTATCAACGTTTTGGATCACACTCTGTGATCCATCATAAAGATAATGAGATCCAAAGGAATCAAATAATTTATTTAAGTATATTTAAGATATTAATCAATCTAATTTATTGTAAATAAAAAAGAATTTTAAAAAAATGTGTAATTAGAATAGAATTTTATGTATTTGTCTTCATATTAAATGATTTAAGTTTATGTAATTTTGCAACTCTTTTTTTCAAACATTTAAAATATAAATGCTATATTATGTTTTAAATAAAATGCACATAACTTCTAATCCCAATTCTAATGGGAAAAAGATGTCATATAACTTCTCATCTTAACCCAAATAGAAAGAAGATGTCACATACAACTTCTAATCATGAATTTAATATGTTGTCTCAATAGCCCTGGTTTTTTAAATGATGTTTTATAAACATTTTGTACATAAAAAGAGTGCCAAAAATTTGGATATTTCAATATGTTCCGACATCATAAACCATGGTAGGCAACCTCAATTTTCCTAGATTGAATCTTGAAATATTTACTCAGCTTGATATTTATTTATTGAGTTAAAAGATGGATATTAATGGATGGTTAGTAGTGATTTAGGTTAAGAATCGTCTTGTAAACTAGAATCCAATGGGTTTTTAACACCAAGGCATTTGAGACCTTTCTTCTTCTTAGTAGATCTATAAATGGATGAAATATACAAGCTTTCAAAACAATTTGTTAACTTTGACTGACTTCTTCAATGTGTAAGTATAAAACTTGTTTATTATAAAATTAATATTCCACTTGTTTGAATAATAAAAATAATATTTTTAATGTAGAAATATTAACATTCCCATGTGGAAATAGGGGAGAGGACCCAGTTTTCCTAGATTGAATCTTGAAATATTAATTTAGCGTGATATTTACTTATGGAGTTAAAAGATGGATATTAATGGATGGTTAGTAGTGATTTAGGTTGAGAATCCTCTTGTAAACTGGAATCCATTTTTTTTTTAACACCAAGGCACTTGAGACCTTTCTTCTTCTTGGTAGATCTATAAATGGACAAAATATACAAGCTTTCAAAACAATTCGGTAACTTTGACTGACTTCTTCAATGTGTAAGTATAAAACTTGTTTATTATAAAATTAATGTTCCACTTGTTTGAATAATAAAGATAATATTTCTATGTGGAAATAGCAGAGAGGACCAGTAGATGAGCATGTTCCAATTGTTTTGATAATAGTTGTTGATTTAATACCCATACTTGTTGACTTAATGTCCAATTTTTTGACAACATTGCACCAATAGTTGTGACTTTCATACCCATAATTGAATGAAATGTACCCTTAATTGTGAAAACTAAATAATCATGTGATGCTACATTAGTTGCACAAGTATGGGGGCCTCTTTTACATGATTATTGGTCTCACCTTTTTCTTGGCCCTTTTTGGACACCTTAACAAAAACCATGTTGATGTGGCATCATATTTGATGATGTGCCCTTGAAACCTTTGTTATAAGAAGGGGACTTGCCAAGTAAGATGTTGTAAAAAATTGGGAGTGATTTGGAATTTCTACGTAGGATTTTGAGGAGTGTGAAGTTAGGGTGCTCAACTATAGGGTCCTCTCCCCTATTAACTTAGTGAATGGAAAACTAAAATCCCCTACTAGAAAATTAAGTTGCATAAATGGATCACCTTTTATTAGAAATGTTACCTTGTTATTTTGGTTTTCCTACAAAAAGTAATTCTTTGAAAGGGTTTTGCTATTTTCTCTATAATATTATGGGATAGATCTACCGATTTTGTTGTAAGAACTGACAAAAAAACTTATCTTAATGGTTGAATTCCTATTTTCTTTAGAAACCGCATCGCCATGCATTAGGTTTTTCCTCTTTCTCCAATGTTCTATTTGTATATGTTTGATACATCAAATCAAAATCACAATCGTGTTGATTTTTTAAATTTATTTGATTCATTAATATCATATGAGCATCTCCTTCAAATTTATTTCCTAACCAAACTTTGAATGGCATCTCAATACTTCTTGTACCATGTAATTTTGAATACATTTTTTTTAAATATCCTTTCAAGTCTCTCATCATTAATAAATTTTCTAGTCTTGTATCAAAGGAGCTTGGTAATCCTTAAAATTTAGTTGTTATAGTGTCATAAAATGCATTCGTTAATTATAAGCCTAAATTGACACTTTGCTTAGCACTTGCTTCAATTTTCATTCCCCTGAATAATTTTAAAACCATTTCTAGCCTTGAATTTACCCCTCCCTGCTCCTTCCCCCCCCACCCCCCCACAACTGAAGGAGACATGACATATTCTATTTTAGATCTTAATTATCTTATTTTGTATTTAATCATAATTATCTTATTTTATATTTAATCATCTTCAACAACCAAAATTAAGACAGAAACTAACATCACTGGCCTAGATTCTCACATTTCACTTTCAAATAGCTATTTTTGTTAGACCTGGGCTTCAAGCACATATTTTTTCACCTTTGGCATTATGAAATTTGGTCTCAATTTTCATTTATGTCCATTTTGTATTAATTTGTTTAATCAAAAACAAAACGTGTGACTCAAAAAAGTTAGTACCTTTCCTAATTTGGAGGGACAATCTTTATGATAGTGAAGCTCTATCAAATTCATCACAAAAGTCTATGAATCTGAAAAATAATCTAAAATATCAAGTTGTCAACATTCACGATTAATGCAAAGATTACTGAAGCTTCAAGGATTGTTGAAGGATGATATAGATTAATGAGTAGTTATTGACTTCTACCTATCCTCAAGGGTTTGGTATGAGCTTATTTGAGCTAGTTATTAGTGTAACTTTCACTACATAACATTGTATAATTGTTCTATAATTACATTGCAAATGATCATCTTCTACAATTATGTTTTCTTTCCTGTATTTATTGCTACACATCTAATATGATTGAATCATCAAGATTTCACATATGTTTTCACATATAGTATTAGAGGAATAGCCTATTCTATGATACTATGTAGTTTGAGAGTGTGCATTTCCTATTGGAGCACTTTGTAAATGGATTTGAGCAAAATATAAAAGCATAGAGAAGGTCTATGGAATAGTTTTTATGTGAGATGTTATTGAGTTGTAAATTGAAGTAGAAGAGCGTAGAAGAGGTGATATGGAGGTAACACGGAGGTGATTTCCTAGGTAGATCTATAAATGGACAAATATACAAGCTTTCAAAACAATTCGGTAACTTTGATTGACTTCTTCAATGTGTAAGTATAAAACTTGTTTATTATAAAATTAATGTTCCACTTTTTTGAATAATAAAAATAATATTTCTAATGTGGAAATATTAACACTCTCATGTGGACATAGGGGAGAGGACCCAATTTTGAGCACATTCCAATTGCTATGGTAACAGTTGTTGATTTAATACCCATACTTGTTGACTTAATGTCCAATTTTTTTGACAACATTGCACCAGTAGTTGTGACTTTAATACCCATAATTGAATGAAATGTACCCTCAGTTGTAAAAACAAACTAATAATGTGATGCCACATTAGCTACACCAGTGTGGGGGCCACTTATGCATTTGGTCTCACCTTTTTCTTGGGCCTTTTTGGACACCTTGACAAAATGTACGTTGATGTGGCATCATATTTGATGGTGCCCCTAAAACCTAAGTTATAAGAAGGGGACTTGCCAAGTAAGATGTTGTAAAAAAATTAGGAGTGATTTGAAATTTCCACATAGGATTTTGAGAAGTGCGAAGTTAGGGTGGTCAACTATAGGGTCCTCTCCCCTATTAAATTAGTGAAGTGAGAACTAAAATCCCTTACTAGAAAAAATAAGTTACATAAATGGATCATATTTTATTAGAAATATTACCTTGTTCTTTTGATTTTCCTATAAAAAGTAATAGTTTAACAAGGTTTTGTTATTTTCTTTACAATATTATGGGATATATCTCTTGATTTTGTTGTAAGAACTGACAAAAAAAAAATTATCTTAACGGTTGCATTCCTATTTTCTTTAGAAACCTCAATGACATGCAATAGGTTTTCCCTCTTTCTGCAATGTTCTATTTGTATATGTTTGATACATCAAATCAAAGTCAAAATCATGTTGATTATTTAAATTTATTTGATTCATTCAAATCATGAGCATCCCATTCAAATTTATTTCCCAACCAAACTTTGAATATGCAATTTTTAAAAAATATCCTTTTAAATCTCTTAGCATTAATAAATTTTCTTGTCTTGTACCAAAGGAACTCAAAAATCCTTAAAATTTAATTGCTATAGTGTCACAAATTGTACTCCTTAATTGTGAGCCTAACTTCACACTTTTCTTAGCACTTGCTTTATTTTCCACTCCCCTAAACAATTTTAAAACCATTTCTAGCCTTGAATTTACCATTCCCTACTCCTCCCCCAACCCCCCCCAACTGAATGATATGTGATATATTCAGTTTTAGATCTTAATTATCTTATTTTGTATTTAATCATCATGATCAACAACAAAAATTAAGACGGAATCTAACATCATCGACCTAGATTCTCACATCTCACTTTCAAATAGCTCATTTTCATGGGACTTGGGCTTCAAGCACATATCTTGCCAAAATATTTTGAATTTTAAATATTTTGTCACCTTTTACATTATGGAATTTGGTCTCAATTTTCATTTATGTCTATTTTACATTAAATTTTCTTATTAAAAATCAGACTTGTGAGTCATTAAAGCTAGTAGCTTTCCTCATTTGGAGGGACAATCTTTAAATCTGAAAAATAATCTAAAATATCAAGTTGTCAACATTCACGATTAATGCAAAGATTACTGGAGTTTCAAGGATTGTTGAAGGATGATAGAGATTAATGAGTAGCAATTGACTTGTACCTATCCTTAGGGGTTTGGTATGATCTTATTTGAGCTATTTTTTTAGTGTAACTTTGAGCTATTTTTTTTAGTGTAACTTTCATTACATAGCATTGTATAACTGTTCTTCAATCTTTATGATAGTGAAGCTCTATCAAATTTTCAATCTTTATGATAGTGAAGCCCTATCAAATTCATCAAACAAGTCTGTAAATCTGAAAAATAATCTACAATATCAAGTTGTCAACATTCACGACTAATGCAAAGATTACTGAAGCTTCAAGGATTGTTGAAGGATGATAGAGATTAATGAGTAGCAATTGACTTGTACCTATCCTCGGGGGTTCGGTATGATCTTATTTGAGCTAGTTGTCTAGTGTAACTTTCACTACATAACATTGTATAACTGTTCTACAATCTTTATGGTAGTGAAGCTCTATCAAATTCATCACACAAGTCTGTAAATCTGAAAAATAATCTACAATATCAAGTTGTCAACATTCACGATTAATGCAAAGATTACTGAAGCTTCAAGGATTATTGAAGGATGATAGAGATTAATGATTGACTTGTACCTATCCTCAAGGGTTTGGTATGATCTTATTTGAGCTACTTGTTAGTGTAACTTTCACTACATAACATTGTATATCTGTTCTATAATTACATTGCAAATGATCGTCTTATACAGTTATGTTTTGTTTCCTGTATTTATTGCTACACATCTAATATGATTGAATCATCAAGCTTTCATATATGTTTTCACATATGGTATCAGAGGAAAAACCTGTTCTGTGATACTACGTAGTTTGAGAGTGCATTTCCTATCGGTGCACTTTGTAAATGCGTTTGAGCAAAATATAAAAGCATAGAGGTGGTCTACGGAATAGTTTTTATGTAAGATGCTATTGAGCTACAAATTGAAGTAGAAGAGCCTAGAAGAGATAATATAGAGGTAACACAGAGGTGACTTTCTAGCAACCCCATGGCATGAGCACTGGCAGATCATGGTGAATGGTCGATGGGATCGCTTCAATCATTTCTTGTATATACAATTCCAGATATTATAGCTTTCACTGATTCATTTCGTCATATACATTATATATTTCCATCTATTAGTTTTTGTTGTCGCTTATCAGTCATCCTACACTTGTAATGACGTGAAAGAAGTGGAACATGCTGAGTTGATAACTCTAAGCACATAACGGTGTACGAGATCATTACAAGTTCTAATGTTTTCAGAGATCTTCAGATTGGAGTGCCTATTAATCAAATGAGAATTATATTTGTGCACGGTAAAGGGAAAAAGAGGAAAAGATAAAATCCATGATATTTGAAATCTATGTGTAATCATATATATGTAGTCCAATATATAAGCCCGATACATGAAGTACGTTGATAAAGGTGTCGCAAAGAATTCTGCTAGAAGAATGAATGCGCCTCTACTCATGTGTTGGAGAATGCTAAATCATGTCAGAGAAGTCTTTAAGGGAATAGTAAAAGGTGTATGTGCACTATAGAATAGCACTCCAGGTTCATGATTTTCCTTAGTAACTTATTTCTGTTTGTTTCACTTTCTGGAGCAACACTTTCTTGTTGGTATCGTCTATAGCCTTGTCAAACACAGTGAATTTCTTGCTAATCGACATTTCTTATATCATCCATGGCAAACACATCCCTTTCATACTCATTATTTACCATTTTAATCTCCAATGGACCAATTAAATCCTATCTAGTTTTGCTCGTGTCAAAATCTCACGTGCCTCATTTGTAATAGGTGGAAGTCAAATCATACAATTTAGCTCTCCATAGTAGATGTATCCACTATTGGTTTAAGAACATGTGCATCAATTGTGACCATAGTATTGGTAGTAGGAGTTAGGGAAAAACAACTTTCCATGCCTAATATCCAAATTATGTTGCATCAATCAGTAGGAGGGGTAACTGAGGAAGTGCATAATGTTGAGGTTAAATATAAGGAAATAAGGCTTCACGAGATAAATATGGCTATATTACTATCTATTATTGTAGGGAAACAACTAAGTAGGTCCTCAAGGGTATTGATAGAGAAAGTTGCATGTCTCTACTGGAAGCCTTGGATTATGAGCTTATTAATGGAGCAATTGATCAAGAGTCTATTATACTCGTTACCCCTCTTTGGGAGCTTGTAGTACTTTTCCTAGTGCTACCTTTGAAGGGTAAAAACTAAAATGTGTCAACTTGGAGCCTGAAGGCACTAGATGATGGAGGATTTCCATAATCTCGAGTTAGCTTCTCACATTGTGATGATGCTTTGTATGAGAAGTGATTTAGGCTTTAGTCTCTCTTTCATTCCTTCTAATTTTCCTAGTAGATGCTAACAAATTCAAAGAATAAATCTATTGTGAATTTGTCTATTATTTGGTGATACGTAAGGAGTTTGGTGAAGATCTCAAGTATAGATAGTTGCCCAGAGACTTCATGAGACTATGATCAAGATTTATCACTCTTACAAGGGTCAAGAGACAACTTGTAGGGTTGTCGTTGAGAATAACTCAGTATCCGTGATTTGAGTGTTTGGGACAGAGACCTCAAGGACTCAAATAAGAGCTTTATTTAGAATTTGATTATTCAAATAAAAAACTTCTCAAATATATGTACTTATTTTATATAATCAACAAGTTTTGTTGCTTAATCCTTAAGAGGATTTCCTTAGAGCAAGGTGAAATTGACATTTTCAAGATCAATGTAATAAGGGGGGAATGTTAGTGCAACTATTACTATATAATGTTATGCAATTGTTCTTAAATCACAGTTTAAATTATCTTTTACTCTAGTTTTGATTACAAAAAGCGGGTTAGGCCCTTACCATTACATATCTATAAAAAACTGTCACCAAAGCCGCATGAGAAATGCACACCTCACTAAAGACGAAACAACAAAAAATAGAAAGGAACCACCAAGCACTAGATGAAGACTGGGGACAATAATAGCAAACAAAAATCAAAACTAAACTAGCCGATTGCCAAAGACATTAAGAGATAGTTTATTGGGCAGAGGTGTTACCCTCTTGCCAATCCTTACACAGACCTAAAACTTTGTTAGAGAGAAAGATTTTTTTGTTAGATTCCTTCATAGAGTTCAAAGTAGTAGTATCTAGAGTATTTTTAACCATAAAGGTAGGGGGCTCCATCAAACTAGAGGGGGATAAAGCATGTCTCTTCTACTTAGCTTTCTTGTGCTTAATTTTCTCATGAATAGCCTTTAGGGAAGCTTAATTATTCAAAACCATCTATTGGCTTCTCTTGGACATCTCCTCAATTTTACCCTTAAGGATCTCCTAGCTTTCCTTCAACTCCATAAAACTCTTGTTCTCATTTCTTTGAGACACTTTCTCACTAAGATCTTTTACCGTTCCCTCAACTTTATCCCATTTCTCTAATTTACCAGCCATATTGCTCACAACTTCCTAGACCCATTCGTCCTTCTCCTCCATAACCCAATTGTCTGCTCTAGCATCAGCCTTGGCCATAGAATCAAGGTTGTTAATCTTCCAAATAGCCACATCGAACTGTGATAAAAGTTATTTGATCATTAGGTCTTACCGCTCAACATTCTCCTCTATCTTTAATAACTTCGATTCCAAATCAAGACGGCTAGCCAAGTGGTGCTATGAATCTCTTGGATAGGAATAAAGGGGGAAACTTCCTCAGAGGATATAGGGGACTAGTCTAATTATTAATCATAGGAGGACTCAGAATCCTCATTCACTTACTCTTCATCTGATTCTAGCACCTCAACATCCTTCGAAGGCAGATCAGGAGAGGTCTTTTTTTTTCGCTTCTCTAAGGGGATTAAAGTGGGTTGGAACAAGCTTAGGTTTAGAAGAGGATCTGGTAGTGGGGTTGGGTTTTGTGATGGGGTCACTAGAGAGATCAATCACTAAATTTGGGTTTTTCAGAGGGCTTAACAAAGAACCACTACAAGGAGTTGAAGTAAGGTGAAAGTTATAAAGTTTAATAATTAACCCTTGATGGAGGGGAAGGGAATTTTTAGACTTAGCTCTAGAAATAGATTAAGATAATGAAGGACAAACCTAGTAATAAAAATTCATCTGAATACCATACATTAGGTGGCTTAACATTGGGAAAGATATAAAATATTTTATATCACCCATCCAAAGTGAAGAATTTCATCAACAAAAGGGCAACACCTTTCCAAATATTGGGTAGCTCTTCTCTATTATACCCACTTTGTAACATGAAAATCCCTTCTCCCTCCTTGAAAAATCACTTAAATTCCTCTTTCTAGGAATCCTAGCGATGGAAACAATCAAATCTGAATTGACTCTAATGGCAACCTTTCCAATTTTCACCTCCCCCTCTTCCATGCATAGGAAAAATTCTTGGAGAGCTTTGGGTCAATACCCTTCTTTACTTCAACATAACTATGTAGGTTCCCTTTAACCACTTTCTACCATAGCTTCATTTTACTTTTGCATTTTTCACACAAATCAAGTTTAAATTTGAATTAATTCCCCTCCCATCTCAATCATAGAGAGTAGAATAAAAAATAGGAGTTTGAGCAAGACAACACTTATGAGAAAAAGGGGAAGTGAGACTACTTTTTGAAAGAGACGCTCACCACCATAGATAAAAATGACTAGCAAAAAGGGTGATGGAAATAATGGAAAAGGTGATCCTTGGATTATACTCCATTACTAGACTTTATGTCCTCAAAGATTACCACACGAACGAAATTCAGAATGTCATATATATTCATCCAGATTTTAAAATTCTTGGAAAATGGTCCTAATGAGGCTAGACTATCCATAACTTTGTTTGCTTCCCTTCATGTATGACAAAGGAGGACATGGCTAGTCCCATGAACAAGGGCCTTACACTTTTCCACAAGGTCTTCACACTTCCAACCAATCCAAAGTCGAGGGAGGACAAGAGTGCTTACATTTTTTAAAACTACTCATATTTTTTTTGACGTTAATCATAATAGAAGAGCTACCAAAGCCTCCCAACTATTCTTCTTGTTCCTACAAAATTTATTGGTCCTTTCTTTCCACAGGCATCATCTAGAATGGAAAAATACCCTCCACCATAATTCTTTAATAAGAAGGTGATTTGAAGGGGGCGAGCAACTTGAAACACAATCCTTTAAGTCTCCATTCAAAACCCAATTAACAAGGAACGGGTGGGAAATTCTTTGTCTTACATTCGAAGAGTACTTGCAATGAAATAAAATGTGGTTTATACTTTCTTCCTCTTTATCATACAAAACACATCTTTTAAACCATGTTTCCTAAGGTTATCATTAGTGAGGATCTTACCATGAAAATCCATCCACCAAAACAAGTAAATCTTTGGGATTGTGCTCATTCTCCAAATGACCAATACTTCCTATATGTATTGCCACACATCTAAAATGCTTGAATCATCAATATTTCACCTCCATTTCCACACTAGCTAGATTGATTTTAGCTAATTTAGACATGTACACAATAATTACAATTAAAATTGTTCACTAAATGGCCACTCTTAAATTGAACATATTGAACTATTCAACAAAAATCTATATTGAGCTTCATACTCATAGGGATCCCTTATGTCCTCTCTAACCTTAGTAAGGGTTGTAATTCTTGATCACAATCTCTTGAAATATCTAGACAACTATTCATATTGAGCTCTACACCAAACTCCTTACTTTTCTCCAAAGATCAAAATTCATAATATATGCATTCTTCAAATTTGTCAGAATCTACAACGAAATAAAAGGAAACCAAGAAAGTAAAACCAAAATTCTCCTTATACAAATCATCACCTCAAAGAAAGAAGATAGCTTGAGATGATGGAAATTCCTCCATTCTTCAGTACCACTAGCCTCCAAATTGACTTTGCTAGTTTTTATCCTCCAAAAATTACACTAAACAAAGTACTGCAAGCTCCATTAGCCCAATCAAAAACATCATTTGGTGGATCCTCATAAACAATATCAATAAATATTAAAACAACACAATATTCTATAAGGTTTATTGCAATCTCCTTGAATTTCATGCTATGTATTTCACTTCTTACAAAGAAAAGATCATCTTTTCTTATTGGATGATAAGCTTAAGCTTTCAACAAATATGGTTTTAAATAGTCATCAAAAAAATTCCCATTAACATTTTTGATGGTATCATCAATGGGAAGAAAATGAATGCACTTACCTTAATTTATCAAGACATTGGTGAATAGAAACCACATCTTCCATAAAAATGAGGCCTATCATTCGTAGGATCCTTTATATTTGGCTTGAAGGACCCTTAAGGTTTTTCCCTAGCACTAGGATAATACCTTCTCATATGGTCATTTCTTTTGCATAATAAAAATGGTTTTAAGATCCCAAAAGATCTATATCACAAACAAAAATATTATGTTCAAGTTAAATTGAAATGACCTCGAGAATTTTTACCTCTAGTGCAATAGATATGAGAACCCTAGCATTTAGATATGGAAAAATTACTCTCGACTCTTCAAATTTCTTCACATTCCATATAGGCTTTAACAAATTGAGAATAAATTTCCATAATTATAGGGGGACTTATTTATTTTCGAGCCACCTAGTATCAAACTTAATAACAATATCCTAAAATTTTTCATTAAGAGTCTAGGGTAGAGCCTGGAAAATGGACTAACCAATGTTCCAATATTCCTTTTTAACAACCCTATCTTGCATAGAGTGCCTTCTGAAAAAACTACGAACAAATCCTTTTGTAACATTCTACAAAATGAAACATGAACCCCTATTTTTTCTCTTACATTGTTGCTATGTAGTCATCAAATAATTTTTTGGAAGGTAATAAATTGGTGTCCAAGCAAACAAAAAATATAGCAACACCTTTCAACCAAATTTCATCAGATTTCCAATCTTGTAACAAAGTTGAATTCGGAAAGACAAAGAGAACTTTGGGGATAGAAGACACATTACCATCTTCTCTTTGTCAATTGTCTCCTTTGTTGATGAAGCTTCCTCTTTCCAATCCATTTTCTATAGACCTTAGAAGTCCTCATCCTTCCACTCTAAGATAACTAGCTAGAAGAAGTCTTCCATTGTTTTCTATGAACTCAACAAATATAGGGAAATCTTCAATAGCTAGGTCTACCTTCACAACATCATGGTAAGAATACCACCGTTTGCACCACGCTAACAATTTTTGGGGCTAGGTTATCACCAATTGCATTAAAACTCTTATTAGTTGTATCCCCAACCATGTTGGGATTAGGGACATCTCTCATTTCCAACTAGCCTAAGAGAGAAAGAAAATACACACTCAAGGAAAAGGGTAATAAATGTAGATAGGATGGCTAAGAAATAAATAAAATTACAATTCAAAAGATATAAATTTAAAATTTTATAAACTTTAGCACTTCAAACAATTCAAAAACATCCCACACAAAAGCAACAAGAAAACAACAAAAATCCCACACAAAACAATCAAAAGAGGAATGCCAAAGGATCAAGAGCAATGAAGGGCACTAATCTGAATTTGATGTTATGAATGCCAAGCAGTAGGAAGTAGAAATGGTAGATGACCAATCATCTTCTTCAAATATCAACCTCTAATCTAGGAAATTTTCCCAATGGACTATTGGAAAAATGTTTACCAATAGATGTATATAGAATAATAAAATGTTTGAACTTGCTCTCCATTTCTAGTATCTTTCATTCTATAGAATTTTTCAAGTTGCACCAAGTTTATTTAAAGACAAGCATTTTTCATATAAATATCATAGTTAGCCCATTGTTAGAGTGTAAGAAAACATGATTTAGTTTTTTCGTACTATTGTTATCATATTATACATTTACTAATTTTTATGACATAAGTTTATTTTAGTTTCCTTGTAATTTTTCTTTAATAACTTTGATGTAATCTCTCCAACCATTCTATAAAAGGGTAGTTTGTATACCTAAAGAGAAAATATGTTCTCATACCTTAGGCTTTGTTTTCCTCTTTTTTTTGCATGTTTTGTGGACTAATTTGTGAATAGACTATAAAAGAACATAATACCCAAAATTTAAAATTTAACACTAATAAATTATGCACAACTACAATGGGACATCTCACTATGGAACCTTGGAAAATAAAATCTAATATTATTGATGTCCACTACTATTCATAGAAAGTAATTAATTACTCTTTATTGTCTACGTCAATCTCCTTCTATACAACAATCCCAATAGTTTTGAACTTGAAGTGGGCATGAAGGGTGAAAGGGAGCTCTTGCTCTGTGTTACACCTAGTGGGTAGAGACTTAAAAACATCTTTTGATGCCGAAGCTTATTTATAAAATTATATGGTGTTCATTTCTTTTGGACTTTAAATACTATCAAGTGTGGCATCAACACAAAAAACACTTGAGGTGCCTTTTTAGTGCCAATCTACTTTACATTTTCTTCTTGAACCATTCTCTTCTCTCTTCCATCACAACTTGAAATTGAGGCAAACACAAGTTTATATATTACACAAACACATTGAAGCATAAAAATGATTCAAAAAAGTTAAAGAAATAACTATTTTGTAGGCCTTTCAAGTATTGTGTAATTACTTGATTAAAGTCTAAACATAGTAATCAATCAATACTTTGATGGTTGTTTTTAGGAGGAAGAAGTTCCTATAGAAGATAAAGAATGCCGCCATAAGTCATTCTTCAAGATTGAACAACTAAATTTTGTTATTGTGTTAGTAGACATATCTATAAAATTATGTACAACAAAATTAGAATTTGAATCAAATAATAGAAAATTTTAAAATTCATTATTTTAAATCTGAGATATGAATTTTTATTTAGCTAAAATTTATAATAATGGGTTGTATTTAATTAATTGAAAATATAATTATAAAATAACAATAAAATAATCAGATAATAAATTTAATAAAACTATTTGCAAATAATTTAAATTTAAAAATGAAAAAGGTTTAATATTAATATGTGCAACAAAACTAATAAATATAAAAAATAAAAACATGTAAGTAATCATTTAAAAAATTTGAATAATTAATTTATTTTATTTTATATTAAATTAATGCTAACAAAATTACAAAGAAGATGGGTAGTATATAGATTACCAAGTTTGAAGATAAACTATAATAGCCATACAGAGACAATGCTTTCAGCTATACAACAGAGACAATATGGTACTGTCAAAAATTCAACCATACAACTATTCTGCATACAAAAGATAGCCATACTTAGACCAATAGAATTACAATTCTTGTGCATACAAAAAGAAGAGAATAACTTGATTTACAAGGAACTATTAATATGATGAGAGCTTGAAAATCCCATACTTCAACTGGACATTTGTTGAAATCTAGATTTTAGGTCACCAACCAGATAAAAAAAAATTACGTTCCCAAAAGGGAGAGTCTTCATCAAGCAATAGCCTCTATATCTTCACCCTCATGTGCGCTTTGACTTGGGACTTGACCGGTCTCTGCTGAAGAACGTATATGTCCATCTTTGGCCAGCTTTTCTATGAGCCCACTCACCTTTCCTGTAAGTTCATTGACTCCTTCGATCTTCTTTTCATCTACATTCTGTGCCCATCGCTTTGTGCATTTCAGTATCAGATTGGGAGCTTCTAATAAACCAGAAACAATGACATGGCCCACTACTCTGCATAGCATTTCACCCAATCCCTTAGCATTTTCATAAGAGCATTCATCAAGTCTGATCAATTGACTGTGGAACATTCCTTGACCAAAGTTGTTAAGTTTTCTAACCAACTGGTCTACTCTCGCCCGTTCTGCTGATGTAAGCTCCCGCTTTACTCTCTCTCGCTTTTCTTCAAGAGATGTGCCCAAGCCTTTCTTCAACTGTTTCTCTTGACAGAAAATTCCTACTTCATTTATTAGATTGTTCACAAATCCGTTGAAGTTCAATGTGCCGAAGATGTTGAGCGGGTCCACAACAATGTTGTCTGGACAGTTCACAAAGTTAAGAACATCTTGTTGTCTCCCTGCATGCTTCAAACGCGACCTCCATATTCACACCAATCTCAAAATCAGCGATATAAGTGAATATGCATGATATCCCATCCATCCAGCTCCGATCGCTATCTACTTTATGAAGAAAAAGATTCTGATCCAGTCCACTGTTTCCCAATATTGAATGCAGTACTGTGCTCTTTTGTGCTTTTTCATTAGCTTCATCCATCCTATGCTTTACTCTAACAAATGATTTTTTACTGACCATCCAGAAAGCGCGTTGAGCATTGTCGCCGATCTGCATGCCATCCAGTATTGATCTATATTTCGAATACTCAATATTGTTTGAAACGGCCTTCTCATCAAGTTTGCAGAGATACTGGATAAACTGATTACCGAATACCAGATCAGAGAAATACCAACAGCCCAAGCAGAACAACAGCAGTAAACTGAATGCTAAAGCCAAAACACACAAAGGAAGGAACAGTACAATGCAGGAAACGGAAATAAAAATATTCCTCAACTTAAATTCCCGATATAAGGAAATATATACCAGCCTAGGGATTAATGGGCTCAGGACAACGGCAACCGGATAAAAGAGGATAGGTACGTTGTCGAGGAAATGGCCTGGAGAGACCGACTTATGACAATAAAGCGCCGCCTTGAACCATCTGTAGAGCATGAGGATCCATCCCACTAAAATGAAAATGCACTGTAGATAAAATGTCAGATTACCTCCTCCACTACTATGATGAAGAAGAGATGGACAACAACCCACTTTAGCGGCCATGACAGCAACACAAATTGAGATAATCATTCCTGCACCTGGACTGTACATTGCGCTGGCGAGAAAGTAGCGTGTCTTCCATCCACGAGCTGCAACCCATGACTTCATCACATCAATTTGTAAGGTCTTCCACCGATCCCTTTTCTTTTCCAGGCTTATATCATCTGGATGGAGAAAATCACGCATAAACTTACCAAGTAAGATGACTACCCCTAACAAAAAGAGGAGAGATGAGGCTCCAACTAGGAGAACCACCCCAGAAGATACGAACCACGGGCCTGCTTCACTTTTGACATTAGAGTCATTAAAATTCTGCAATGCATAAATTTCCGTAGCGATGTGGAAAGACAAAGTTAGAAACAAGGCCGCTACGTTGCTCCATCTCCCAAAGGTACCCACCGTGGCCATCCCAGGCAGAAGACATCCCACAAATACACACATTGTCAGCCTTGCAGCATCCAATCTCAGTTTGTTATCAACCAACTCTTTTATGTCCTTTTGAGTGGACGAACCGAAAACATTCACTCTCTGAACATCAACGTAACTGAGAATTTGGATCGTGAGTGCACTCAAAACAAAGAGGTTAGTTGGAACCCAGGAAGGTACTTTTACTTTGAGGTAGTCCTTTGCTACGTCTACTGCAATGTCCCATAGAAGACATATTATAATTGCACAAGGAGCAAGTATCATCTTCCAGTCGTCGAGATCATAATCCATTTGCTCCTAAACTAATCAACAAACAATGATGTAGTTAAATGAGCAATGCACCAGATGAGATTGTCTGCTTTCAAATGTTTCCACGTATTTAAATACTAACAAATTGAGTTCCCAACTAAAAATCTGGCCTCATTGTAAGCTGGAATCAATTCTTCACCAGGGACACACCAAATGGGTACCACCCAAAAGCAGTTCATCGGCCCTCCATGACTGGGAATAAATCTGTTGAAACAGTGAAATTACTTCGGGCCGACAAATTCGACGGTGTATATATTTACACCGTGAGGGGCATCATGCAGCTTTAAAGGAGGATGCCGATTTTATACAATTATGCTGCTGATTTATTCTACACGATAATTCGTATGGCTAAAGTTGGCATATCTTTGCTGTGAGTATATCTCGGTTTTCACATCATTGAACTTTACTCGTTCCTTACATGGTAAGTGATCGTATCTTTGCTGTGAGGATATCTCCGGCTTCCTTTATTCGTTCCTTATATGGCAAGTGACTTTGTAACGATCCGATTTATTCTTCATTTCTCTAAAGCAATGACTTTACATGTTTTACCAAGATATCAATCCATATTTTGGCCAGCCCCACTCACAGACGTAAATATGAGTTAAACAAGCGTCAAATTCCTGCTGATTGTAATTGTAATAATGGTGTAGATAGACATAGTTTGTAATAATGGTGTAGATAGAATTGAGGAGTTTGTAGATATGCAAAATTATTACAAATTAGAAGTTGTCTTACAACATGATTTTAACTGCTTTTGCTTAATATTTGAAAGTACAAATAATTTTAACAATTACAAACTAACAAGTAAATTTCAATTGTAAATTAAAAGAAAATTGAAATTAATGATCACTAATTAATCACAAATATATGAGATATTTGTTCTTTAGGAAAAATTAGAATTACAATATCTACAATATAATAATTATGTAAATTTAGAATATATGGAAAATTTATGGAAATATTGACCTAAATTTTAAAACAGTTTAAAGAATACTTTAAAAGAATTTAACTAAATTATTGCATGGGACCTTGTTGTTATAGTGGACATAAAATATAAATTAATACATTTGAACAACTTTAAATGTGTTGTTTTATGGATGATTATATGTGCTATAGAATTGAATGAGATCAAATAGTATTAACTTTTGGATTGTGCAGTATGTGTATCAACTTAAGTTTCACCTCATAGAAATTACCTGCAAACTCATTAGTATATCATGCAAATATAACTCAAGCTTCAACCAATGAAACAACATGAAATGAAAAAGCAAATAAAGATTTATGTCTCATTGTGTCCTGACCCCATTGTTGTTGGTTGCAGATGATTTTGCTCTCATACAAGCACTGGTTGCTTCCAAGATGGCAAGTGTGGAATGGACTGATAATTAAAATGATATGCAAAGCTAAACTATGATAATGATTTATGCTAAGTTGCTCATAAACAACTCTAAAAATTCTAAGTAAATGAACTCATGGATGCAAAGATAAAGACTCCTAATTGACTATAAGATTAGCTATTAGTTTCAAAAATGGCTTAGGAGACCTCTATTTATAGATTTTTGAGTGCATAAGCTTAGGTGGCAAAGATCAATGGTTCTGATTAAATCTTGCAAATTGGATGGCTATGAGCAAGATTTTGAGAGGTGAGAAAGAAAGGTGGAAGATCTTCCTCCTACACCTACAGGATGGAGGAAAAGGTGTAAGGAGAAGCCACGTGTCATTCATCTCACCTTGACTGAGGAGAAGATTTAGGGATAAGAGGACAAGTGGACTCAACTTCCTCCAAAGATGTAGGAAGGTTGGAGAGAATATAGGGAGGTTGGGGAATGTGTGAACGTACACATTATTTGAAGAATAAATTGAATGTTGAAGATAATGATACATATTAAAAATATTAATATCTTTAGCCACATGATGGATGCGTTGGCAAAGAAGAAATGATGGGGAGATGAGGTGAGTTGGAAAAGGGAGATTAAACAATTAAGGAATTATTTAATTGATGAGACTATAGAATAGTGGATAGAAGAATATTTAAATATTAGATATTTAATTAATTGGGTTAGAAGAAAGGAATTTAATGAATTAATTAAATATTTTAATTAAACTAATTAAATATTTTAATTAAATTAATTAATAGAAGAATATGAAATAAATTAAATAATTTAATCTTTTCAAATTAACTATTTAATAGAAGAATAATTATTAAATAAATATAAAATACTTATTTAATTTCTCGTAGCCAATTTTATGTGTATATATTTTGCCCTTATTTGAAATGATGTTGAAACAATATTGTTTCAAAGATTAAACCAAGTCTCGATAATACCTTTGACGAAGATAAAAATCTTGATTGTGTGCCCTCTTAAGAGATTGATCGTGAAATTGTTGGAAAATTTGATTGAGCGATTAATCTCACTATAATTGATTAAAAAGATTTGAAAATAGGCCCCTCAATTAAAATTAGTTTTGAAAAATAAATTTAATTGCCCCACTTGAAATAATTAATTATCCCTTCAAAAATTAAAAAGGTAATAATAAAATTAACCTAAGTCAATTTTATCCTCATTTGCAAATTTGTTAGCTTGTGGAGAGAAAAGAAATTGGAGTGTTGAGCTGGCAAGATGGTGATCCGATATGAGAGCCATCGATTTGAGCACATCCGTCGATACCAGAGACCTATTGATTACACCCCACCGGTGACTGACCTATCCTAATCTTTGCTTTGAACTTTACGTACAAGTTTTCATTTTTTTCGCACATTTTAGGACTAGCTTGAATTTTTTTTTATTTTTGGCACTTCGTTTTTGCATATTTGTTTGGTATTTTAGAGCATTTATCATTTTGGTTTACACATTTGATAGTTTAGCACTTTCATCATTTTTGTTCATGCTTTTGTTAGGGTTGTTAGTGCTTTTGTTAGATTACGCTTGTGTCTAATACGTTCACGCATTTGATAGATTAGTTAGCGCATTTACTTGATTTAACACTTTTGTTCATTATGTTAGCACAAATGATCATTATGTTAGCACATTTTCTTGTTTTAGTGCGTATGCACTATAGGTTACCGTATTCGATTAGGTGAACAGCGCATTTTTATTAAGATGAACTTTTTTTATTTTGGAAATGTTTAAGTTTAATGAGATGAATTTGATTAGACAATTGATGTGTGAATTTGATAGATTGATACACGATTGATGATGATTGATCAATGATTTGATCTGATTGATAGATTTGATTGATAGACGTTTTGATCGATAGGATTGATGTTTGTTTGCTTGACTCATTAGTTGATAGAAGCTCAAAGAGACCAATTTTGTCCCTGATTAAAATCTTGATTTTTTTATCATTTGATTGATAGCCTGATTTGCTTGATAGAAAATATTTGATTGAATGATGATTTGATAGGATAGATGATTGATAGAAAACTTGTCTGATTAAATAGGAGAAACTAGATGTTCTCCAGTGTCGAGAAAAATTCCCGGCTAAGCACCGTGTAGTCCCAGAGTTAACTCAGGATGATATTAGACATATTGATGCATGTGGATTACGTCACCTATTATACATGCTTGATATTACACATAATAGGGGTCAGTTGACCGCATTAGCTTAGAGATGGCATAGCGAGCATATCACATTTCACTTACCCACTGGTGGAAATTGTGTAACACTCGAGGATGTGTATAGGATCCTCCACATCCCTGTGACTGGAGAGATCGTCCAGTACGACTACAAGGAACTTGGTGGGATCGAGGTGTGCAGGATAGTGTTTAGTGATCAGAGCATCATTGGCGGAGAGATTTGATGGGAGGACATAATTATGCACTATGGTACTCTCCTAGTGATTCTTGCAAGCTTCATTGGTAGGTTTATTTGTCCTGATAGGAGATCTCAAGGATTTGTCGTTGGATGGGGAGACATTTTGTAGAGCATGATACATAATCGGACTCAGTATGCATGGGGTGTGTGTATGATTGCACATCTATATCATGATTTACATCAGGTTGTTTATGATGATGGGGCTAGTCTCTATACTAGTTGCACACTTCTTCATATCTGGTGCTGGGAGCACATTGATGTTACTCAGTCGGTACTTGATAGAGCTTGCGGTGATGGTTGGCCATTTGTATATCTGTATAGATGTATTATTACTCAGTCAAAGTTGGGTAAGATTGAGTATTGGAGATAGGTATTAGATTCCATGGACAATATTATTTAGAGACCATATATTCATTGTGAGCCTTGGTTGGAGGACACTCCAATTTTGCCATTGATTTTGCAGAGTAGATATTTGATTGGTCGTACTCCATTTATTATTGAGAGATATTTATTTGGTCACATTTTGAGACAGTTTGGTATCATTCAGCACATGCCTTCTGGTGTTGTTGCTATGTATATGAGGTGGTATAAGGATAGACAAGATTGGGGTCCTTCATTATCTTTTGAGATAGCATATGCAGAGTTTTTGGATATTCCAATTGGAGCATATGATTTAAGACAACATATTTTGGATGCAACAATTACAACAGATTACGCTCAGTACCTTCTTGCACACCCCTTTCCTCATATTACTGATCTCATAGACCCTCCCCCCAACTCAGGACACGATGAGGATGATTCAGATGATCCTGTTGTCATACGGTGGAGATGGAGGTGAGAGCTTAGATCTGCTTGTGATGTTGGTGGAGATGAGGAGGATGTGGGTGGAGATGGCCGAGGAGGGAGACGAGGTTGGGTTAGAGTTTGAGGAGGACCTTTTGGACAAGTTGGGAGAGTTGGGCTGGATTTGGAGAGATGTAGCCAGAGGAGGGTTTGGAGCAGCGAGGGGATTGCCCTCTCTAGGATTAGGAAGAGGTGGAGGATTGAACAAAGGTCAAGGTAGGGGTATTGATTTTTGGCAGATCCATCCAGATCCAAGAGTGATAGCAGCATAGGGTGGTTGGGATGAGGAGGAGGAGGAATTAGAGGATCATGTGCTCCTCATTCATCATCGGATTATGAGAGCTACTCAGATGCAGACTCCAGTAGTTGGAGATGGAGGTGGTGATGAGGGTATGCAGGATGTAGCCTATCAGGATGAGCCACAACAAGAGAGAATGGATCACCTTAGAGCTCAGATAGATCAGCTCAGAGCATAGGTACATGTGCTCACTATTAAGAGGGATAGAGCGGTGAGGAGATATCGAGATGCACGGGCTACACTGGATCACATAGAGGAAGTTGGATCTAGCACTCTCTCATCTGACACTTTTAGGTCATTATTCAGGGTTGGGAAGGAGACAACACATTGGCAAAGACTATATTAGGATCTGGTCTCAAAGAGCCAGAGAGCAGGGAGCTATCCAAATATTCATGTACCCAGCAAGATGGATACCAACAGTGGTGGGGTCATGAGGCCTCCTCAAAGGAGCAAGGATCAAGGAGCAAGGCCAGCAAGGGGATATTCTCATCCACAACCTCAGAGACATACAGATTCAGGCGGGAATGGTACAAGGCATCCATGAGACTTGATTTGATATTATGAGACATTATATGTTATTGATTATTTCTTTGATATCATTGTTGTGATATTTTTCCAAGATCAAGGGCACAATGAAAAGAACAAAAGAGAGACAAAATTATGACAGCAACAAACTGTATTCTCATCAATATACAAATGATCAACTAGATTAACCAATACAATGAATATAGGCTTGCATATATAGGAAAGGCCAAATGGATATGTGAGCACACAATCATGACATGTGGCTCAATGAGAAACAAGGGTAGGTAGGAGAAATAATATAATATTTCATAAGAGGTGGATGATCCACCAAATTATGTGGAGTGTAACAACAAGATAAGACCACAAAGGGTGGAATTTCTCCTACAAGCTACATCCCTATGTGCACACTTCCCTAAGTGTCTCATATCCAAACTATGATGAGATGCATTATCCTAAGTTAACTTAAGTAAAGTGTAATTATATCCTATAAGAATAAATAATTACACCAACACCCCCCCTTAAGTGCAACTTAGGGGAATGAAGACTCAAGTCAACAATGCAAGATGGGTCTCGGCTACTAGGCCATGATAGGTACCCATGTGCAATATGCAAATGCAAGTAAACCTATGCAATGCAATCTCTCACAAATGGAGAAAGGGAGAAAACCCAATGGGAAAATACTACCCCCCAAAAGAGAGATGAATGTACAAAAGACTCTCAAAGAAGAAGGACAAAAACTCAAAGAGGAAAAAGTCCCCCCATAAGAGAGGAAGGAGAAGTCAGCTGACCCCCCCTAATGAGACATCTCACACCCCCAAGATAGCTCACAACTGCTAGAACTTACTCTCAATGAAGGGTTTGGTAAAAAATTTTGCAACCTGCTCTGCTGTAGGACAATACTGCAAATCAATGACCTACTCCTGAATCAGCTCTCAGATATAGTGCATATGAATGTTGATGTGTTTGGTCTGCTAATGCTGGGCTGGCTTCTTCGAGATTGCAATAGCACTCTAATTGTCACAATGTAGAACTGTCAGTCGTGGAGTGGAGAACCCAAACTCTATGACAATATGCTAAACCCAAATAGTCTCAGTCATTGCGTTAACAACCCCTTGATACTCAGCCTCGGTCAAAGAGAGATCAATAGCATGTTGCTTCTTTCTCTGCCAACAAATGGGGCCCGAACCAAGGTGGAACCTATAACCAGAAGTAGACTTACAATCATCAAGATTGCCAGCCCAATTGAAGTCTGTGTAACCAACCAAGCGAAGTCTTATGCCTGCTACATAGTGAATCCCATAATGATGTGTACCCTAGATGTAGTGTAGGATGCGTTTGGTGGCTTTCCAATGAAGCTCATGTGGTTCATGCATGAAGCGGGAAACCATGCCAACCACAAATGAAATGTCAAGGCGTGTGTGAGTCAAGTAGATGAGACTACCCAAGAGTTGATGATACAATGTGGCATCAACTGGTGGAGAAGAGCACCTAGCCTTAAGCTTAATTCTTGAAAGAAAGGGAGTCAATGCAGGCTTGCAATCTGCCATATGAAAGTGTGCAAGTAGATCAAGAGCATACTTGGGATGCAAAAAAGTAATCCTAAAAGATGACTATGAAATCTCTATCCCAAGAAAGTAAGCAAAAGACCCAAGACAGTCATAGCAAATCTATCATGCAAAGCAGATTTGACACTGCTAATGATGGATGCGGTGCTCCCTGTAATGATCAAATCATCAACATAGAGAACAAGTATCAAGTGTGAGTCATCCTATTGCAAAATGTAGACATTCAGATTGGAATGACACCTTGTGAACCTTGCTGAGATAAAAAAGGAATCTCTCTTGGTGTACCAAGCCCTGGGAGCCTGCTTAAGGCCATAGAGAGATTTCCTCAGTCTGCAAACAAAGGAAGAATCCTGAATGAAACCCTGTGGTTGCTCAATATATATCTCCTCATCAAGATCCCCATGAAGAAAATCACTCTTCACATCCATCTGATGTACAGCCCAACCATGAGCTGTAGCAATAGCAAGTGTCAAGTGAATGGAGTTCATCTTGGCTACGGATGCAAAGGTCTCAGTATAGTCAACACCTAGAACCTGAGAGAAACCTTTCGCAACAAGTCAAGCCTTATAATTATCCACACTACCATCCACTGCAAACTTGATCTGATAGATCCACTTACATCAAACCATCTTTCTCCCCTTGGGGAGAGGGACTAACTCCCATGTGTTGTTCCTCATCAAGGAATTATACTCTTCCTCCATAGCTTGGTCCCACTAGGGAACCCCTGATTCTTCCTAAAATGTTTGTGGATCGGAAGCGATAGCAATGTATGCATGTGGAAGGTCCTGATGTTGTGATCGAGTCCTCTGTGTATCTAAAGGATCCCCAAAAAGAGAACCCACTGACTCAAGTTTCTATTGAGCCCAACGAGGTCTAGGTGGAGGTGGAGAACGAGGCTCCTCAACTACAAGTGGACCCTGCAGAGGTGTAACCCTGTGATTTAGAGTTGAAGGAGTCTCACCATCCGAATCACTATCATCGCCATCCTTAATGGAGGAAGGTGGAGGAGGTAGAGAGGATAAGCTTGGAGAGAATTCCTCAAAATGAACACTCCTCTCAATAAACACCTCATGAGTCTCAGGATCCATCAATCGATATGCCTTAGCACCCTCGGGATATCAAAAAAAAATACAAGGCCTACTTCTGAGGTTCCAATGCCTTGCATTTCTGCAAAGGAATGCGAGACCATGCTGGATACCCAAAGACTCTGAAATGTCTCACAATTGGTTTCCTTCCAACCCAAGCCTCAAAAGGAGTAATACTTGTCAAAGCTTTGTGAGGAACCCAATTTTGGATGTGTGTGGCACAAAAGATAGCCTCTTCCCAAAAGGCGGGATCAAGAGAACTTGCATGTATCATACAACTAGTCATTTCTTTGAGAGTTATATTCTTACGTTATGCAACTCTATTCTATTGTGGAGTGTAGGTAACTGAATTCTGAAGATCAATCCCCTCAAATGTACAAAAATCCTCAAGTCTTTTATTCACATATTCCCTTTCATTATTTGTGCGAAGAATCTTGACCACTTTCCCTAATTGCTTCCCCACATGAGCCTTGAAGTCTAGAAATATGTCAAACACTTCACTCTTATGAATAATAAAATAGACCCAAGTGAACCACGAGTAGTCATAAATGAAGGTGAGGACATAGCGGGCCTTACTCAATGAAGGTGATGGAAATGGACCTGCTACATCACTGTGAACAAGTTGAAGAGCTTCCAAAGCTCTCCAAGCTTTCCCCTTATCAAACTTCTCCTTGGGATGCTTTCCCATGGAACATCCTGAACATACACCCTCTGAAAAACTAATTCAAGGTAGACTTGTGACCATGTCTCTAGTGCTGAGCTGCTGAAGATAGCGGTAGTTGAGGTGACCAAACTACTCATGCCATAGCTTACTTTCTAAATTTAAATGAGTAAGCAAGGCCCTAGAAGGAGAACTTGGCACAAAGTGGGAAAATGAATAAAGGCTTGAGTTGTCATTGACTTGTCCCACTACTACCAAGGCATCATTATCAAGTTCCTTTACCACAACTGAATCAGTTGTAAACTCAACCTTTTTCCCATTGCCATAGTGAGTGTTTTGGTAGATAGATAGAAGATTGGTAGACAAGTTAGGAACATAAAGAACATTCTCAAATGTTCCATCATCCATGTCAACTGAACCTTTCCCTACAACCTCAACTTGTATATCATCACATATGTAAATGTGGGGTTCCTTTGATGGCTCCAATGAAGAAAACTTCTCCTTTGTTGAACCCATGTGATAAGAGGCACCCGAGTAAAGTATCCACTACTGTGAAGAACCTGTTGTAGCCACAAATGTTTTCCCTTTTCCCTTAGACTGGGAGGAAGAGGAAGGAGATGAATCCTTCTTGTTGTAGGTGGAAGGCAAATTGATGTTGTTCTTCTTAAGAAGATTTGTCAACTCATCAACTTTCTTGGTGTGACATTGATGCTCATCATGACCATACTTCTTGCAATAAGCACAAGTTCATTTATCCTTCTTAAGTGGAGTCCCCTTCTTGGAAGAGGATGAAAAATCACCTTGTGATGGAGAGGATGATTGTCCTTTTTCCTGTTGTGGCTCTGACGTAGATTGCTTCTTCTTGTTGTGTGAATCTTTGCCTTGACTCCCTTGACTCCATTGATTATCCACCAAAGCCTTGGACTTTGAAGACTTGAGAATCCCCATGTTTAACAACTTAGATTGTTCCAACATCAACATTTATGTGAAAGCATCAAATGAAGGCATAGTGTAGGAACTCCCCACCGTCAAATGATGAGTTTGGAAGCTAGAAACAAATGTTACATATTCAGGTGCAAGCTTGTCCAACAAGTTGAATATAAATTGAGCATCCTTTTTGTCAATTCCACAATTCTTAAGCTTTTCTCTTAGCTCATTTTCTTTGGTGACGTAACCTTGGATTGTATCAAAACTCTTAGTATCCAAGTTGGTGAGATCATTGTCAATCTTGTAACCTCTGATTTCATCAACTTGACCATACAATTTTTGAAATATTTCCCAAGCCTCTTTGATTATAGAACACTTCTCAATGTGAAAAATGAGGTCATCTGATACATACTTACGCAAAGTTTCAAGAGCCATGCAATTTTTAGTGAGCCATTCTAACTGAGCATTAGGTCAACCTTAAGATCAGGTGGTGGTGCTATTGTTTCATCTATGTAATGCGTGAGTCCTTTTTCCATTAATTTGTTCCATGATTTAATTTTCCAAGATGCATAATTATGTGGAGTTAAAGGTGGAAATTTATGAGGACTCATAGACATAAAAATGAAAGAGAATAAGGAAGGAGAGGCACAATCACACAAGACAAACCCCCCAAATTCACTCAATCAAAGAATCCCCCCAAAAATGATGATTTCACACTTTATACTTAGTGCCTGTACAATGGGCCACTTGCAAAAAATGGCAAAGTGGACTTCTGATTTCAACTTTACAACTACCTCAAAGAGGCCAAAGGAGACTCAAACTGATAATGCAAGAGATCTAAACTAAGATCCAAGAAAATTACAAGTACCAAGTAGGTCAAAAAAGACCAATATCTAAAAGTACAATATCAACTCAAAATATCTAAAAATTGATCATATATTATAAAATCAGACAAAAAAATATGCACTTTCAAAAAAACAGCACCTGAAAAGGAGGTCATATGAGCCCAAACGAAACCTTTGAAGTTGCAAAATTGAGGATAGGACAAGTACAGCTGAGAGAATCTGAAAATTCTAAAAACTCTATGCAACAAAATCAAAAAATAACCACACTACTGCGGAGAGAACAAAAAATTAGCCCAAATAAAAAAAAATTGCACCCAAAAAGGAGCAAAATTGAGCAAGTTATGAGCCTCCAAAGTTGACCCAAAAAACCAAACTGCTCAATGGAGAGGGGTCTAAAATTTTCAAAAAAGTGTTGATGTAGGCTGACGTCAGAAAAGAACTATGTAAAATTTGATGGTCATATGATCATCAAAATGGTCATCCCACCCCTAGTTGATCATACGGAAAAGCTGACGTGGCAGCTGACTAGGCACTGAGTGTATGAATGATGTGGCATTGTGTTTTTCCACGGGCCAGTGGCCTCTTGCCACGTGGTGGGGGTGGATTCACTTGAGAAACCTGTCAAATGTTGATGTGGCAGGGAGATACTGGTGGCCGAAGCGCCGATGTCGGTGGCCGGCAGGCTGCTGTTGCCGGTGGTTGGCGAGGTGTCGGTGGCTAGCGAGCTAGGTGGAGTTGGTGGCCGGAAGTCTGTGGTGGTTGTCGGGGCCAGAAAAGAAGGGGGCCGCCGGTGGAGGGATCTATGGGGACCGCCAAGTCTGTTGTCGACGGCGGCAGCTGCTGCGGGGAATGACCGGTGAGGTGGCCATGGACAGGGCAGCATACGACTTAGTAGCAAAGGAGGACGTTAGCGGGAGGTCAAAGGTATAGTATGCAATATGCCCTGCAAGCTAAGCAAGGTACGGGGGGTGGTCATGGGACCCACCCAAAACTTTTAAAAAAAAATTATTTTCTTTTTTTTTTTAATTTCTTAAAAAAAAAAATCGAAAAATTCGTACCATATCCCCCAAATTGGGCAAAAAAAATTTCCAACACCCCATATCCGACTTTCATCAAAATAGGTTGAGTTTATACTTGATTTTTATGGAAACGGCCTCTTGGATGCAATGGTGAGGTCAAAAATGCTCTAGGATGGCTCCAAAATGCGGAGTAACTCAGATCCGAAAATAGAAGCCTTCCAAGATGTCTCCCAAAACCAATCAATGAAGCCCTAATGGCTCTAATACCATGTGATATTTTTCCAAGATCAAGGGCACAATGAAAAGCACAAAAGAGAGACAAATCTAAGACAAGAACAAACTGTATTCTCATCAATATACAAATGATCAACTAGATTAACCAATATAATGAATATAGGTCCACATATATAGGTAAGGCCAAATGGATATGTGAGCACACAATCATGATGGTGTAGGAGCACCTAGTTTTGCTTATACTCTCCATTTTTTATATTTTTCATTCTTAAGTGTCTTGTTGGTTTTGAAATGTTGTCATAGGTTGTGTTTAGTCATTTCATAAGTGTTTTATCTCATTTTGTTCTTGAGAGATCAAATTTTGCTTCTTAGGGCTTGAATTGTCAATTTTGTGCTTCTAGGCCAAAAAGGGCTAAAAAGTGAGAAATTACCTTATAGGCCTAGAAATGGTTGGGAAAGTTTTGGAACATATTTTGTGATTGTTTTTAAACATTCCTAAGTGTCTAGGAGGGATAGATAGGTTAGGTTGCTCAAAAATTTCATTTGGAGCAACAAAAGTTGCTTTCTTGTTTGGAAAAGTTGTCATTTTTAAGACAAAATTTGTAAAGAAAACCTCCTACAGTTGCTTGTCCGTATAGGACCTCATAACCAATTCATGGTGCTATAAATATGCCTCCCTTTTCTTTTTACAGGGTTGACAATTGTATTTGAAGACATTCTCTATTGGAAATATCAAGAATCCTGGCTTTTAATGGTTTTTAGACTCATTTTCTTGTGACAGTCCGTACTTGGAATATTTCTTTCTGTATTGTACTTGCTAGAGATTTTTCTCAATGTACATTCAAGGCATTTGATGTATTAGTTTCATTGGTTTTATATTTGGAAGTTGATTGTACAAATTAGTTTCAATTTTCGCTCTTTGACTACCCTGTCAAGGGTTTTGGCCTCCAAGATGCATCAACTTGTCTAAATCCAGGTTTGGGCTCCCATGGATGGACTTAGACTATTTGGATTGCACATGTATAGTGTAAATATTTCACATCTTGGCCAAGGTTGTGAGAAAGATGTTGGTATTTTGGTATGGTATTGTCATTGATGTCAACACCTACTAAACACTTATCAACTCTGGCACTTTGGAGAATTAGCAACATTCACCGGCAAGCAAGTGACTCATGCACAGTCACTGGTATCTGGTACACTGGCAAGATATAATGATCACTGACACTTGGAAGGATATGGAAAACAATTGGTAATGTCGAAGACATCGTTTGGACATCTTGTCCTCGACTTTTGTTTATAGGTATATTCATATTTGCATATTTGCTGTTACCGGCAAATAGCTCCAGGGTTACACCAGCAGGTTTGTCTTTTCCAGATCAGCATGGCATGCTATGGAGATGATTAATTATTGTTTTAAATGCATCAAGTTGACATGTCCAATCGGTTATTGCATCGGATATTGTATTGTTTGTAAAAAAAATTTATTGTAATATCTTGTAGAGCCGACCTACTAAAATTGGTCTTAGGAACTATGGTATAAATGTAAGATCTTATTTGTAAGATCAAATGTGGAATGCGAAAAAGGATTGTGTGAAGGTATATGTAAGAATAAGCAGAGCTATACACGCAGACATCATTTGAAGATTGACGGAGGGTTTTTGTGAAGATGATCAGAACTATACCAATACTGAATCCAGCATATGAAGATGCTATTTTGTGTAGTACATTCTATTTGGATTTAACCATCCAACTGTAGTTAGTGTGACTCCCATTTTGTGATTGAGCAGTGAGCTCTAGGCGGTTGGCCTTTCTGCATGTGTAGACCCCATTTATGTACACTTACTATCTGCAGTAGTATCATCTGATTGTGGGTAAGGTTTCCCACCGTGGTTTTTTCCCTTATAGGGTTTCCACGTACAAATATTGTTGTTATGTGTTGTGGATGACTTTGTATTTATGTTTCATGCACTAATCCTTACCGGTATAGCAATTAACTGTTAAAACTGTCTACCGGTATATTGAACTGGTTTACCAGTATTAAGCACTAAGTTGGTTAAGTTGTTTTTGGTTTGAATTTATTTGACAACTGATTCACCCCCCTCTCTCAGTTGTCTCCGGGACCTAACAATTGGTATCAGAGCCTAGTCCTCTTTTGCAAAATTTTAACAGCTTGAGGAGATCCAATGTCTACTAATTATTTCAGGAAGGACAGTCCTAAACTTGATGGAACCAACTATGGCATATGAAAGATCAGAATGGAGACACATCTAAATTGCATTGGAAAAGACATCTGGGATGTTACAAAAAATGGTTATACTACTGCTGTATAAGGTCAGCCTAGTCCAACTAACTTGACTAAAGATGAGGAAAATGATTGCAAAGCAAGAGAAGCACTTTTGAGCGCATTATCAGATCAACAAATCATGGGACTATCAAATAGGTCTACTGCTAAAGCTATTTGGGATCATTTGGAAACACTGAATGAAGGAGATTCCACAGTCAAAATTGCAAAACTTGAAAGCTTCCGGGTCAGGTATGAACATCTGAAAATGGAAGAAGATGAAAGGATTTCTGCTTTTATGGAAAGAGTAAATGAAATTGTTTTGGGTATTAAATGTTGTGGAGGAACCTTAAGTGAGGATGAAATTGTTTCAAAAGTTTTAAGAGGATTGCCACCGGCATATAAAATGAAAGTCACTGCTATAAATGAGTTAAGAACAATGCCTAATACATCAGTTACTAGGGATACATTAATTGGGAAACTTTCAACTTTTGAAATTGAAGAATTTGGTCTTGTTGCTACTATAAAGATAGATTTGGCCTTTAAAGCATCAACATCATCTGCTCCATCATTTGACAAATCTGATTGGAAAGCCTTTTATGCAAGAGAACTTGAAGAAAGTAGGAAAGAAAATGAAGAACTTGAAGCACTATTTGCAAGGAAAATGCCTAAAGGTCCAGTTGGAAGTAAGTATGAAGGTAAAGCACCTTTTAAATGTTTTAACTACAATAAGATTGGTCATATGGCTTCAAGATGCCCTGATAGACATGCTAGGCTAAGAGAAGAAGGTAGAAGAACATACAAGCCTAACCCTGAATATCAGAGATACAGATTTAAGAAGAATAAAGACAAATCTTGTTACATTGTTGATGAAGGTGTGACTGATGATTCTGATGAGGATCCAATAGACAATGGATGGGTTTTTGTTGCTATAACAAAAGATCAACCGACACCTACTGCTCAACTGGTAGTACAGGCCCTGGCAACTAAAGTTGAAGTAAAGGATGAATGGATCATTGATTCAGGATGCTCACATCATATGACAGGAGATAAAGGTAAATTCTTGAACTTTCAAGAATACAATGGAGGCCTAGTGAGATTTGGAGATGACAAAGCTTGTTCAATCAAAGGTAAGGGTACAATATCTCTTGATGGTAAGCATAACACTGACAATGTTTACTATGTTGAAGGATTAAAGCATAATCTTTTAAGTGTTGGTCAATTATTTGAGAAAGGATTTTAGTTACAATTCAAAAATGGAAAATGCAAAATCATGAATAGAACTGGTTTGGAAATTGCAACCGGTAATCAGACTAGAGGTAATATCTTTCATTTGAATAGCAATGAAAAGACATGCTTAATTGCACATATAGATGAAAGTTGGTTATGGCATAAGAGACTCTGTCATGTAAACTTTTATTACATGGTGAAGATCAGTACTACTAAGGCAGTTAGAGATTTACCTAAAATTGTCAAACCTCAGAATACAGTATGTAAGGAATGTCAATTTGGAAAACAAGTTAGAGCTAGTTTCAAAAGTATTCCAAAAAAATCAAATAATGCTTTTGATTTGATTCACACTGATTTATGTGGTCCAGCTAGAACTAAAAGCTTACAAGGTGATAGATATTTCATGCTAATCATTGATGACTATTCTAGAATGTGTTGGGTTAATTAGGTTAGTGCAAGATCAAGGGGTGCCAAAAAGTGGCGATGTGAAAAAAATAGCCTTCCTCACTCGCCTAAAAACGCGAAAATCCGTGTTGACTTTTTGCTTGGCCTGGGTGTCAGTACACCTTGGCCTGGTAATTACCTATGCAAATCGAATATCCAATTTTTATTTGTCATTTTAATTTAAAATATATATTATATGTTACGTATTATATAATACGTATTATATTATATATAATATAATATTATATTATATTATATAATATAATATTAAATTATATTATATATTATATAATATTGTATTATATTATATATTATAATATAATATAATATTATATTATATTATATTATATTATAATATAACGTAATATTATATTATATTATATATTATATAATATTGTATTATATTATATATAATATAATATTGTATTATATTATATATAATATAATATTGTATTATATATAATATAATATTGTATTATATATAATATAATATTGTATTATATATAATATAATATAATATAATATAATATAATATAATATAATATAATATATAATATAATATAATATAATATAATATAATATTATATTATATTATATTATATTATATTATAATATAATATATATATAATATAATACAATACGTATTATATAATATAATAATATATTATATAATATATTATTATATTATATATGTTATTTAAAAATAATTTAAGTGTCGAAATCGGATATCCGATTTTCTGAGACTTTTATATTTAGACAGTGATAGTCCCGTGAGTCATTTTTAACTCACGAGTCGCGTGAATTTGTCAAAATCCGATATCCGCTCCATCCGATATCTAGTTTTTTGACAAAAAATTGCTAAAAAATTGATTTAGAGGTAAGAATTTTGTCGTTTTGAATCATTTTCATTCATTTTTCATATTTTTTGTGAATGTTTATTTGATTTTTCATTGAAAATATGGTTTTTTTTCATGAAAACTAGGTTTTTTTAAAATCAAATACCTAATTGTTTAAATTTGTTAACTAAATTTAATTGTTTACATTCAATTAGGTTAAAAATGGGAGATAACAATGAAAACACTGACCAACCACAACTGTAACAACCAAACCCTCATTTGCCAAAGCCCCCCTCAATTCAAGATTTGATTGCACAAAATTTGAATGAATTGAGGGGGATTGCAGAAGTATATCATAGGCTCCCTCATCTAAACCTATTGTTTGATCCTCTCACGTCGATCGTAAAAAGTATGGAAACCATGACTGAGGAGCACGATGTCACCCTTTTGTGGCGAGATTCTATGAAGGAAAAATATGTAGATGGCTTGTCATATAAGGATATCAAGGATCTTGAGATATCCAAAGCCGAAATCGCCTCATTGTTTGTCAATCCCCGTACTGGTCAGCCTGTAGATCCCAAAAAAACAAAACTTTCTATCAAATGGTGCACAAATGATGGGATTGTGAAAAAATTTTGGGATCGTTGGTGGATGATTTTCAAAAAACCACCCAACAACAATCTTGATATCCCCTTCTATTTCATAAAAAAATTGTATGCTGAGTTTGTTTTACAGAAACATGTGAACTACTTTGACATCCAACCTTTCCAGGGTGTAGGTTTAGGTATGCCCCAAAATAGACCTGGGGCAGTCATAGTAGTCCAGGGCCCATATGTCCCCCCTCCTCCTATTGATCCCCCACCTACAGTTCAGCATCCTGATATCATTTGTGAGGCAGCTTCACGGACCATATCGGCTATTCACTCTTTGAGTAGCCTTTTGGTTTCTCAGGCTGCGTCAGTAGCTCAGCCTACTTTTGATGGTAGCAGTGCATTGGGTGGTGCTGACACGTCATCCTCAACTCCACAAATATGCATGCCACATAGTTGTGTCATGTGTGGGCACGTATGCTTGGGTCCAGTTGGACAGCCTGTTGATCCTGTTGTGGATAGTGCAGATTACGAGGTGCATGAGATGCATGATGCACCAGAAGTTATTACATAGACTGGAGGATACCCTGGGGAGTCCTCACATGCTAGAGGCGAGGAGGCACCGTCATCATACATTGATGATGTATTGGTAAGATTTGTGTTTTCACAGTTCATGTTATATTTTAATTAAATATTTATAAATTAGATAATATTAAGTACTAGTTTTTATTTACATGGTCTATTTAACAGTTGATGACCGGGGATGAGTTGAGATAGATTCAGGAGGGCACCTTGTCGGCCATTTCATTTGGCCTCGATAGCTTGACGGTACATATATTATTGCACCTAGTCATTTGTATTTTATTGTACATACATGCTCATCATTTATATTTGTATTAATTAGATTATGTAGTAACTTGCATGTATATCTTATTTTACTCTTGTAGGGCACAAGCAGCACGAGTGCGGTGCAGTGTGATCTAGGATCTGGTAGTGCAATTGGAGACAAGGGAAAGGTAATTGAATGCAAATATGATTGAATGAATAGTTTAAATAACTTATAGTGATTATACATGTCTAGACATAGATTGATAGTTTCATATACTTGTTGTGTATATATACAGAGAATCCTTGGCTTCACATCCTTGATGACTACACCCAGTATACCTGAAGAAGAAGAAGAGATGCCTCGAGTAGATGTGTGTTTATTTTATTTTTTGATTAGTAGATATAATTTGTTATTATCAGTGACAATTATATGCTAACTTGTATCAATGTCATGTTTCTAAACATATGTAGGTTGTTTATGAAAATATTCAAAACATACCTCCTCTACTGAAGACATACATCAAGAGTCCTGCAAAGCTGAAGAGAAAACGTGGAGATGAGGTAAACATGAATAGTTCAATTAAATAGTTCATTTTTATGTTAACTTTTCGAATGTGAATTATATAATATAACTAATATTAATCATGGTTTGTTTTTCTTGTGCAGGATCCTTCAGAGCTCAGTAGTGCAGCGAAGAGGATCGATTTTGATGATCCATCAGTAGCTTAGGATGTTATAGATAGTTTTGGGATGCTTATATGTCTAGTTGTTATGTATATTTTGTATATGGACATACATTCACGTATTTAGACATACATTTTGTTTCAGTTGGTGTTTATGCCATATTTGTGTATGGACATACATTTGTAATCATTCGACATTTTTATATATACAGAAGTTGATATTCGATCATATAAATTGTTGCTCATCTGTCTGTGGTGTTATCATGGAAATCTTTAATCTTCATTCCAATAATTAACAATGGTTAATAATGGCTATTTAATGAACAATACAATTAATTTCATTTCATCGTAAGTGTTGTTTTTATAATGAACAATATAATTCATTTAATGAACAATACAATACAATTTATTTAATGAATAATACAATTCATTTAATCAACAATACAATAAAATTCATTCAATGAACAATACAATTCATAAACAATACAATTCATTTAATGAACAATACCCTACGCATGCTCTTGTTTTGCCCCCCCACTCGATTGAACGCTCAAGGTCATACCCTACCGGCGTTGTCCCTTGAGCACCCTAAGTGCTCAAAATTGTCAAACTTTGACAGGCCCTAACTCGGAATCTGTGGCACCTGGGAATGATCTATTTGAACCTACGGGGCCACGAGAGGGGTCCCTACAAAATCCTATCTCGGTTTTTCAATTTTCCCTACAGTTTTATTAGGGCAGCAATTTTTCGGTTGGCAAAATATAGTCAGTCTCACTCAATGGAATATTGTCGCGTGGCCAATTTCTCATTCAGCTCATCGCGATGACGAACCGTCAACTTCGACATGTCCAGTTAGGCATAATTACCCTACACATACTCCTGTTTTTCCCCCCCACTCGATCGAACGCTCGGGGTCATACCCTACCGATGTCGTCCCTTGAGCGCCCTAAGTGCTCAAAATTGTCAAAATTTGACGGGCCCTAACTCAGAATCTATGGCACTTGCGAATGATCCGTTTGAACCTACGGGGACGCGAGAGGGGTCCCTACAAAAGCCTATCTCAGTATTTCAAGTTTCCCTACGATTTTATTAGGACAGCAATTTTTCGGTTGGCGAAAAAATCGTCAGTCTCACTCAATGGAATGTTGTCGCCTGGTTGATTTCTCATTCAGCTCGTCGCAATGACGAACCATCGGCTCCGACATGTCCAATTAGGCATAATTACCCTACGCATGCTCCTGTTTTTCCCCCCCACTCGATCGAACGCTCGGGCGTCATCCCTTGAGCGCCCTAAGTGCTAAAAATTGTCAAACTTTGATGAGCCTTAACTCGGAATCTGTGGCACCTATGAACAATCCATTTGAACCTACGGGGCCACGAGAGGGGTCCCTACAAAAGCCTATCTCGGTATTTCAAGTTGCCCTACGGTTTTATTAGGGCAGCAATTTTTTGGTTGGCGAAAAAATCGTCAGTCTCACTTAATGGAATGTTGTCGCTTGGTCGATTTCTCGTTTAGCTCATCGCGATGATGAACCGTCAGCTCCAACATGTCTAGTTAGGCATAATTACCCTACGCATGCTCCTATTTTTCCCCCCCACTCGATCGAACGCTTGGGGTCATACCCTACCGGCGTCGTCCCTTGAGCACCCTAAGTGCTCAAAATTGTCAAACTTTGACGGGCCCTAACTCAGAATCTGTGGCACCTGCAAATGATCCGTTTGAACCTACGGGGCCATGAGAGGGGTCCCTACAAAAGCCTATCTCGGTATTTCAATTTTCCCTACGGTTTTATTAGGGCAGCAATTTTTTGGTTGGCGAAAAAATCGTCAGTCTCACTTAATGGAATGTTGTCGCCTGGTCGATTTCTCATTCAGCTTGTCGTGATGACGAACCGTCAGCTTTGACATGTCCAGCTAGGCATAATTACCATACGCATTCTCCTATTTTTCCCCCCACTCGATCGAACGCTCGGGGTCATACCCTACCGGCGTCATCCCTTGAGCGCCCTAAGTGCTCAAAATTGTCAAACTTTCACGGGCCCTAACTCGGAATCTGTGGCACCTGCAAACAATCTGTTTGAACCTACGGGGCCACGAGAGGGGTCCCTACAAAAGCCTATCTCCGTATTTCAAGTTGCCCTACGGTTTTATTAAGGCAGCAATTTTTCGGTTGGCGAAAAAATCGTCAGTCTCACTCAATGGAATGTTGTCGCCTGGTCGATTTCTCATTTAGCTCATCACGATGACGAACCGTCAACTCCAACATGTCCAGTTAGGCATAATTACCCTACGCATGCTCCTATTTTCCCCCCCCACTCAATCGAACGCTCGAGGTCATACCCTACCGGCATTGTCCCTTGAGCACCCTAAGTGCTCAAAATTGTCAAACTTTAACGGGCTCTAACTCGGAATCTGTGGCACCTGCGAATGATCCATTTGAACCTACGGGGCCATGAGAGGGGTCCCTACAAAAGCCTATCTCAGTATTTCAATTTGCCCTACGGTTTTATTAGGGCAGCAATTTTTCGGTTGGCGAAAAAATCGTCAGTCTCACTCAATGGAATGTTTTCGCCTGGTTGATTTCTCGTTCAGTTCATCGCAATGACGAACCATCAGCTCTGACATGTCTAGTTAGGCATAATTACCCTATGCATGCTCCTGCTTTGCCCCCCCCCCCCACTCGATCCGACGCTCGGGGTCATACCCTACGCATGTGACATCCATGAAGGGATATGAAGGGATATTTTGTAAACAATCAGAAACCTTTAATGATAATCAAGTTGAAGCCTTGAGATTTATGCAATATGGTTCAAGTCCAAAACTTTACCCTGAGAGCATTCTGATTTTACTTATGTCTTGTGTATTATAATAAAGACCAATTTGCCAATGTGACATCTTCATATGAGAGAAAAGCTTCATTTTATCTCAATACAGTTGTACCTATTTCATTATTCGAAAAAATAAATATACAAAGATCTGTTATTAGTATCCTCTAGATTATGGATTTGAATTGATGTTCTCAATTAGTTATTATTTGTTCAGCTTTTCTTCATAAGGCACAACCATCTGGTGGTTATCATATGAGGACAACCATCCATGACTTTCAAAGTAATTGATATTTATTCCTACACCTCACACTCACAAGATTAATAATAAAATGACATTTATGATTCATCAAATGTTGACAAAGTCTAGTCAAAGTTCAACTTCAAGATGTATACAACATATCATATTCAACTTCAAGATGCATACAACTTACCATATTCAAGCTCATGCCAACCACCACTTGGATATTGGGTATGTGCAGGATCATGGTGTGCCAAAACAGGCCCTTAAGTGGCAATGAAATTTCAGATTAATCAGAGTTATGCAACTTGACATGAAAATTTGAATAAGTTGTGAACATTATTTTTAAAATATGTAAGAAGAGAATATATAGAAAATTGAATGTAGTTTCTAAGCTACTAGTTGTTTTTTGGAAAAAAAAAATCTTATTTGATGAAAATTTCAAATTTCAAATTTCAATGCAGTGGTACTAAAATTTCAGGAAAAAAATAAGTAGACGTATGTTTGACCACCCACGTATGTCTGACCACGTATGTATGTATTAGACTCATGTCCAGATGTGACAAATATTTTTTTTTAATTTTATATGAATTAAATAATTATTTATGATTTTTTTACTACAGCTTTTCAGAAATTCAGAAACTCCTACGTCTGACCACCTTAACTTGGTCAAAACCTTATGAAATTTAATTTTTTTTAATTTTTCCCTATAGTAGATGAAGCATAGGATGTGACGCATGTTTCGGTTTCAAAAAATGTTATACCGTTTGAAAGTTATGAGTGTTTTCCAATCAGTATATCAATCAGGACTATTGTCAGAATTCAATTAGAAAATGAAATAATAATTATTTACTAAAGTCGAAATAAGACAACCCTTATATTGTTGGAAAGCTGAGAACGTCCTTAAAAAACCCTTTTCGTTTTATCAATTTTGGCTACAAAAAAAGTCGTCAGCCACCAGTGTAAAGTCTGGAAAAACCAAGGAATACTGAAAAACACATTTTTTCAGTTGACTTTCTAGGCTTGTAACTTCCAAGCCTAATACCAAAGCATTCCCGAGCCGAAATTTGAAATTTGAAAATTTGAGTACAAAAATCGGATATCGGATTTTATCCGATATCCGATTTTTGTACAAAAATTTGCGGTCCCCGATGAATTTCCCTTTGCCACCATTTATGAAGTAAACTGCCACATGGCAGAA